>NW_024704743.1:32805531-33183223 GCF_018977255.1 Callorhinchus milii
GGTAGGTTGGGCGGGGACGCGCCCAATGTGGGTAGGTTGGGCGGGGACGCGCCCAATGTGGGTAGGTTGGGCGGGGATCCGCCCAATGTGGGTAGGTTGGGCGGGGATCCCGCCCAATGTGGGTAGGTTGGGCGGGGATCCCGCCCAATGTGGGTAGGTTGGGCGGGGATCCCGCCCAATGTGGGTAGGTTGGGCGGGGATCCCGCCCAATGTGGGTAGGTTGGGCGGGGATCCCGCCCAATGTGGGTAGGTTGGGCGGGGATCCCGCCCAATGTGGGTAGGTTGGGCGGGGATCCCGCCCAATGTGGGTAGGTTGGGCGGGGATCCCGCCCAATGTGGGTAGGTTGGGCGGGGAACGCGCCCAATGTGGGTAGGTTGGGCGGGGAACGCGCCCAATGTGGGTAGGTTGGGCGGGGAACGCGCCCAATGTGGGTAGGTTGGGCGGGGAACACGCCCAATGTTGGTAGTTTGGGAGGGTGCCTATTTTTTTACATTTTTAATTGAAAACGGCAAAACGTGTTCATCCACACAAACTCACACACACACACACTTTGAAGACTTTTTTTACACCGTTTCAAAAGCGTTGCCCTAAATTAACCACTCTGCTACCCAGAAAGGAGGCAACCCATGATATTGGGCTACTTTCGGGGCTTGGTGTTTGGTTGACTTTGGACTGCAAATGTGTTATCTTTTCTGGCCACACTGCCAGCCAGAGACAGGGCCACGTCCAACCACTACACACTACATACATACACACATCATTAATACATACTACACACGTACATACTACATACAGCTCCAAACCTCAGCCCACAGATGGTGACAACTCTAGGGCGCACCAGTTACTACTCCAACCCAGGGACTGGGAACCATAGCCCCAGTCCTGGCGCAGGCATTGCCGGGAGAGATGTCCTCAATGCACTTTTACAGGGGGTGTTGGATATTTGTTCTCCCAGAGTTGAGGGATGTTTAAATCTCCTGACAACGTACTCCTTGGCCATGGCTCCTGAGTCACCTCCCTCTTTTGTGTCTGGCACAGTCTTTGGAGAGGTTTCCTACCCAAAAAGTGTTACATGAATATAATGTAACATAAACATTATTATTTTACTGTAAGGATTATTAGTGCACATTGTTGCTTAGGAAGAGAAGCCAATGTTAAATAGAGCTGGTAGTGCAAGTCAAATCTTCTGAAATACTCATGATGACTTATACCGTAACTCAATGTAACCTCAACTTCTAAGAAAACCTAAAGGGTTGAGCTCCATTTTGACTTTTTTTCAGCAGCATAACTACTGTCTTGTGATTCTCTCTGCTTAAAGAGATTCGTTTCTGCAAAGTATTACTTGGCATCTACCCAAAATGTTCTCAAGACACTATCTGTCAACTTTGGCTTCTGTAGTGCTTTATAATGCCTCTATTTTGGATTCCTCATGTCCTGTTCGCATTTGCCCTATGACATGATTCTCTATTATGTGGAGTCCTGTAGCTCAATGGTTAGAGCACTTGCTTTGCAAGCGAGAGACATGGGTTAGATTCCCACTAGGGTGAAACCTTGGACAAGTTTCCTTACTCCACACACCTGATAATAATCCCTCAAAAAAAATTAGTAAATTGATCACTTCAATCCATGACTGTTTGTGGGACATTGCTGTGCGCAATTGGCTGCCGCATTTCGCCCACAAAAATGCAGTCAATTCACTTTACAATCTATTCTGTGAAGCACTTTGAGACGTCTAGAAGACATGAAAAGTGCTATATCTAATGCAAGGATTATTATTATAATTTTGTCTCAAGTTTCATGTGGTTTGGACATAGAAGAAACATTGTGGATTGTCAGAGAATTGCATGCTTCCATTTTCACTGAATAGTTTAGACTGGAGTTGGTATTTCTTTTTATGGGAAGACAAAGTTGTAGTTTCCTGCTATTGTTCAAAAATAGTTTGTTCACTTACAAGTCTTTGATTGTGTAGTCAAATTAGTATTGTCTATAAGTATATGCGCCTAATACCTTCTGGAATTAGGTAAGCAGGATGTGTCCTTCAGGGAGTGTGCGCATTCCATTCCAATAAACTTTCTGAAATTTCCATGTATAGATGGGATGCACAGGACTCATTATGGTCTGGAAACTCTTAAGCATGGTGATGGTTAGCAATGTTAACAAGACAGAAGCCACGTTCATTGGCTCCCGTCAACATCTTCTATCCCAAGGCTTTGACCTCCTCAACCTCCCTGGCCCATCCCTCAGACTTACCAAACTGATGCACAACCTATGCTTCAGGTTTGACCCACATCTGGTCCCTGAACAGGACCACCTTCTTCCACGTTGCTCGCCTCCTACCATATCCCCAGACTCAGCCGATACACTCGTCCATGCGTTAGTCACCTTGTGACTTGACTTCTCAAATGCCCTCTTTGCCAGTTTCCCCAGCTCCACCATGCACAGGATCCAGCTGATCCAAAACCCCATCACCCACATACTCACCGTACTGAACTCCTTACCCCCATTATACCAGTTCTAGCCAGGCTCCACTGGTTCCCCATCGCCAAACGGATTGATTTCAAGATGCTGCCACGCATTTTCAAATCCCTTCATGTCCTGACACCTCACCTCTCCGACCTGCTTCCCCCCAATCCGCTGCTTCCACTTGACTGGCTCTGGCATTCTGCATGTCCCTTATGCCCTCAATTCACGATTGGTGGCTGCGCTTTCAACCACTACAGCCCAAAACTCTGGAACACTTTTCCTCTATCCCTCCACCTTTCCTCTTCCTTCCCATCTTCAGGTCATGCCTGAAGACCTTCCTCTTCGACCGTGCCTACGGTCACCTCCCCCTCCCACGGTCTCGGCATCGTGCTCCAGCACTGTCAAGCACTCTGAGACCCTACCCTATGTGAGCGGCACTATATAAATGCAAGTTGTTGTTGGTGGGCTCCTGCATGTGTCAGAAACCCAGCCGACCAAAAAAAAAGCAAGTGCTTTAAGTCTCCTTATATATTGGTTGAATATCTTTGTTCCACGTTGGCATGAGGTGTATGAGTAGGGTTATTAAAGAAATATAAGAGTTGCAAAATGGGATTAATAAAAACAGTGACTAAAAAAATGAGAGCTGTAGCAGGGAAGATGGCTTGAATGGTCTCCTTCTGTATAAAAAAAATTATGTTGTGGAATACCATTTACTAAATTTTTCAGTTCACGTCTAGAAATCTGGATTATTTAGATGAAGTGATATCATTTTCCCTTTTATTAAGCTAATACATATAGGTTACATAAAATACACAACAGTAGAACTTCCTCAATTGTAGTGCCAACTTAAATGTGTTGTACTTTGTAATACAAATATACATTGAACAGTGGTAAGAAAATATTCAGTTTAGCATAGAAAATGAGAATATGGATTCCCACAGCTAGTTTAGTGTTCCAAAATATTTGCTTTTTCCAAAATGATGTCAATAATTAATGAGATGTGAGTTAAGCCTCCTCCAAAAAATCTCAAATCATACTTAAATGAAAAAAAGCTGTAAAAATTGATCACAGAATATATATTTTTTTAAAAAAGGGTGCATCTTCCATATATTTGCTGTGAGTGCCATAGGAGACACGTGACCAGTTATACTGAACAGTATCCACACAACATTTTTGAGTAGCAAAGATAGCAATAGGCTTATACAGTATAGTAGGCAAGATAGTGGCTTTCTAATCCAGATGGATGAGACTGTTAAGACCCTTAATATTTCCTTGCTACAAGTATCAGATTGTCCATTGGCAGTAGTTGTGGAGAAACAGTCCATCGAACCCGCTGTTATGAGCAAAGACAGCTACAGTATAAAATAAATGGTAATCTGGAGAAAAAAGGGTGTAAAGTAGGCACAATTTAAGAAAAAAAACTGTCAATAAAGCAGTATCTGAAAAAAAATCATAAATGAATGGCTTAGTCAGAGCTCACAACCTATTAAAAAAATCAGTTTATGATAAAGTCTAGTGAATGCCCTAATACATCTACTGGAAAATACCCGTTTATCTAATCATGAACATTATTTTATAGTGACAATATTCCAGAAGACAATCAGTAATTCAAGGTGGGGCTCAGCTAATAATATTATGCTTAAAATAAATGCAGTCCAAATTAAAATTTCCCAATTGCACACGTGACAATTGCTAATCCTACGTGAATAGCCTCAGACATGGACCTAAACAGTTACCCTGGTGGAAAACACACCCAAAATGAAAGTAATATGTAAACTTGGGGCAATATGTTATAAAAATACCATGAAGGGATTTCAAATTCAACTTAATTGTGAGGTTCAGATGTGGACTATAATCTGTTAAAACTTTGCTCCCATTGTTTCAGATTTCATTCTAAACCTCCGTTAGATTATTACCTTGTGAATCACATTCTAAGGTGCCGATTATTATACATAGCATAGCTATTGATAACTTGGATTTGCTGGTACATTAACATCGCAATCGATTTCAATTTATTTTGCTCTTTTCTTGAAGCCTCTGATTCATAATGGGTTACAATTCCACAGGAGTACACCAACTCCAAACTCAGCCAAGTGGCCATTCTTAATGTGTGATTGAAGATCGAGTCCAGTCAGGTAATGAGGACCATGAACCACGAGGGGAATAAAAATAAAAAACCTGCATTTTGAATCACCTGTGCCTCAAACCTCTTCTCACTTGACTGTTGCAAAATGTGTTTTCCAGCAGGAGTTACTGGTTAGAAATAGGAAGTCTGGTCGAATTTTCCTGGAAACACTGAGGTCAATTCTACCTTTCCCATTTGTCACCACGGCTGAATTAGGCTGACGTAGCACAGACCAGCAAACAAACCTGTAATTTTCCTGTGATGTTTAATTTTAGACTAAACTGAAGTTGACTACACTGAACTTACTAGTTGAACTATCGGTTCAATGAACCGTTGCTCATCGATAAAACCGCTCTACTCTAGACATACTGAATGTTTTTAAGAATGTTTGAATCATTTAAAAATACAATATTTAACATTAAAACATACAAAGTTAAAAAAATTGGATTCTTCTGTGGGATTGGGTATTTTCATGGTACAACAGTTCAAAACTAATCTTTTCCACTTCCTAAGACTACCTAGCAGTATATGCATTTAATAAAAAAAATCTAAAACCATCTGCAATTCATTGGTTATGCACAGATCAACAGCTGCAATGCCCAGCATGAGGTGAAATCGAACAATTCAGGGATGAAGTAACTGGCCTCCCTCCCGCATGATTATTGCCAACATACACAATAATACTTTCGTCCAGCAAGTGGCGCTGTGCTATACAGAATCAGCTGTTTGCAAACCACTGACATGATTGTTTTTTCTGCTTTTAAAAATGTATAAACCAGTGTTACTCCTTTAAACTTTTTTTTGAAAGAGTGACCTGGAAGCGCTGACTGGCAGCTGCGCTACAGTTCAACCCATTATACCAAGTGGTCTGATTTTACAGACCCAAATCACCATGTTAAAGAGGGGTTCTATGATGACTTTGATCTAGGTTGGAGTTCTGATTATTTCCCCGGCGGGATGAACTTCCTTGCCTAGGCCCAGAGAATTTAGGTGCAGGTTCATAAGAGCCAAGTTCTGGGCACCCCAGCTGCTAGAGTCTAACCAGCTAAAACAGTGCAGTCTTCCATTGTAAAGATTCACATTGCTTGTTCATCTTACGACTTTGGTTTGCGTGGTTTACAGGAACTGAGTGGAAAGAATCCCTGCTCCCAGCAATCAGTCTGCTTCTCCAAGTCCTGCTAATGAGTCAAGATGGCTGATCCGTCATCAACAATACCTGTCTCAGGACAGTCTAGTAAACTACCACAGAAGGTGGAACTCAATTCCTATCTGGCCTTGCCACACGTGTCCCTTGGAGTTAACTCAGCCCTAAACAGCCACTTATCTATTCCCCCTGGATCATCGTCACTTTTTGATTAGATGGTTCTAGACATTGGATAAGCACAGGTTTAACCTCACTAGATAGTACTAGGAGCTACGTGGTGAGCAACATAAATTAGCATAAAATATAAGAGTCTACTCTTTGCTACACCCCCTATCTCCGACAGTGGTAGGTGATACGCTCCAGCAGCTGCTTACCTATGCATTCCAATTTGAGCACTACATCTTTTAAAATTAAAGGCAATTAGAACATCCTGTAAGATATGTAGTGAATTTCCATAAGCCAGGGAAATTTTCCCCAAACCAGATTCTTTTTGAAAAAGTAAATATGAGTAAATATTGTTCTCGGTTATCACTTTAAACAAATCTAAACCAAAAAATTCAAAGGGTTATAACTGTTCCATCCTCCTCTACGCCACCTCTGCTGATGGCCAGACTGTGTCTCGCCTCAGCCTTGATAGCACTCAATGTTTTAAGGATATTTCCATTGCTTTCTCTAACTGAACCATTGAGGGCCAGCTCCTTCTGCAGTCGCTGGCTTAGGTTTCCACTGTTTGTTCGAGAAGAGGTGTGAGGTGAAGATGGAAGTGTAACTGGAATGTGCTCTGGCTCACCACAACCCTCAATAATAATGTCAGGTTCCTCATCGCTTTCATCTTCAGGATTATAGTTCTGCACAATGTGGGCAGAAGGTAGACTGTGATGGCTGGCTGTACTGTCATTGGAGTGGCCAGAGCTACCAGACATTCGACTGCTACGTATAACATTGTTCCTCTGGTTCACCGGCTTCACTGTGATAATGAGATTGTGACTGTTGGCAATCATCATGTCAGTCACTTGATCAAGTGTTTTTCCAGTCACCTCAATGCCATTCACTTCTAAGACCTCATCATTAACTGCCAGGAGCCCTGTACTTTCGGCTAAGCCTGTTGGTACTAGGCGTGAGATAAAGATACCAGGAACCTTCTCCAGTCCATGGGGAGTCACCCTCACACTGGTGCCATCTCGAATATAAAATCCTAATGGTTTTTCACACCCATGTTTGTATAATCGGACTCTTCTGTGTGTTTCAGGAAGAATGTCCACATCAATGATGGAAGAAACGGGTCTGAAGTCTTGAGGAATACCAATGCTGATGTGAGATCTTTTACGGAGGGTGTCATTACGTAGTCCCACCAATGGTTTTTTCCTTCGTGTCAGTGAATTTGTGCCGAAGAGACTGTAGTCTACCTCTTCTGAAAAAGTAGTAAAAAAAACATTTAAAAAATGTTCTTCCATTCAATACAAAAAATCAGTAAAGTAGATGAAAAGAAAATCACAAGCATAAAAGTAATTTAGCAATTGTTTTAATATTTAGTATATTGAATGCACTCAGACACTGTAAACTGAAAGAAGTCTTTGAATCCCACCCTAATAATGGACATTTAGTGTGTGGATTTCCAATGCAGGTTAGGACATGCTAGTTTTTGTCTTAAAGCAAAACAAAATGTATTCTACTTACTGTCCGTGAAAGCCACAATTGAGAAGAAATGCAAGACCTTTCCCTATTTTTATATACTTTATCTTTAAGGACAACAACAACAAATTACATTTGTATAGCACCTTTCACGTCAGGAGGATGTCCAACATCGTTAGAGTGCCCCTTCTACCAATCTAGGTACATTCAGTGTGCTAAATATTGAATAGACTGCTGAATTGACTCCAATATTGCATTTGAATATGCTGTATTACACATTAGGAACCTGACCTAAGGCGATACTTTTATTGCATAATGTCCCATCTTATAATCTACTCTGACTGGAACCAGATGAGTTACAGCACTGACTTACAGTAGTTGGTCCCAGTAGATGAGCTAGCATCACCTTTGGCTTGGACAAGCTATAGTAAAATTAAAATTTTCAAGTTTAAAAGATTTGTCTGATCCACTCGATGTTAAGGTTTTAAACATTGTAAAGAGCTGCTGGGAGTGAATTCAGTTAAGATCAACTAAAATTAAAAATCTGTAGAGCTGCCAGCCCCATTGCTCAATTCGCAGGATCACACTGATGCCTACAGCACAACAGTGGCATTAATCCACCCACATGCCTTCATTTTTAGGAGAAAATTCAAACACCAGCAAAAATTTCCAACTACAAATTTTCGTTACAATAAACTATTCATACTTCTCTAGGTTAAAATACATCTTAAACCACAAAATTGTGGCCCATTGCATGTCGCTTGTTCTGAGGTTTTCCTTTTAAACACATACATACACCACTGGAAACCACCGAAAAGGTATGATTCCAATTTAAATTTGAAAATAATAATATACTTTCCATTTACTTCCTGATTGAAAGTGCTCAGTCTGATAAATACACAAGATTAGAGATTACCGGAACCCGGAAAATAGCGTTTATGCAAGTCATTTGCAGTGGAAAAAACATTTGGATAAAAAACGTCATTCATCAGAATTATCAGAAATTCTGCAAGAGTTGGCGGTTTAGGAAATAAAATCGTTTGTGTGTGTGTGTGGGGAGGGGGGGATAAGCAGATAAGGGTGGCCTTCAGAAGGTAGCAGGGGTGTTTGGGAGAGAAGTTATGACCCTGAGAAACTGAAGTGGCAAAGCAGTGATGAGGAAAGGGAGAATGGGATCTCATGGTGAAAGACTAGTTGGTTATGTAGGAAACTACAGATGATACTAAAGTATCAGCAGATTAGTTTTAAACCAGGAAGAAATGGAGGCAATAAGCGCCTTCCTCACCCCATTATATATTGTTCCGATTTATTAGTCAGTAATATTTCCAAAGTCATAACATTATCATAGATTAGAATGTAGCTTTAAAGCAGTCAATTTATAATTTATATATTGTTTCAATGATTCAGTGGCAAATTCAATGACTTAGGTTGAAGCTCTGGTCGGAATCCAGATTTACTACATTTACAATATTTGAAACAACGTGTTGATTATACAAAACAGGCAATATTTTAAAACACTCCTTGCTTTTCATTTGACAATTTTCAATAAAAACAGGATAGTGTGTTGAAACAAATTTATTTTCCCAGTTGCTTTCTGAGATTTGTTCATATAAAAAAAATCCATAGGCTATTTCTTAATTATGGAAAACAAATTCTACAACTCCACCAGCTCCACATGTGGTTAATACACAGATGGTCGGTACAGGGCTGTTTGGCAGAAATAACATTACTTGGGCAGATAAGATTAAACAAACAAGCTGAATTCCACAGTGGTGCAAACTCATAGGATTGCATGAGATTCCACTTCATCACTTGCTCTCTACTGTTTTGACTGACTCAATCCTCTGGGAATAGTGGAGTTAATCAACAGCACTTGAATACACTTCAAAGCAGAATTACTTCCACCTTAAGATTGGCTGCTAATGCAGCTAAGGAATTATTGGATTATTTGGGAAGTTTTCACTCTGGAAAAGGGAGGAAAACAAACACACAAAATTGTTTTCCTCCATTTTAGGCTAATCATTTGCGACATAATTGCATTGGGATAAACTTTCGGCAGCATAAGTCTGTTGGAACCTTTGAAACTTAAGCAATACTAACAGTTTAATATTTTGCAGGGGCAAAAATAAACTAAAAAACCTTTCCCAACATTGCCAGCTCAAACACATTAAGGTACAACATACAAATTATAACCATATGCCAGTAACTGGGATAGGTTGCCACCTTGTACAAAGCTGTAAAATCTTACTGGAGCTTTGAAGTATTTATCCTCCCAACAATTTATTTTTAAATCTGCCCTTTTAATCTTGAATGTGAAGGTTAAGTCCCTTTAGCCAATTCTAGTTTCCACTCTTATCGCTCCAATTCCCAAGGGAACTGTATCACTCTCTTTCCCCACCCGATCCAATGTACTCACTGTTGAAAAAGGAATTTTATTGAAGTATCCTTAATAATATACATATATATATATTTTAAATCTTCCTCTACTCTCCTGAAGGCAGTGTTTTGACTAAATCAAAGGGAATGAAATTGGAACCTGAGACTTCTGCAGATCAATATTTCACCATACAACACATTTATCCACAGGCACGTGGAGTGTTAACACCAGCACATATGATTGGGCTGAATGGCCTGTTTCTGTGCTGTACAGTCTATGTAAATCTACGTCAGAAGGCAGTGTAGACCACCCCAGCAAAGCTCAATCTGGTCTCATATGATGTCTGCACATAATAATAATCCTTGCATTTGATGTAGCGCCTTATCACGTCTTTGAGTCATCTCAAAGCGCTTCACAGAATATACTGTGAAGTGAATTGACTGTATATTTTGTGGGTGAAACGCGGCAGCCAAATGCGCACAGCAGTGTCCCAAAGTGTTGTGGATTGAAGTGACCAATTTTTTTAAAAGAATTATTACCCCCGGAAAAGCAATGCTCCAATTGACTAAAAACCGGGTTCCTGCTTACTGCTAGGTAAACGGAGCCGTGTGGAGTAAGGAAACTTGGCCAAATTTTCGCCCTGCTGGAATTGAAACCAGGTCCTCTCGCTTGCTCTAACCACTGAGCTACAGGACTCCGTGTGTATACTTTCAGCTTAGATCACAAGATAGCTTCTACGCATGGGAAACCTTAGATATTTCACTTTTCTAAGCTGAGGGTGACTGTACGACCACCTTCCATCAACCCAGCTGAGATTGGCCAGCTCAGGAAACAATGCAGCTCTATATAGTTCAGCAAAGGTACAGTGCATTTACCAACTCAGCCACAATGGGAGCTCCTAAAATAACATTGTTTTGAACACAGATTGAATTATAACTATGCCCTGTCCTTTCTGAGATTGACGAGCTTAAAATAGTGTAATAGCATTTTATTAATTTTTATATCAATTACGGGGTACAGATTGAATATATTTTTCAATGAATCAGTTGCAAAGTGTATTCATACACGGAACACACTTTTTTCTAGCTCCATTCAGTCCCCAGAACACTTGGTAGATGTTAGTCATTTAATTCAGTGCCAGTATGCATCTCTAGCTCTAAGACAAACTGGCACTTCAAATACATTTTTGATAACCCAGCAGTTTGGGGATGAACTGAAGTGAGTAAGTGTTTATTACTTGCTGCATGGCCAAATGCCAGCGTAGATAACATCTACAATTGAGAACATTAGGAAGCTAGAAATTTAGGCCAGTTCCATTTTGGGGGCTAGATCTATGCTCAATTTGTAATTTTAATTCTGAGCAGGATATTTGAGGTGGAAACAAAATCTGGAGCAAGAAGCCAACTCACAATAAAAACATGCGAGGTACAAAATTACCACGGAAGGGTGTACATCAACTAAACTCTAACAGCGTTAACATAGTCAAAACTGAAAAGTACAGATGTAAGATCAGTAGAGAGAAGGTAATCAGAAGATTAGATTTAATTACTTATATACTGCATAGAAAGAATTATCGAGGGAGAGAGTGGAGGCAGATGTGCCATCAAACTCAAGAGGGATTTAGATAGCTACTTGAGGAAGAAATCAATTGATGGTATGAGAAATTAGACATTATTAAACTTTAGCCAGATGAAGCACTATTTTTCTGTTCCCAAGAAATTTATAATTTTGCGTAACATTGTTTTTAAACAGAAAATGGTAAGTCTTTGAATAGAGAATCTGTTATTCATCTATTTGAAATACTAACAGAAAGTCTTCTGAGAAAGTGGGGTGAGGGAGGGGGGGGGGGGGGGGGCGGGAGTGGGGGAAATAGACAGAAAGAGAGGGAAGGGAATACATACGAATCATCAAATTGTAATCATTTTCAACTATGTGTACCCATTCTGTTGATCATTTTACATGGTACACTGTCGAACAAAACAGGGTGTAGTGAACATTCAGGGAGCTGCTATTAAAGGCTTTGTGCTTTAATCTTCTTTCTTTAAAAGAGACAACATATCAGTGCCCTCTTCCTTTTACCCTAAAGAAAAGCTTTTTAATCAATATTTATCATTTTCATTTCTTCCTACATGGAAAATTTTACATTACTAATAAGTTTCTATCCAAAAACATGTTTTATATTACACTTTTATCTCACAGCAGAGTCAGTTTTTTAACCCTTTTCACTATACATTTTCATCTCTGGTGAAAGCTGATCAATAAACTATTTTCTTAAAAAAACCCTGAATTTTCCAACTTTTTTGGCTTCCAGGAAACACACATCCCAAGCCTGTTAATTGATGCGCACATTTTGCCTTACAGGTGATTGTGCAGATGATCTGAGAGCAGCAGTATGGATCTAACTTCAGTGATCGTTTCTTGACACTCAAATGTGTTACTTAGTACCAGAAAGAGTTGCATTTGCTACCGTTTAAGAGTGAAGAAATTGTTTGGAAGTCTGTAGTGAACATTTTTGTGATGCTCCTTGAGTGAATACCTTTAACACGGGCAAAACATTTTTTTTTAACTGATTTTCACCAAATGAAACTGGATTTTTTTGCATCGAAAATCTTTTCCCTCTTCCATATTGCTTTTCTCAAATGAAAAATAATCAATTTTTTCACTGTGAATCATACATCAATAGTTGAGCAATTGGTTTCTCGGTAAGACCCCTCACTTCCCCAAGGGCATTATGGTGGACTGTATGTAATCCCATCATTGCTACAGAGTGAATTCACGCTGGATCCTACTTCACAATTTTATAAAGTACTGTATTTCATAATTTTACTAGAAAGCCAAGTAAATTATAAAATCCATCCAAGGCATGACATTATCTTTCTTTAATTATCATCTTTCAAAAGCTGGTCAGCTGGATTCCAGTTGTGTCTACCCAAATGACTTTCATGCCCTCATTCAAAATGGTTGAAAAGCAATTTTTCTACAAAACTGGGGAAGGCCTGCAGTTACTGGTTAGGGCATTTTGCTAAAGATAGGAAGACAATTTCAATCAGCCTACAATTAGTAGAAATTAACTTGTCAATCCCAGCCAGTAAACTGTTATTTTGGGGTTTTCAGTGAAATTGCTTTGCATCCATAGATTTTTAAAAACATAAGGTCTAGTGTTTCGGGTTGTTACTATATGTTCAATATGATATTTTGACTTTATAACCTAGAACAGTTAATTTATAAACATATGGTTAGCACAGTATTAATGTTAAATGTAAGCAGGCTGAAACTTTAATACTTTTAGTGCTGGGCAGTGCTGCATTATCAGATGTTAGAACAAGATCCTATCTGCCTGTTCAGGTGGATGTTAATAAGCCGATGACACTAATAGAAAAAATGGAAGCAATATCCCCAGCCGCCTGACCAACAATCATCCAGATAATTTGGTCATTCATTTCATATAGTTTGTTGCATCGGTTATGTACAAATTGGATGTTGCATTTGCTCAAATACAGTCACTACACTGACAGCAATTACCTACAAAACACTTTGAGATATTGATATTATAGATCCCCAATCAAATGCAACAAATCAATTTAGTTCTCAGAAGTAAACTATTTATCCTCAATAGCTTCATTTTAATAATATTTGGGGTTATTCCTAGGTATGGTATCTAGAAACTTTATAAATTAGTCAAGTATTATGGCCCAGATTTTTTTCTAATATTTTTTATATTAAAAATGCTAACATAAACCCAGCATCTTCCTCTGAAATGTTTACAGCTTAATTTATGTTACTCTTAGAAGTTTGTGTCAAGATGAAGTTGGCCCAACACTTTCAGACTTCGGCATTATGTTGTTGTAAGGCCATCAATTCAGACGTTAAACATTTCTTAATGTAGTGAATGTACCAGTGTACAATATCAAATACATGATCCTGGAAGTATCTTATGGACACAAAATACAATAACTCAATCAGATAGGTTTGGAGTATGAAACTATTTTGTAGTTTTGCTACAAAACATCAGAATTATAACCTAAATTGGGAAACGGGTGTAAGATTTGATTGCTCCTCCAAACTCTTCCTCCTGCAAACAATCCACAGTAATCGGGGCTTCAACTATTATTTTGAAATGGATTGGGACTCCTTGTTTTTGCAATAGTTGCTTCTAAATACACATTTATATAGTACCTTTCACATTAGGACATCTATACTTTGGTTGGGCATCCTGAACTGGGTATGGGCAACGAAGTGGGTAAGGAAGGGAAAGATGACCAAAAGCATCAGAGTATTTTACAGTAATTATAGGCAGTAATTGGGGCTCCACAAAACTCAACCTATAACTAGGCAGGATCCCTGATCAGCATGCACATTTTGACTTCACCCATCAAAACACAACCTGATCTGCTGGCAATAGTAGGTTTGAATGCGCTTTGCAACAATATACAATCTTATCCACTTGTGCTACAAAGTTGGTTGTACATTGCATTATGTGCAACCAAACCCATTATCATGAGCAGATTGATTTAATTTGTGCATTCGCAATGCAGGAAGCATTGGTCCGCAAGGATACATCTGCCTCACAAATGAACCAGATTCACACCAAAAAAATTTTCAATGAAGTTCCACACTTTTTTTGAAATAGAAGTTTACACACAACAATCCTTTGAGTTAGAAAGTTGTGGGTTCAAGACCCATGTCATGAGTTTATAATAATAATCCTTACATTTGGTATAGCACCTTTCACCTGAGGACAACACCCCAAAGCACTCCATAGGATACTGCAGTGATTGTGTTTTGTGGATGAGCGCATTATCGAGGCGTTGCTCCAATATGGTGGTGCGGGAGTACTGAGATACTGCCTACTGTTTAAGTGGATGTAAAAAAAAAACTAACTGCTCTTTGAAAAGAGAAGCGGTTTCTCCTCCTGTCCTGGCTAACAATCTCCTAAATAAAATTGGTCATTCACTATATGGCTATTTGTAGGACAATGCTGTGCACAAATCGGCTGCTGTATGTGCCAACAAAATACAGTCACTTTACCTTATATCCTGGAATCTCTTTGAGACGACTCAATCACATGATAATAATAGTTACATTTGGTATATCTTCTTTCATAGGATTTACTACAAAGTGTAGTGACTGTGTGTATTTTGTGGGTGAATGCGACATCCAATTGTGTGCACAGCAATGTCCCACAAATAGCCACAAAGTAAGTGGGATTTGGGGGGATTCTTGGCCAGGACACCGGGAGAAACTCCCTTCTCTTTTCAAATAGTGCCATGGGATCTTTAATGCCCCCTGATCAGGCAGATGGGGCTTGGTAGAACATCTCACCCGAAAGATGGCACCTACCAACAATGCAGCAAAGCCCGAGTCCTGCATTGGAGTGTTAGCCGAGATTATGAGAGTTCAAAGCATCAATGTGGGGCTTGAACCCACAGCCTGACTTGGAAGCGAGAGTGTTAACTGAGCCAGGCTGTATGAGTGTTTATTTAAAAAGTTGTATAAGATTCATCCGAGGAACTGCTTTGAGACATCCTCCTGATATGAATGGCGCTAAATCAAATGCAAGTATCATCATGACAGGCTAGATAATGAAAAGCTGTTTCCGCTGGTAGGTGTGTCTGTGACCCGTGGTCACAGTGTTAAGATATCTGCCAAAAGAAGCAGAGGGGAGGTTAGAAGAAATCTTTTCACTCAGCGAGTTGTTCGAATTTGGAATGATCTGCCTGAAAGGGTAGTGAAGTCCGATTCGATAACAGCTTTTAAGAGAGAACTGGATAGGTATCTGGGGAAGATGGGTTTGAAGGGTTATGGGGAGAAAGCTGGCGATTGGGGTTAGTGAAAGTGACTTGCTCTGTCAAAGAGCCAGCACAGAAAAAAAACTCGATGGGCCGAATGGCCTCCTTCTGTGCTGTAACATTCTATGAAAATCTATGAATCTATGATTATATCATTAAGCCATGAATGTTACAATACAGTATATATACACATTTCACAAATGCCATTGGCAATTCACCAAAACTTATTAATGAAATTATTCTCCCAAGCTTTCCGAGGCTGGACTATAGGGCAAGACGTGTCAGCACTGGGCCTCAGCCTCTCAACAACAACAAAATTACGTTTATATTTACCACCCTCCAATTCTGTCTGAAATCAATGGAGCTGCTCTCAACCATCAAGAGACTTTCAAAGAAGCTGAGTTTCCACACAAATAAAATTCGGAGGGGGGGAGGGTGGGGGGAGAGAGACATGAGATATTACTCAGAATTTCCAAGCTGTGGATCTTACCTATACCACACAATTAAAAATAATGAAGTATAATAGCACAGACTCAAGCCGGTTTAACCATTTTAATATCAGCGTTTTTCTACTGTTTTGCAACATTGGCACAGGTTTCAAACCTTGAGCCCACGCTGTTAATAGAGAACACGTGTGAAGAGGAGAAAATACTTTATAAAATATTCCTCCGTTAGACATTCTCATACTAAACAGCTGAAAACAGTTTTAACCAATGGGTTGCTTTGCATTAGGGACCTGACATTTCAGCTCAGGAAGTCATTTGAATTGTTCAGTTGCTTAAGAACAGTTTTACTGTTGGATCAAGAATCATGTATGGAATCAGTGCAAACTAGTTGAGTTTTTTTATTGATTGAATTGCCCCTGGTATGCATTTATCAAATCTAAGTGCATATGCAACTTCTCTCGTCTATCATCTATTAATCCAGTACTCAATATTTCTCTTTAGCTACATCATCGGCCTGCCTTTCTTCATCTCTGAAGTAGTTTGTTTGTAACTCAACACATGAGCTGCCACAAATGAATGCTTTAATCATGCACTCAATAGAAATAAATTTTTGATAACATAGGTTAATAGTAGTGTTGTGCCACAAAAAAGCTGCATATATATTGTGGCGCTCAAGTAAGCCAACATCTCTAAGCGTGTTACAGAGATAGGGTTGCAAACCAAGCAAAGGAAAAAGTGGATATAGGCGCATTAGAAGAGGTAGGATTTGAGGCTGGCCACTAATTTGGGGGACTGAAAGTGTGGCCATTTCTTTAAAACTTTCATCTCTGTTGCCTATTTTATTTTTATCTATAACTCTCACAGCCACAATCTTACTTTTAGTTGTGTGAAGTAGGGAAGCTCCATAGCTTGGTGTCATCCTGGCTCTGTTGAGAGGACTCTTGCCTCTGATCCAGAAGGTTGTTGGTTCAAGTCCAACATCAGGACTTGGAGCTCGGTCGAGACTGATGCTCCAATGGAACCCCGGGGGAATGTTGCCGTTGTTTGGATGAGATGTTAAACCGAGGCTCCAATCAACCTATCCTTGTGACATTAAAGATCCCGTGGCACGATTCAAAAACAGAAAAGTGCTTTTCTCAGGGAGCTCAAAATTCCCCAGATAAAACTGATCATTCACTTTAAGACTGTGGGACATTGCTCCGTGCAAATTGGCTACCTCATTTGCAACAAAATACAGTAACATGTTACAGTAATTCCCGACATATATCAGATGCAAGGATTATTACACCAGTCTGTCAAATCCTCAACATAATACAACTCTCAAAGTACAGTATTGCTGTACTTGTAGATGTTCATATCAACAAACAAGTATTGCATTTATACAGAGCCTTTCACTTCAGGAGGATGTCCCAATACACTGGACAGCTTGTACCCAATCTGGGGGTTGGATTCGGGGGAGAGGGGTGGGGACCAAGGGGGAAAAATGACAGAAAGATGACAGTCAAAGAGGAAGGTCTTGAGACAGACCTTGAAGGATGCAAGGGAAGGATCTTGTGATAGATCTTGAAGAATGTGAGGGAAGACTACCCTAAGGGAGAATGAGTCTCCCTTTCTATCAGGTAGCAGGAGATTTCCTGATGGAACTGTCCCTGAGAACACCAAAGCAAACAGAGCACTGCAGATTCTTTTTTTGATGCAGTGAGTTTTGATGAGGAGGGAATACAAGCTAAAATAAAAATAATTGGGAGGTCAACCTAAGAATCTGACATGAGGGTTAGGGCTATGAGAAATCTACAACTTGCCAATTGGTTTCAGAACAATTTCTACCATGCTTTTATGTAGGAATTAGACTCAAATTCACCAGTGATTTGTTTCCAATACAATTCCTTCTGGACACTGTTGTTCTAGTTTAAGAAAACAAACACCTTCCTAGATAAGTAATGCTAATGTAGAATAATTACTAATTCACATGCACTCTTGGACCCAACCCACATTTTTAAATAGGAATGAAAAGTTTTGCCCTCACAAAAAGAAGACAATATAGAATGTGAAATTAGGAATTGATGCTTTCTGTTGAAGGCAATTTACTTCACCTGCAAGTGATTGAATGTTTCCTTTAGTTCTTTAAACTGGTCAGTGATTCAGAAAACTGATTTTTCTATGAGAGAAAGCCATCTTTATAAAACAAATCAACAGCTGCAGCCTTTTCAATTCAAGTCCTAACATGTTAGCATACTTCGTGCCATTACTTGTTTTACCACAAAAAGTCATACAAGTGAGACCTTTTAGCAATACAGCATTTATTTTTCAGTGTTGGCTCAGTTAATCGTACTCTCACATCCAAGTCAGAAGTTTGGGACTTGGAACTCTGTAAGTCTAATCTGACACTCCAATACAACGATAGGGGAGCTGCATTGCTGGAGGCGCTGTCCTTCAGATGAGATCTTAAACCAAGGAACCATCTGCCTGATCAGGTGGACATTAAAGATCCCAAGGTTCTATTTGAAAAGAGTTTCTTGTGGTATCATGGCCAACAATCCCTTCATAATAAAATTGGTCATTCACTTCATGGCTGTTTGTGGTACATTGCTGTGTGCAAGTTGGCTACCATGTTTACCCACAAAACCCAGTCACTCCACTTTATAGTATACTTTACAGTGTCTTGGGACATCTTCCCGACATGAAAGGCACTATACAAATGTAATTTTCCTGTGAAGCAGTTTGGGGCATTCTCTTGACATAAGAGGTGTATATCAGATGTAAGGATTATAATTATTTTGAAAGATTATAAACAACCTTGTCTTCTTCAATGGGGCACACATCTGCTACTAGCAGAGGAAGATCCTGATACTAACAGCCACGTCTGTCCTTTCTGTGGGGCATGGAAACCAGATAGGCCGTGCAAGGCCACAAATGGAGAGAGACTTAGCTAAAAATTCATGACAAGCCTTTCTGCTCTGGCAGAACTATATAAATTTACAGCACAGGCAGCCATTTGGCCTATCAAAGAGAATCCATTCAGTGCTGTTTTCCTGCCTTTTCTCTCATACATCTCCAAACTTCATTTTCGATATCTATCTGGTTCTTTCTTGTAGGCTAACATAGGCGTATGATCTTCTCGAGTTGAGAAAAAAAAGGACATGGGTAGACAGAAACATCTCTCCCTTCTTTCAGGCAGACTTGTATGTGGTGATACAACCAAAACAGTTGTTAGCAATAGAACAATAACTGTTTACCCCAAGTACTAGAAACTACCTGGACCAAGTGGCTGGATCTTCCATTCAGTAAATTAATGCAATGTTTTTTATATTCACCCTGGCTGGTAAATGGTCCATGTACTAATAGACAATTAGTGCTATATCAAGACAGAGCAGGGCTTGCCTACCATGTTAGTATGCCAAACCAATTGGATGTGCTCAAATATGTACCGATTTGCCCTGAATTTGTCAAATTAGTTTAGAGCTAGCTGTACCATTCAATGTTTGAACCTGACGATTGAAATCAGTCAGCTTCCACTAGCTTTGACTTTTGAAGATGAGCTGAAGAGGGTTGCCATTATCAACATTTGTACAGATGTTCATGCAGCTGGTTAGTTCCAGAACCCAGCTGTGACAAAAGGTGCCAAGTGTGAAGCAGTTTGAACTACAGGCATCTTATGAATAGTCTTGCACTTATAAGTACAAAAATGGTTGTCACCATCAAACTGAGAAGACAAAGGTAATGTTCTGTTGCAATCTGACTCCCTTCTGAATCTCCGGAGGATTATGAATCAATCTGAGGGGTAGATTTTGTCCATTAATGTCCAAACAAGCACCTTTGAGCACCATTCCCTGCTTTGGTTCCAGCTCAGACCTCTTTTCATTGATGACGCCACATTCGTGGAATGTACTGAGTCTGCTCTAGAGATAAGCAATGTGGGAGCACTGCTGAACATCTTCACCGCGCAGGGGAAAAAAAAAATCAAATGGACAAGGCAGCAAGGCACTCATTATATATCATGTGGGAATGGAAAGGATCATATAATCCCTTACGTCAGTATGTCACAATTCCATTTACCAGAAGGGGAGCCCATTTGCACAACTCTGATTACTTGTTAAGGAACTCCTTGCAGAAATACCACTAATTAGACCATTATTTTTCCACAATCTTTTTTTTTAAAAACCATACTAAAAGTACTCACAAATCTCAAAACAATGTGTGAAATGAAGAAAATATTCCTCATAAAATAGTTATTTCAACACCACAGTAGAGATGGGAGACTTCAGATCAGGTTATGGAGAAGAGTAGTATTCTGCTGACATCCCTATAGGGTCCTCTAATTTGTAGCTCCTTTCAAACAATGGAGGTTTTCCAGATTTATTCCAGATTCAGATTCATAGCCATAAAAAAAATCTGCCCCAGCAACACTTTGCTTGTGATTTAATCCTGCATTATATTAATATGTTATTCTATATTATAGAACAGTTTCTAGAATCTTAAGGCTGTTGTTGCTGCTGGTTTAAGCAGTTTCGCAGCGTTCTGGGACTTCTTTCCGAAGTGAAGGGCGCTATACAAGTGTAACTTGTTGCTGCTGCTGCTGAGTAACTCAGTGGATTTGGTGGGCAAGATGAACAACTATAACAACAACTTACATTTGTATAGCACCTTTCATGTCGGAAGGACGTTCCAGGGCGCTGGACAGTGTACAGCATTTCAGACCCGAGCTGGGGTCAGGGAGGAGAAGGGAGGTGACCAATAGCATGGTTGATGAGGAGGGTTTTGAGGCAGGACTTGAAGAAGCCTAAGGAGGGGGCGAGGCGGAGTGATTGGGGGATGGAATTCCAGAGGTTGGGGGCAGAGTGGCTGAAGGCTCTCCCGCCAATGGTGGGGCAGGTGGGGCGGGGGACGTGGAGCAGGCCAGAGCCGGCTGAGCGGAGGGAGCGGGCGGGTTGGTAGGGGGTTAGGAGGTCGCAGAGGGTGGGGGGAGGCCATGGAGGGCTTTGTAGGTGAGGACCAGGATCTTGAAATGGATCCTCTGAAGGGTAGGGAGCCAATGGAGTCGGGTGGGAATGGGGGAGATGGGATCACGGAGTTTGGTGCAGGAGAGGATACGGGCTGCAGAGTTCTGGATTATCTGCAGCCTGTGGAGGGAGGAGTTGGGAAGGCCAACAAGCATATGATGTTTGCATAGTCGAGCCTGGAGGTGAAGAAGGCATGAAGAAGAGTTTCAGAGGCCTGAGGTAGTGGCGGAGTCGGGTGATGTTACGGAGGTGAGGGAAGGCAGAGCGGGTCATGGTTTGGACGTGGGGAAGAAAAGAAAGTCGAGGGTCGAACAAGACACCTAGGTTCCTGATGGCTTGGTGAGTTGTTGTGTGCAACCGTGGAGGTTGATGCTGCCAGAGCCTGAGGTGCAGAGGCGCTGGCTCGAGCCAATCAGGAGGGCCTCAGTCTTGTTCACATTCAACTGTAGGAAATTTGCCCTCATCCAGGACTTGATGTCCGACAGACAGTCTGTCAGGACAGCAGTGGTCCTGGAGTTGAGGGTGGAGGCAGAAAGATAGAATTGGGTGTCATCCACATACATATGGAAGTTGACCCCATGTCTGTGGATGTTATCACCAAGGGAGAGCATGTAGATATTAAAGAGGAGAGGGCCAAGGACAGAGCCCTGGGGGACGCCAGATGTGACAGTGCGGGGGATGGAGGAGAAACCGTTAGAGGCAACAAAGTGGAGACGGTTAGAGAAATAGGATTCAATCCAGGCAAGGGCAGGTCCGCGAAGATTGAGTAAAGCGTGGAGGGTGTGTATGAGTGGTCGACAGTGTCGAATGCGGCAGAGAGGTTGAGGAGGACAAGGAGGCAGAGGGAGCCCTGATCATAGATGCTCAGAATGTCATTAGTGACTTTGACCAGGGCTGTTTCCGTGCTGTGGGCAGCACAGAAGCCGGATTGGAGGGGTCCAAAGAGGGAATGGCGAGAGAGAAATGAGCGGAACTGGGACGCGACGACTCGTTCCAGGACCTTGGAGAGGAATGGGAGGTTAGAGATGGGGCAGTAGCTAGAGAGGAGGGATGGGTCCAGCTAGGTTTTTCAGGATGGGGGTGATGACGGCTGTTTTTTGGGGGGTGGGAACTGAACCGGTGGACAAAGAGAGGTTGATAACGTTCGACAGGAGAAGGGCCAGAAGGTGGAGCTGGGAGATGAGGAAAGAGGTGGGGATGGGATCGAAGGAGCAGGTGGTGGGTTTGAGTTTGAGAACGATGGCGTGAGGGAGAAGGGAGAGATGGAGTCGAAGGAGTATAGGGGGGGATGGGTGGTTCATGGGTCATGAGGGAGAGGTGGTGTGGGGATGGCGGTGGATGGGGCAGAGGTGGCTGAATGTATTCCCTTGATTTTGGATTTGAGAAAGTTCAGCATCTCCTCACAGTTGGAGTTTGAGGAAAGGATGGGCGAGGCTAGGGAAAGTGGACAGAGGAGATGGTTTGTGGTGGAAAAGAGAAGCCTGGTATTGTTCTTTGCCTCCAAGATAACCTTGGTATGATTGAGCCAAATCTGCCGATGGACCGTTAGTTTGGATTTGGTCCAGGCGCTTTCAGCAGTTCGCACTTGTGCCTTGAGGGAACGGAGATGGCTGGTGTACCAGGGGGATTTAAGGGAGTATGAGGCAGTTCAGGAGGTGAGGGGGGGCAAGGGAGTCCAGAATGGAGGAGAGGGAGCTATGGAGAAAAGTGAGCAAGGAGGGTCGATCGGTCAGTGAGGGTCAGAGGTATAGGAGTTCAGATGACTCCAGGGCAGTGGAGAGGGAGGAATTTTTTTTCCCCACAGACTGTATGTGATGGTAGAGGGTTGAGAAGGGGAAGGGGTACGGAGGTGTTGAGGGAGATAAAGTGGTGGTCCGAAATGGCTTTAATCGATGATAATGATGTCCGAGACGGTGAGGCCCCAGGTGATCACGGTCGTGGGTGGGGGAGTGGATGTGGAGGGAGAGGTTAAGGGAAGAGAGAAGGGAGGAGAAGTCAGCAGAGGTAGAGCAGGAGGGGGTGAAGTAGAGGTTGACGTCGCCTAAGATCAACGAGCCATGGTTAGCCCACTGGGCTGGTGAGGCTCAGTGAGGAGATGGGGGCAGTGATGTCTTCTCAGTGAGTTCTGGCCTCACGATTCGAATGAGGCGGGTGGAATGACGTCACGTGGCAGCCTTAAAGTGACAAGCTATGAATGAAACTTTCTGGAGCAACAATGCAAGCTAAAAATGAAACAAAAAATCCCCATGCCAAGCACAATTTTGCATTTGCTTGCCTTTAATGGGAACTCTGTTTTCAAATAATTATGGACTAACAAATTACATTTGTTCAGAAAAAAATTAAGAATTATATGGAGCAAGTGGAACATTACACTTTCCACGCACAGGCTAACTATTTGGAGTTTTCACTTACATAGACGTTTAATTACCTGGAATAGCAAGCATTTATTAGCAGGGGGATGAACACTTTGGGCACATTTTTTTTAGAGCAGGAAGAAGGCAAACAAAGACTGAAAGAGGGTCAAATCAATACCAAATGTTGTAGCCAACATTTTTGGAACTTACGCAAAACAAAATGAACAGAGTACAAGACATCATTCATAAAGTTCAGAGCTTCCCGTTTTCAAAGCAGAACATTAAAAAAAAATCAAAATTGTGTGCAGCATTAACTCTCTGGAGCATACTTTGTCCACTCTTGTAAAAAGCAGAGCACACACAAAAACATAAGATGAAAGTGGAAAAAAAACATTAATTTGTGCTCATCCTTTTCTCCAATTTATTTATTTTGAAGTGAAGTTTTAAAACATAGTTGCTCTTTTAAGGTCATCCACACAAAGTCACTGGAGAAAACTTCCAAGCCCCTTATCTTTACTTATACTCAGCTGCCATTTGCACATGAATAAAACTGAATTTTGCTTAGAAACATGGCAAATAGTTATATAGCTATTTTCCCAACTCAAAAATGTGCTTACTCAGACTTGAAACATACCAAGTTGGGGGTTATCAGCCAGTGTTTAATGGTTCTTGTCATATTCAGCATGATATGGAAGATGTACTGTACAATATACCTTCAGCAAACTGGCCTCAACTTCTCTTGGCCAAACATTTCCTGCAAGAGTAAAACCAAGCTACAAACCAAACTGATTTTATTATTCCTCAACACTGCCACAGCATTTTCCCTTCTGCCAAAGCTTTTGCTACCGTCCATTAAAAACATCTGCGAGAACTTAAAACTGCATCTCATATTAGAATTAGTATAGGAAAAATGTTTCTAATTAAACATCTTTTTAAGTGGTTAGAAAAACACCATTCTGCAATCACACATAATAATCCAGAAACCAACACTGGAGGCTATTTAAAAATATGCTTAAGGAAGCTCACAAAAATCATAGTTGTGAGCCACACTCTTCGCATTGCTGCAAAATAATTAGGATGATGCAGGTCTGTTGCAGTCTATATTCTGCACTCCTTTTTGACTGAATAAAACAATACTATCAATAGAATCGTAGCAATATTAAAATTAATTAGTTACTTATCTTGTTTATGGATATTGTTGCATAACAATTCTATTTTCTAATATTTTCTTTGAGATATTTATTTTTACATTAAAGGTGCTGTAAAGGTAAGTTATTAACATAGAACACGCTCCAATTCTCATCATATTCCTTTGGAGAGACAACACTCAAATGTCCTTGGAAACTGAGGGCTGTATGCATCTAGTTGGAGGGGGAGGGGAGAGGAATAGGGACAAAAAGAAGTAGTTTCATTTCAATTTGATCTTAACCTGCAAAATTGCCACATACCATTTACAAAGCACTCAAATTTGAAGGAGCTCTCCCTGAAATATTCATTTAAAAAAAATTCTCTCACCCATCCAAAAAAGAGCCTATTTTGAGTAATAACAATAATAATCCTTGCATTTGATATTGCGCTTTTCACGTCTTCTAGACGTCTCAAAGCACTTCACAGAATATACTGTAAAGTGAATTGACTGTATACTTTGTGGGCAAAATGCGGCAGCCAATTGTGCACAGCTGTGTCCCACAAACAGTCGTGGACTGAAGTGACCAATTTATTATTGTTTTGTTTCTTGAGGGATTATTATCAGGCGTGTGGAGTAAGGAAACTTGCCCAAGGTTTCACCCTGCTGGGAATCGAACCCAGGTCTCTCGCTTGTGAGGCAAGTGCTCTAACCACTGAGCTACAGGACTCCACTAAGTAGTCAGGTAATTTAATTTCCTGAGTGCTATACACAGGCAGTAAAAACATAACCCTTGCATTCAATATAGTACCTTTCACACAATATCAAATACAAAGATTATGGAGGATGCCTCAAAGCGCTTCACAGGATTTACCTGTGAGTTTAACATTAGTGGTGAACAAATTACTGTAATCTATTATTGGGGACTACTGAGCATTTAGACACTAAAACACACATCAGGGAGAATCAACATGGATTTGTGAAGAGTAGGCCATGTCTCACAAATCTAAGCACATATCTATCACAGAACTATAAAGGTAATAAGGGGTGGGGGAATGATTGGATGTGATTTATATGAATTCTCAGAAAGTATTTGATAAATTCATACATAAGATTATTAACCACAACAACAAGTATTTATACAGCTCCCTTCATGCCAGATGGCGTCTCGGAGGGCTTAGCTAAATTAAACATCTAAGTGTTAAAGGCAATAAATTGCTTGGGAGCCAGGAAAATATGCTCTCTTATTGGCAATCAATAAGAAATGGTATTCTCTAGGGACTGGTGCTGAGGGCCCAGCTTTTACCAACAACCCTTAAATTTGATACAGCACCATACCATATCATTGAATTGAAGCGAAAAAGTACAAAATACAAAGAGATTAAGTGAGTAAACAGATGGGTTTAACACTGCGCAGTGCAAGGTATGATCAGTTACAGGACGTGTTGCTAGAACGGACATCAGGACACATTTCTTCATGTAAAGGGTTGTGAAAAAAGGTCTGCCCAGAATGCTGTAGAAGCCAATTAGTTTTTTTGAGATGAGAGAAAAAGAGAGACATTCAGGTTGGAGAGATATTAAGGGTATGGCAAAATGTGCGACATTAGCATTAAAAAATATGCCAAGATCTAACAAACTGGCAGAACAGGCCCAATGGGCCTGCTCCTCCTGCTCTTGTCTTCCTATGTTCCTACCATTCTATGTACTCTAGTAACCAATACAATTCTGAGATTAAACTTTAATACAAATGGTGAAGCATGGCAGTCATCTATGATGGATTCTAAAATAGTTTGAAATACACTGGGGTACAATATTCCTAAACACGTTGTGGTCTCTTCAGGAGGGCATGGCCCTTTTCATATGTATCCCACTCAATATGTTAAAATGGGATGGGGGGAGGCAAAGAAATAATTTATCAAATTACAACTTTTGTTATTGCATTTCATATATATCACAATTATTACTGCAATTAACAAGTCCATTGTGGAAAACATTTTAAGTAGGAAGGGATTAGTGTTGGAATGAACGTTTTTGATGAGAACAAAAGAAGGCACAAGGAAACTAGTTAAGCTATTAATCTGCAACAAAATAATTAAATTTGAAAGTGAAAACTAGAAGAAAAATGGAATGTAAAATTGAAAATGTAAAACAATTAAAGAAAAAGAATACGGCAAAAAGTAAAAAGGAACTGCAAAAGGACAAAGGTCAAAATTAATAAGATAATAAAACGTGTTAGAGAGAATGAAGCAAAATATGATCAAGCTTCAAGAAAATGAAAGTTAAATCCCCAAAAGGCAATGAAATGAAAGAAGGCAAATGCCTCTGGCACAAACATGATTAATTTCCTACAATATATTATTTTCACTTTAACTTGCCTAGAGCCAGACACGTCATTTCACATTTAGATCCATGCTTTGCATATAAGAAACATGTACAGTCAATGACTGTAATCAAAACTCCACTTACTGTGTAAGACTATTCAGGAAAAAAATCAGACTTCACCAAACCAGTAGCTACATTATTAAGACTCCGAGTGTCAACTTCAGTTTTTATTATTTTCAGTTCCACTGGGAGAGTGTTTGGGGGGTGGAGAAGGAAACTGGCTGGGAAATCATTTTAATGTATTAAAATTGCCTCTTGATGGCTATCAATCCATTGGAGGCATTAACAGCATTATTGGAGAAGTAAATGAGTTGATTCACATTACGTTGTTGACTTCGAACAGGATGAATCAGTCGGAGTCCTGTATCTTGGTGGTTAGAGTGCTCGCCTCTCAAGTGAGAAGACTGGGTTGGATTCCCGGGCAGGGTGAAACCTTAAGCAAATGTACTTACTCTACACACTTCTGTTTACCTAGCAATAAGTAGGAACCCGGTTGTTAGTCGATTGGTGGATCGCTTTTCTGGGGGTAATAATCCCTTCAAAAAAAAAAAAAAAATTGTGGTCACTCAATCCACGACTGTTTGTGGGACACTGCTGTGTGTAATTGGCTGCCAAGTTTCACCCACAAAATATTCAGTCAATATTCTGTGAAGCACTTTGAGATGTCTCAAAGACACGATAAGACTCTACATCAAATGCAAGGATGATTAATATTATTATAATAAATCCAGTGACAAGAGAGGTATCTCTCTTGGACAAGATCCAGATGAGAGATTTTAAACCAATTTGCCTCAGTTCCGGTGATTACTTCCTTTAAAACTGTTGTCATCACCCCACTTCTCAACCTCCCCTCATACCCCTCCATCCTTTCTAAATACCAACACATCTCTAACTTGCCCTTCCTTTCCAAACTACTGGAACGAATTGCCTCCCATCTTTGCTCTTTCCTCTCCCAGCATTCCCTGTATGAATCCCTCCAGTCCAGCTTTCGCCTGTCCATTACACCACATCCACCCTGTTAAATCACCAGTGACATTCTCCGTGTCTGGCACTCTCTCTGTCTCCTTGTTCTCCTATCTCTCTGCAGCCTTAGATATTATTGACCACTCCATCCTTCACCGCCTCTCCTCTCTACTCCACCTCAGCAATTCTGCCCGATCCTGGTTTCTTTCCCACCTCAACTTTATCTCCTCTAACGGTTTCTCCTCCTGCTCTTGCACATTCACTTCATGGGTTCCTCAAGGCTCTATTCTCAGCCATCTTTTCACTAACTATACGCTCCCACATGGCGACATAACTTGCAGACTTGGGGTTCAATTCCACATGTGTGTTCCGAAACACCGTCCAGCATGAAGGGCATTATATAAATGCAATTTGATGTTGTATATGACAACAACTCTCTCTCTCACTGCCCTCCACTACAGGACCCCTACTATTTTGACTTCTTGTCTGGCAGACATCAAGACCTCGATGAGCTCAAACTTAAGGCTAAGACTTAAAAAATGATTACTTTGGGGAACAATGCAAATTAATATTAACATAAACTCACAACCCCAGCAGTGCAAAATTTGGACTGTGCAATAACAATAATCCTTGCATTTGATATAGCGCCTTATTACGCATTCAAGACATCACAAAGCGCTTCATAGAATATACTGTAAAGTGAATTGACTATGTTTTGTTGGCGAAACTCGACAGTTTCCCACAAGCAGTCATGGATTAGTGACCACATTATAATTTTTTTTGAGAAGAGATTAGATTACCTCTGGAAAAGCGATTCACCTATCAACTAACAACCGGATTCCTTCTTACTACCACGTAAAAAGAGGCGCGTGGAGTAAGGAAACTTGCCCAACGTTTCGCCCTGCTGGGAATCGAATCCAGGTCCTCTCGCTTGCGAGTGCTCTAACCACTCGGCTATAGGACTCCACTAAGAATGCATATAATTTTTTTTAAAAAACCCCAAGTTTAATTCAGTCAAAAACTTGGAGATAATGTAGCTTCAGGACAGTCGTATAACCCACCCAATATTTCAACAGCTGTTGAGACTTAATTGTTTGAAGTCAATTAATTTTAGCCAGGCAAGTCATGCTTATTTCTCAAGTTCCTATATAAAACCATGTAAATGTATCACTTCACTATGTTGTTTGACAAACAATCCTATGTAAACAATTCCTGGAACAATTTTGTTTCACTTCCATTTTTGGAACAAAGGTGTTTAAAAAATGTCAAATTTGCTATCTTCTACATTTTTAAAAATATCACATCCTCTCTTAAATTGTCTCCTTTAATCATTTTTTTCTGAAGGCAATATTCCTTCCGTCAACTGGCCATTTGTGCCTGTTTGACCAAAGATATAGAAATTTAAAGAATTAAGAATTCAAATACGAATTCAATACATTTTTAAATGCATGTTCCCTAAATATAAAAATGTAACACTAAATACGCATTTTGATATAGCTCCAAGGTTAAAATGAGAAAGACGAGCTTCTATGGGATAACTCTTCGAAAAAAAAATTGTTTTTAAGGGCATTTGCTGGAATCTTTGAAGGAAAGGAAGGAATTGGCACTTAAAAAACATGACTCCACCCTCTAAATATCTTTCCCATGTGGGAAAAGTACCTTATTATTTCAGCCAAGCCAAACAAATCATCCAAAACTTCATTGCAGTATATCTGTACATAAGCTACAAAGAAAATTACTGCATGCATCACATGCAATTCTGTACAACTGTAGCTTTTAAATATCACTTTAAAAAAAACACTTCTCCTGTTGGGTGATATCATCCCTCAGTCCATTAGAATTGACATTTCTATCTATAAGTCAAAATAAGCATCAAGACATGAAATCTTGTCATAAATACATTGGAGGAGTTAGAGAATCAACATCAACACTAATCAAACTAACAACCTTGTGTATTACTTACTATGGTTAAATTACAACACTACAATAGAAATCAAGAAGTTCAATTGCTTTCAGAGGTAGTTATCAATGCCTCCTGTTGCATCACATCCAGAACAGAAGGTAGGTAAATAGTAAAGTCGGTAAATAATAACTCGTTGACTGGTTTCTGGCCGCAGGAGAGTGAACCCCTATAGATCAGCAAATGTGGTTTTGCAGGTCAGGCTTGTATGGGGCTTCCTTACAATTTGACAGGAACTTTGCAGCCAGAAAATTCAACCCAATTCACAAAGTGGATCATGGAAACGTCCCTCAACCAGGATTATTGAATTTGAACAAATTAATCCTATCAGAATGTTGAGCAACGACAAAGCTGCAATGTAGCTCTTCACATGGGATAATGCCTACGATTGCTTTGCAGCTGTGGGGTCGGACACCAAGCGAGGAAGAAGAGGAAGGAGCCCGTAGGCACATTCAAAACCTGAATAAGAAATAAAGTCTAGAAAGAGTACTTATTGCTCAAAGTACATACTTTAGATACAAAGTAAAGACATAAAACAGTACGCTATCTTGAGAGGTACCCTCACTGTAGTACAGTCCCTGGGGATTTGCCTCCTCCTGGACGGCTGCTACATCTTTTATGCAGAGACCCATCAGTGTCTGGGACCTGCTCTGTTAAGATTAGAGAACTAGACCTTTGAACCAGAAGCTGATCTGAAGTTCCATAATTATAGTAGAGTTGAGAACAAATTGTGCGTTTCACGTGTTTTACTAGGTTTGAGCAAATCAAGATCAATGTAGCAAAGGTTTCAGTTATATTGGATCTAGTGGTACAGAATAGAAGCATAGTTTTCCTGCATAGTTTCACAATCCCGGTCTTTTTCATCTTTATCATTGAACATAAACAAAACCAAAGCTGTCAAGTTAACCTGCAACTGGTTAAGATCAGCTTTGATGTACGTGAAATTGCTTGTGCTTTCACCCAATGTGGCCAAAAAACACACAAAGCAATGTTCTTAGACTGAGAAAATGTGATTGGCTAATATGACTGATTAATGACTAGTTGAATATATTATTCTGTACAACAAGGGAAACAAATTGGCAAGAATATCACTATTGGACCTATTCTAATGACCCAATATTTCTCTTTCCCATATACAAGGTTACTAGATGGGTAAATTAGATGCACAGTACGACTAAATCCCATCCCTAATAACCTCCTGTGCATACCCACTAAGAGTACTTTTTGCCAGCATCTTAAAACAGCTCCATGTCACGTCTGCAATGGAGCTCAATGTGGATAACTGGACTTGTAGTACTGAAAAGCAAATACATTTTACAGAAGCAGCACATGTATGACCAGCTGTATGAAAGACAACTTTCATTTACACACAGCTAACAACAAATTTTGCAAAATGTTTGAATGCTGTCTTTGTATTCAGTCAGATCAAAATATTTCTATTACCCCAGTGTTTGAATTGTATTTAGGGCCACGAGAGACGAGTTAAAAATTAGAAATCCCATTTTCAAGATCACAGTACAGATGGAAGTAGCCCAAGTATTAACCTTATGTATCCAACTCATGAATTTTCTCCAAGCCTGCATTCAAGCTCATATCCATCACTCTTCCATTATTTGTTGCTCTCTCCTCACTTGGTAGCCGAATCTTCAGTCACAATAATGCCCCTATTCTCTGGAATTCTCTTTCAAAACTATTGCCTTGATATCGCTCTCCCTTCCTTTAAAAAATACCTCCAAAAATATCTCTTCAGCTGTCCGTTTGGTGTACACTAGTTGTCAAATTCTTTGAAATATTCATTTACATGTAAGATGCTTTAATAAACGCAAGTCATTTTTGTTGCATCACGTTTTTGTTAACAGAATTGATGACATTGTATGAAAAAATTAAGGGCAGCATTTTAATTTGAAAAAACTAAACTGTACAATCAAAAACAAGTTTTAGCAATAAAAATTGTTTTAACAAACATTAATAGCATGTACAGAAATTGGCTAAGATATAGCACCCTAACATGTTCTGATTGCTAAAATAGCAATCTTTTCCACTAAATCTTTATCACGATAGAATCCCATACAAATTCAAAAGATCCCTGTTTTAGCAAAGTGCATTGGACCTAAATTAAAATATTCCATATGGTCTATTTAAAAAACACTTTACCTCTCCGTTGCACAAAAACCCTGAGTAGCGGGCATGACATCGAGACGGCTTTGCAGAAGTTGTCGTCATTGTTGATTGGCAGCAAGTCACCATGGACATCAGCATATCCAATTAATACATCCATATTTGAAAGGTTATGTATATGAAGAATCAGACCATAGAATTCGTCAAACTTTCCAGGCTTGTAACGATTTAAAGAAAATCTTCGGAATTCTGCCCCATACTGAAATAATAAATATTACATCGGTTATAATGAGGGAGAAAGTAGGAAATACAGCACTCTGCAAGGGGAAAAAAGCAATATTAAGACTACAAAAATTTAAAACAAACTCTCAATCAAAGTAGTAGGCTGTTTCGTAAAATAGACTTCAATTTTAGAGACTGTAAAAATTCTCCTCCTACATGTTTTAGAGACCTTGGAGCCAGATATTGGCCTTCCCTTGAAGCACCGCAACTGTGAATACCATAGAAATTCATAGCACAGTAGAATGTCATTCTGGCCCATCGTATCTGTGCTGGTTCTTTGAAGAAACAATCTAAACAATCCCATTTACATTCCTTTCCTCCACACCCTTGCAAATTACTTGAGCGAGAGAGACACAGAGAAACAAATAAGAGACAAAAATTAAAGGCATGCTTGCACCCACAAAGGTAAGATGACAAGGATTTGACTACACTTCCCTACAATATTCATTTCACTTCAGTTTCAATTTAATTTTACAGTTTCAATTTATGATCTGCAAAATTTGCCCTTTTGAAACTTCGTTTTAGTACCTACCTCATGATTCGTCCTTGGGCTTTTAAAATTAAAGCAATTTTTGGTAAGTTATTTTAAAAAAATTCTACTGAAACTGTAACTATGATTTCATCCAAATAATTACAAAAAACATTTTTCACTTAATATGTGACCCTATACATTCAACAGAAAGTATTCAAATACTATAGATATGAGGATAATGGAAATCTAAACTGGAACAATATTACCCTACCATTCAGTGGTACATCTGGACATCAAACAGGAAGAGCAAAGCTAAGGTTTGCATTGATCACCAGAACATAAATTGGTTAAGTGCCTTAAACAATATTATAATACATTATCAACTAGCTAATCAATATTTAAAATTGCTAAAACTGTAGCCCTGGTTATTTTAATTCATATGGTGGTTTTCAAAAAACACAACTATTAACACTATGTGAACTGATGTTGAATCAAGACTTCAAAAGGTATCACAGAAGGTCAACCTACATCTTAGTATGAAGTAAACAAAATTACTGTGAGTAACTGCATAAAATTCATGAAACATTCACCAGTCTCAAACACTTATACCGTGTTAGAATTCTGGAATGCACTTTTCAGCACGGTTATTTTTATAGTCACTGGAAGTTTTCATAGATATGTCTTTCCAACAGCAAATTGTATTTTATATTGCACCTCTCACAATAATATAGAATAATAAGCCTTGCATTTGATATAGAGCTTGATCACACTGTTGAGACGTCTCAAAGCGCTTCACAGAATAAACTGTAAAGCTAAATGACTGTATATTTGGGGGGCAAAACGCACAGGAAGGTACAGGATCAGAAAAAAAACATTGTGGTCTATTTGACAGGTTCCAAATAAAAAAAGCTACACTACTCACTAATAATCCTTAATCGATTTCCTTGTCAAATAGCTATCCAACTCCCTCTTGAATTTGCTGACACAATCTGGTCACTGTCCCAGACTTATTATGAATTCATCTGGCCCATTCTTTTTGTCATTGCTTCATCCTTTTATCCCATCTGGATCATCCTATCTAGACAATCTTTGTCATCATCTTTCAACTTTTGATTTCTGTTTACGTTTGTGTCTCAATCTTTTGTTTTTTTCCTTTGCTCTCATTTTCCTGTTCATAATTTTTCACCTGCCCATCTTCTCTTCAGAGAATTTCTGTAAAGTATAGCGACTATGCCTTCACTTTTATTTGGATTGTGTTAATCAGGAGACCAGAAGACACTCCTCTCTTTTTTCAAATAGTGTCAATGGAATCTTTAACAACAACTCGCATTTATATAGCATCTCGGAGCACTTAACAGGCAGAGCTTAACACCAAGCCGCAGGGAGGGAGGAGGTGACTGAAAGCACAGTCGCAGGTCTTCAAGTATGATCTGAAAAGGGTTAGAGAGGACAAGGCTGAGGGATTGAGACAGAGAGAGCTAGGGCATGAAGGGATTTGTAGAGTGTGAGGATTTTGAAGTTGATCCGTTCTGTGATAAGAGAGCCAGTGGAGATTGGAGATGACTGCTGCGAGGGGAGCATGGAGTTTAGAGCAGGTAAGCATACTGTCACCGGAGTTTTGAATTTGTTGGACTTTGTGAACAGAGAAGCTGCAGAGACCAGTGAGGAGGCCATTGGAATAGTTAAATTGTGAGATACAAAAGTGTGGACAAGGGTTTCTGCTGCATTGGGTGTGAGTTACGGGAGGCAAGCAATGTGGCAGAGATGGAGGAAAGCAGTCTTGGACAGGGACTGGATGTGGGGGAGGAAGGACAGCTATGGGTCGAACCTGAGTCCTCGGTTACTTGCAGGTCTCGTAAGTCTAAGGGAAAGGCCAGGGAGGTTGAGGAAGTCAGAGACACAGCAGAAAAGATGTTGATGGAAGCCAAGGAAACCAAGTATGGCTTCCATCTTGTTGACATTCAGCTGCAGAGCGTTTTCACTCATCCAGGACTTGATGTTCGACAAAGAAGCTGACAGAACATCAGCGGACCTGGAGTCACAGCTAGAGAAGTAGATTTAGGTGACATCCAAATACATATGGAAGTTTACCCCACATCTGCGGAGGACATGACCGAGAGGGATCATGTAAATGAGATCCATCCATCTGAAAAGAACCCAGTTTAACTACACATTCAAAGGATTACAACTCTGACAATTGAATGCTCTCCTAGCACCGCATTGGAGTGTTAAGACTTCAGACCAGTGATGTTGAAACAGAGCAACATGCCACGGGCTTGTTTGTAAATCAGCCACCTCAGCTTCAGCAGAAAGCACGTGTCTCATATAATTCTCACTGACAATTTGCTTGTGGAGCCCCATAGCGCAAGCGAGAGGCCCCGGGCTTGATTCACAGCGGAGCCAAACCATAGGCAAGTTTCCTTACTTCACACACCTTTGTTTACCAAGCATTAAGTAGGAACCTGGTTTTTAGTGAATTGGCGGATCGCTTTTCTGTGGGTAATAATCCTTCCAAAAAATAAATAATGATACATTGATCACTCAATCCACAATTGTTTATGGGGACAATGCTGTGGGCGATTGACTGCCGCATTTCACCCACAAAATATATAGTCAATTCACTTTACAGTATATTCTGTAAAGCTCTTTCAGGCGTCTCAGAGACATGATATGCGAGGATTATTATTATTATCATAATAAGACATGTGTGTGGCTATTCAAAAGCATTACGTACGGAGTAAACATTTTTCTAGTCCGGCTTTTTGAATATTCAATTGAAATAGTCATCTAAAATAATATTCGTCTGAGTAAAAACAATTGTGGCAAAACTCTTTTCAGTATTCGGATCAATACACATCTGTGAATCACTATTTTCGGTGATCACTTTCATCAAAAAGGAAAACACTGATCTCTTGAGACAAACTAATGCCTGGTTGCAGAACTGCGCTGTGCGGTCCCGCAAACATTTTCACCAAATTCTCAAGATAGTGGTTGAGAAAAATAGGTAAATATCACACTAATGCGTTTTGCTTTTACATTGCTAGTATTTGCTTATGTTTGAGTTTTGCTGTATATGTGGCATTCTTGGCGTTTCCTTTGCTGATAAATAAATATTTCAGAGGAAATTGTGTGACTGGTTTCATTTTTCAACTGCCGTGGCTCACACTGTTGTTCATTAGTCACACATGTGGTTCAGTATAAATCTGAGTTGAACAATACTTGTCTAGACTATAAGACTAAAGTCCCAACATGGGCCTTGAGCCCACAACTTTCTGACCTAGGGATAGGCAAACCTAGGTGAGTATACAAGGAGGAAATGGCCACAGTGGATATAGAAAGAGGTGCTCGGTAAGAGTGAGTTGAAGCATAGTTTTTAAAAAAAGTAGCCAAAGGGAGCAGCAGAGGATGTGCAGTTACTGTGAGAAATGTCAGAAAAAGAAACTGTGGAAAACAGCATCCTACATCATCAAGAAAATTAAAATTCAAAGTAGTTGATAAGAGAGGAGAAAACAAAAGTACTGAGCAGATCAATAATAAGTCAGGCAAATGGCAAACGAACTGGAAAGTCATTTTATGTTGCTCACACATTTTAGCCAACAAGAGGCATCTCACCCAAACCTCATAATCTGAGATAAAAATGTAATTGGCCATTCCTGCATTATATCTGTTTTTACAAGAATTCATAAATTCTTAAGGGATATGCAAGGAATATGGAGCAGCAAAGTAAATGGAGTTGAGGTACAACTCAGCCATGATTTAATAGAATGGCAGAACAGGCTTGAGAGGCTGAATGGCCTCCCCCTGTTCCTATGTTTAAATTTAATCTAAGTTGGACTGACCCAAGTGTCCGAGAGAACTTCATAATTGATCTATATCAGAGATCTCCAACGAGTGGATCATTTACTAATTCAAGAGAAATTGAACTAGTCCTTGGCATTTAAATGATTGATCTAGTAAAGACCTCTTTTGGAGTACAAATTCAATGTTGGGTCTTCAACCTTGAAGGAAACTATACCTGGATGGTAATCAGCAACAATTCACCAGATTGATAAATGCAAGGAAGGGACTTAACTATAATGGATAGTTTAGGTTAAATTTAGGTTCCACCTCTTGGGAGACATGGAGGTTAAGATAATCCAATTGCAGTATTTAAAATACTGAAAAGAATTGCTAAGACAGATAGGAGATAATTCTGCCTTAAAGTAGAGGGGTCCAAAACGCGAGGTCACAAGCTGAAAATGAAAGCGAAACAGGTTAGGTGGAAAAGCGATTGGGATCTTAAAGGGAGATGGGCAAATAATTGGGAAGAAAATTGAGATGTGGAGAAAAGGAATTAAAAGATTTGCTGAAATCTAGTAAAATGGCAGAACTGGTTCAACAGGCTGAATACCCAGCCTTATCTTGTTCCTAAATTCTTGTTCCTAAATTTCTAACACAGAAAGTAGGTTTGGTGTACCATGCTTGAAAAACACCTGAGCCATCAGTAAAATAGTTTTGTAAGTGAACAGGATATTGAATTTACATTTAATCAACAGATGTATTATGATGATTGCAACCAAATTACAGTGTATTTTATAAGGTTTTCCTTATTTACTTTGTAAAATGCTATTGACAAAAAGCTTGAGGTCTAAAATAGTTATTTTGAGGCTAATGTACTATGAAATGAAATCGAAGATCAAATCTTCCAAGGTTTTCCAAGCATGGCTGGTTATGCATCAAGAATGTCTCCTTGCTCTGATTCATTCTAAGAAATGCTTAGAAAAATGAACTACCAAAAGCTCATTGGGGGCCCGTCTTCCAAATCGTGACTGTCCAGCCCCTTAGGATGTTGTCCTGACGTGAAAGGCGTTATACAAATTAAACTTTTTGTTGCCTTTCCATCTTCCGAGGATAGGAAACTGGTAAACCTGTCTTTATATATGGATAAAAACGATCTTCCTCTCGACTGCAATCTCAAATCAACCTTGTGGAGTCCTGTAGCTCAGTGGTTAGAGCACTCGCTTTGCAAGCGAGAGACCTGAGTTCAATTCCAGGCAGGTCAGGGCGAAACCTTGGGCAAGTTTCCTTACTCCACACGCCTAATAATAATCCCTCCAAAACAAAACAATAATAAATTGGTCATTTTCAATCTACGACTGTTTGTGGGACATTGCTGTGCGCAATTGGCTGCCGTGTTCGCCCACAAATATACAGTCAATTCACTTTACAGTCTATTCTGTGAAGCGCTTTGGGACGTCCTCCCGACGTGAAAAGCGCTATATCAAATGCAAGGATTATTATTATTATTATTTGGTGCTGTAAATGGGACCGAGTATTCAGAACCTCAAATTCATCCCCAAAAACATTTCAAACACTTTGGTCTCCTGATTCTTCCTCTCCAAGCAGATATTCACGTTTTTCCTTGAAAACTCATTTATGAGGACAATCACTCAGGGAAGCATTTTGAAGACTGGAGCTCTATATTTGGAATACAACATAAAATCAATCAATCACAAGGGGTAGAAAAGTGAAGAGTTGACAAGCTCTTTGGTACACATTTTGTACCAGACAGTACCTGGAAGAGACCTCTAGGCACCATCATTCTAACAACGGCCTGAATAATCTTCAGAATTGTCAACAACAAAAAGAAAATCCTCAACTTCCCAATATTGGATATTGGTGTGCACTTGGCAACACTGAACTTTCCCAAAGTTGGACAATTTGGATTGGCTTTTAAGCTTCCTCAGTAAATCAACGTTAGCTAAGTTATTTGATGGTGCCTCTGCTGAATTCCACACCCCCACTCTCTCACAACCATAAATGCCTGAAAGAGCACAGCTCTTGCCAGCAGTACACCACCAAAACAGCCTAGCCCAGGAGGGAGTGTGTTCCAGAGAGATAAGAACCTCTCACCCCAACTGAAAATTATTTCATAGGGATGTTATTTTATTCTAATTCTAAAGTTGGTACTTTGAACAAAGAGCATTCCCTCTAGAGGACATTGTTCTCCTTTAAGAACTATTCAGGACAGATTTATTAACAACAGGCATTATATTCACCCTTCACATGGTGCTGGGTCTGAGAGCTTAACAGTGCTGCGGAGCCTGATGCTAAGCCGGGTGACCGTAAGCATGTTCGAAGAGGAAGGTCTTCAGTTGTGATCTAAGAAGGGGCCAAGCCAGAGGGATTGAGGGAGAGAGTTCCAAAGCTTTCTTGGCCTAGTGGCTGAAAGCACGGTGGTGGAGCGGAGAGGGCAAGGGACGAGCAGGAGGCTATAGCCTAGCAGAGGCACTGGATAGTGGAGAGGGGAGAAGCAGGTCGGAAGGTTAGGGAGGTGCCACAGCATGAAGGGGTTTTGTAGGTGAGTGAGAGGATCTTGAATTCAATCAATTTTGTGATGGGGAGCCAGTTGAACCTGGCGAGGAATGATGGGATGGGGATATGGAGTTTAGTAGAGGTGAATGCGGATAGCAGAATTCTGAATCAGTTTGTGTGCAGTGGAGCTGGGGAGACTGGCAAGGAGGGCATTATCAGACAGAAAATGCACTTCCAATAGCAAAATTATAAAATAGTTTAAAAAAAATCCAAAATATCTGTACAGAAGTTGTAAACAATAGATATTAAATCATCATATGAAATGCTTCATTTCTAACATCCATATTGAAAAAAATTAGCACTATCAACTAGCTATTAGCTACAAACAAACCTTACCCATTTTCCAGCTTAGGAGTTCAATCACTGGTTATGTTAATAATGAAGTCAAAATCCCTAATTAACCTTCCTCAACCATATCTAACATTTCATTCTGCCAAATATGAAACCGACTTGATTAGAATTATGAGAATGAGAATAAAAACATGGAATTCAATCAGCAGTGACAGGAAACAGGTTAGGGCAAGTTCAAGACAACTTTACCCCCCAAACTTAAAAACTAGTTTGGCAAGATATCCTCAATCTTCAGAAACAAGTTTCAGCGGCTTTCCAGAGAGAAAATAAAATAGAACAGCAGTGCAAAGTGCCTGAGCTGTCAATGGATGAGCGCCTATTAGCAAAACTAACAAGCAGTAAAAAAGCCAGATGATTTAATCAAAAGGGGGAGGGGAGGAATACAAAAGTGATAATCATTTGAATTCCCCATTATAAATTGAGGCATGGATCCTAGCAATACTAGTGACTTGTCAACTTCAAATTTCAGAATAAATTAATTCTATTGATAGTCTTTCACTCCGAATTATCTAAATGAACATTTCAAATAATGAATTGGTGCCAAATGATGATACAGCTTCCAATTGCTGCTATAAATCAGGTACATAAGCAACTCATTGGTTTGAAGTCATACATCAACCTGTAACTCCCTTTACTTTGGTACGGATTGGAGTTTTGATTTGAAATACAACATAGTCAATAGAATGTTGCATCATTCAAAACATAGGGCAATGTCACCGAGTGCTTCACAGAGACGGGGAGGCCACTGATTAAGGGAGAGAGAGGGGGGAAAGGGTGAGCTTCAAAGAGGTAAGATTTAAGACATGATGGAACCAAAAAGAGAGGGGGTAAAACCAAGTTTGGAGAGTTGAAAGTAGTTTTTTGAGGGGGGTAATGAAGGCCGTTCTAAAGAGGGGGATGCTGCCAAAAAATGGACAGGTTGACTATGTCCGTCAGCAGGGGACAGCGGAGGGCAACTGGGTGGTCAGCAGCTCGGGGGGGGGGGGGGGGGGGGGGGGAAGAGAGACAAAAGAGTCAAGGAAACTAATGGTGGATTTTGTGAGTAATGAGGGTAGAAAGGGGCAAGGGAGAGGTAAGTGTGCATGATAGGGGCAGTGGGAGATGACACGGGGGGGGGGCGGGGTGCTGGAGGTCAAAGATTTTGACACATTTAAATTTAAAATTTGGCACATTTTGGCGCCAGAGAATGGGAGCGTACGGCAACCACACGCACAGCCCGTTTAAATATTTATAGCGAATACCCAGATATAACGCTCTTCCCCAGGGCATTCGTTATCAGGGTCAGCCTATACCCAGCACATTCTCCGATCGGATTACACATTTAAAGTATAACAATGAACTATGGGTCTGTTGAAATAGATACCACCACAAACTATTTTCTTCTTAATGAAGTTTTACTCAACTAGCAACAGTGTACACAACCCAACACTGAATTTTGCAAATTTGATATTTCTAGATCAACATAACTAGAAACTCCAGGACTTCCAATAGAGTTGCATGTTGGACATGTACAGCAATAACTGAACCCATCCCTGTGAGAAAACAAAACAAAACTGCGGATATGTGTGGAGGAAATCCATAATAACCTTCTCCTGTTAAGATTGTTTTTCTCACTGCCAGTTTTTCTCCCGTTTCCCCTCTTCTGAAGCCATCATTTCACCCACAAAACACAGTCACTACACTTTACAGTATATCCTGTGAAGAACATTGCGACATCTCAATAAACACTATATCAAATTCAAGGATTATTATTATTGTCTAACTCCTTGCATTTTGCAGATTTCCAGTAAAGGGCCTCAGTCTGCCCAGTTACTCCCAGCAGTAAACAATATTTGTGTCCAAAAGCAGTTAATGTATTTTTAAAACAAAAATGAAGATTTTTGATTCATTCATTGCAATTAAAACTTTTCCCTTCTCTCTCTCCCCGAGGACTATCTCACACATCAAGATAGGTGGTCACATAAACAAAGTCTTTCCTTTTCAAGCACCACAAGATTCATGACATAGGATAATGACAAAGGATAATGCTAAATGTGGGCTTAACACTCCCCTAAAATCTCAGTGAACTGTGCAACTTTACTATACAATAGAAGGGGAGTACATTGTTGAAAACAATTTTTAAACCGCAGAAAGTTTACTTAAGTTTAATGTCAGGGTAGCTGAGGGGAGAATTGCCAGTTCCATGGTTTTGTTTTGGAATTGAAATTTTTTTTTTAAATTAGGCTTTCCACAACCAATTCTTAACAAGTAGCTGCTTACATACTTTTAAGATACTGTACTTTTGGGACTGTTTTATTGATATTTGAGATAAATAAGAACATAGGAAAGTGCACAGTAGGAAGAGATTACTGCAGTCTGTTTCATTGGTCCAACAAGTTTAAAGAATACTATACAATACATACAATTTTACAACAAAATACTATACAATTTTTACTAAAATGATACTAGGGATGAGGGACTTCAATTACCTAGACAGACTTAGAGAAGCTGGGATTGTTCTCCTTAGAGCAGAAAAGGTTAAAGGGGAGATTTAATATAGGCATTCAAAATTATGATTGGTTCTGATAAGAGTAAATAGGAAGAAAAAGTTTCCTCTGGTGGGTGGGTAGGTAGCCAGAGGACACAGATTTAAGACAATTGGCAAAAGAACCAGAGGGGAGACGAGGACATTTTTTCTTACCCAGAGAGTTATTACGATTTGGAATGCACTGCATGAAAGGGTGGTCGAAGCAGATTCTCTTTCAAAAGGGAATTGGATAGGTACTTGAAAAGCAACAATGTGCAGGGCTGGGGTAAGAGCAGGGGAGTGGGACAAGTTGGATAGCTCTTTCAAAGAGCCGGCACAGGCTCCTTCTGTGCTGTAAAATTCCATGATTCTATGAGTACTTCTCTTATACCCTTCAAACACTTCTTTCACCAAAACTCTTTGCAGATCCCCCTTGAATTTGCAAATACTGTCTCCCGCCACAGTCTACTCCCTTTATTTTAAAATGCCATTACATCACCAATATAATTAATCTGAAAGAACCACGAGTGGCAACTTGGTATGCCAGGCATGTGGTAACAGGCTATTTTGGAATATTTATTTTTCCTGATACTGGGTTACTTCTGTGGCATCAGCATTTGAAGTCCTCAGTGGTTAGAGCACTCTCCTTGCAAACGGGAGACCTGGGTTCTCTTCCAGGCAAGGCGAAATGTTGGGCAAGTTTCCTTACTCGACATGCCTCTGTTTACCGAGCAGTAAGTAGGAACCTGGTTGTTAGTCGGTTAGCGGATCACTTTTCCGGGGATAATAATCCCTAAAAAAAAAGCAATAATAATTTAGTCACTCGATTTGGACTGTTCGTGGGACACTGCTGTGCGGAATTGACAACTGCGTTTTGCCCACAAATATACAGTCAATTCACTTTACAGTATATTCTGCGAAGCACTTTGAGACATCTGGACGACATGAAAGCGCTATATCAAATGCAAGGATAATTATTATTATTATGAATAATTGGGCTATTTTAAATATTTTTGAGCTATTACACTCCTTAAACCTCCCAACCCCGGGGATGGGGCAAATTGCAACATGTAGGACAGTTGTGAGTGAAGAACAAATATGGAATATGGTTTTATGAGCACGAGCTAAACTCAAGTACCTTATCCAAATGTGGCTCTTAATGAAGCCTGGATTGTGTGTGTGTTGGAAAGTTATTTGATCATGGAAGGCTTCAAAAATTAGTCTAATCCATTCTTGTCCAGCATTCATCCACATTACCAGCAGAGGCAAGAACCCCTGATTTCCCTTGCATATCACCGAGATGCTGAGCACAAAAAACTTGGAACTTTGCAACAGGAAACCTATGCAACAGTCAAGATCAGATTATGTCTGAATCCCACAAATGCAAGATTCTGCCAGTTGTGAACACTGGGGTTTACAAGAATAAATACTGTTCTGCTTCACACGAGTACTTGGCAAAATCAAATGTGTTTGGGCGGAGGCACATTAAAAAATGGATAATTTATGGATGAGTGTCCTCTACTTAATTGGTGATGATACAGGATCACAAGAGGTTGGCAAAAACTATAGGCTTATCTATCACTAGCACAATTTAAAGGGCAATACTACAACAGTCAATAGTGGACAAGTACCATACCCACCCCAGCATATACAGAGACAATCAACATGCTGAGAAAACACCAAACAGAATAGATTGTTTTGAAATTCAAAGGAGGGACAAATCATCCTGGAGCCCTTTTAGCAAAGTTATTTAATAAGGTGTGGTTAACTGAGCAATATGCATTCAAGTTACCCCAAAGGCACGAGCTAATAGGTTTCTGCAGTCTAATGCAAAAGACATTAAATCTGCCCAGTCAGTCTAATGCTCTTCTCAGTCTTTGTAAAGCACTTGGAGGTACTGAGCCTGTGTGAAAGGCTCTATGTAAGTGCAAACTGCTGTTGAAAACCTCACCTTCTTAAAAAAAACAAGCAGAATTTGATAAACAGAAAAAGTCAAAAATAAATTGTTTGTTGAGATTGGATGTTAGAATATAGATTTCTGAAGCAATGAACTTGCATGCATGTTGGGAGTATAAATATCCTGTTTCATCAAGAACCAACTTATTAATTTGATGAAATCCACAACATATGAATGTCTGGAAATTCACTGTTGTCATCAGATCATACCCTGAAGTAATATTTTAGTTTAAAAATTTTTTAATGCACAATTATTTTTTATAAAGATGACAGAAGGCAGCAGCACACAAGTGGCATATATAAACATTCAGACGTTGGGTTTTATTGTATCCTATTACTGTGACAATAATTACATTAACTGTTCCTGTTAATTAACTGAACCAAACTGATGGCCCAATCACAAACAAAAAAACTACTCTTGAAGGAAACACCTGAACCTGTGCCACTGGATCTTCTCTATATTTGCCATATCCTGCTGCAAAAAGTCAAAGTATATATTTAAAATCACCTTACATATACAATGATGTGATATGCACATATCCATGACGTATTCAACTTGATAATACATACCTCACACACAAAACTACAATAGCTCAATAAAAACAGACATGTGCCTGAGCTGCAGACAGGAAGATGATGGCAATGCTCTCATGCCTTTCATGCTGAGCTGTGTTGCCCATTGGGAAGCTCGCTGGGAGTTTCTGGTACCTCGGCATCCATCTAGTGAGGGCTCAAACCTGAGCTTGTCAGATGTCATACAACCAACTAGTGACTATCCTCCAAGGGGGGAGAAAGGTAAGCGGGGTCTCCTTGGAGCTGAATTGGCTCCAAGGTGACATGTTTGGCAAGGGAATGCTAAGCGACAGTGTCTGGCATGAAGGGCGCTATATAAATGCGAGTTATTGTTGTCGGAATCGAGCCATCGCCCTCTGTGGTACTCTTGGTAATCCAGTTCCTGAGCCAGGCCGGTCCACAGTACTCCAGGGCACTGCTGATGACAGCGCAGTCGGCCTGGTTCATTGGCATGACTTAGAAAGGCAGATAAGTCACTGGACAGGGAATCCTCTCACTCATCTCCCGTTAACTCTACAAACCAAAGCCCAAATGGGTAGGTTGGTCCAAGTTGGACAAGTAGTGGGAAAGTTTGCCTGACTTGATAACCTGTGCTATCAATTACAAGCTATGTGAATTTAGCTGGTTCGACTCCAGCTGCACCCATCGTATACTCTGGGGACCCCAAGCCTCAGCTGTTGCCTATCTGCAACAAATACTTTCCGGAATTAGGTAAGCAGGATACACCCTCCAAGGAGAGAGTGTGCATTCCACTACAACAACCTATTTCTGGAATTTCCATGTTTCATGAATGCTGCATTTCACCCACAAAACATAGTCAATTCACATTACATTATATTCTGTGAATCACTTTGAGATGTCTCAACGATGTAATAAGGCACTAAATCAAATGTAAGGATTATTATTATCTGAGATGCATAGAATTCTTAGTTTAGCTTGGATACTCCTAAGTATGGTGATGGGGTTAGACAAAAAAATTGTGTAAATAAGAAGTTGGGGAAATGGCTGCAAAGCACAATAGACTGATATTTAGCTCTCATTCTCCTTTATTTCAATGGAAAAATATAAATTGGCACTACTGAGATATAGTACATAAGAAAGATGCACAACATTCCACCATGTACACAAAAAGGTCTTTACATGTACATAACTGCATCGCACAAAGAATCAATATGGAATCCCCCTCAGGCATTTTTGAAAATAAAATCAACAGCTGCATGGAAAGGATGTTCAGCTATCACTATCACCTTCATGCAGTAGGAGACATAAGCTAAACTTAAGCCTAAAAGGGGTTAAATTTTGTTGGAAACAAAAGTGCTTCCCCCTCCCTTTTAGTCAAAGGCAGAATACAGCCCAAAGGAAGTATACAAGAGTACAAATGGCTGAAGAAACTCGCACTGATGGTTGCTGAGGAGAACAAAAGCTTCACAGAATGTGTGCAGGGATGCCAAGGAACTTCAGAGGATTTGAAAACTCTAATATGTCTTTTGACAACCCAGATTCAACTCTACAGTCAAACCCATATACAAGGGCAGCATTTCAGGTGAGAAAGTCTGGCATAGTGTTCTATGGGCACAGCAGGAGGTATCTATCGCATCCAGACTTTTCTGATTAATAAAGAATGTTGAGGTGTTTGCCATTGCAGCTCCTGTTTCTGGCTGAAATCCCATCAACTGCTATGGCGCTGGTTCAGTCATGATCTGGCAGAAAAAATTGAGAGCTCATGCTCTTTTTTCCACTCAGTCTCATCTGTCCCACCACACACACTGTATACACATTTTACATTTAATACACCAACGCCTGTTCTTTGGTTTCAACTTTAAATCTCTTATTTCCCTCTCCGTGTCACCATACTTTTTCAAGCACTTTTGAGGCTTCTTTTCTGTGAAAAATGCTATAAAAATAAGATTTCTGTTGTTTTACTCTGCACTGAGGCACTGACCTGAAATGCTGTACAAACTTTCTGATTATAATCAAATAAATTGTAGTTGGGGTCAGAAACACTCGATCTATTTGGATTTGTGGTGGCCCCATATTGACCAAACTAACTGGAGCAACTTCTAATCCTCAATGGTACACAACATGAAAGGTTGGCATCACACAACATTATTAATATTTGCATTTGATAAAGCACCTCATCACATCATTGAGACATCTCTAAGCACTTCAAAGAATATAAGTGAACTGACTGTACATTTTATGGGTGAGACGCAGCAGCCAATTGCACAGCAGTGTCCCATAAACAGTCGTGGATTGAGTGATCAAATTATTATTTAATTATTTTTTGAAGGAATTATTATCCCCCGGAAAAGCGATCCACCGATCAACTAACAACCGGGTTCCTACTTACTGCTAGGTAAACAGAGGCGTGTGGAATAAGGAAACTTGGCCAACGTTTCGCCCAGCCCGGGAATCGAACCCAAGTCTTTTTGCTTGCGAGGTGAGTGCTCTAACTACTAAACTACAGGACTTCCGTAGGTGAAATTGTGCACAGCAATGTCCCACAAACAGTCATGGATTGAATGACCAAATTTTTTTTAAAAAGGGGATTATTATCCCTGAAAAGCAATCGACCAACAACATTTATCCATACTTAGCAAAGGAACTTTAATTGTAAAAATTGAGAAGCTAAATGCAATAGGTACCTAATGACAGCTGAGGATTTATGAGCAGTACACGTGGAAATGCAAAAGTTATGAAATAATACATAACTCAGGAGTGAATTTCACTGCTATAAACTAACCTTTCTCCTACTGCTATAAGGTATATCAAGGATTATTATTATAACTTTAGGATTATAATTGCACTACAAACTAAGCTTTAGAAATTCATATCAGTCATTTAAATCATGACTACCATCTAGAATATCATTCACTAAAATACCATTTTGTTTATTATGAAGAGTTTCTGGTCAGTTAGACAGTGACAATCAAGTAGTCTGATAGGCACTTTATTATATTACCACCACAAAAGGTCTGATATTACTGTAGTTTCAGATCAACAAATAACTTGTGATCATGTATTGGTATCCCAGGCATACCATGAACTGTTGTACCTCTAACCACTTAACAACACAAATCTAACTGGACAACTGACATCAGATCAAAAAAACTGGGCTGGGAACAGCAGCAGCTACCCCATTACAGATAAGACTGCAGGGTTATTTCCCACCAATTTCTCCTTTCCCCCAACCCCTCCTGCAGACATTTTAACACACTGAGAGCCAAGGTGAAAGATTCAAGTAAGCAAATAAGACATGGTTGGGGATGTAACATTTGGATTTTTAAGGGCGGGGGTGCAGTAAGAGAGAAAGGTTTGGTCTGAAACAAACAAAATATTTTTAATATTTCGTACATCAATCAACAGGTCCTCCTTCAATTCCTCCGTCTCGCTGTGCGTTCCGAAAAGACAGTAATGTACTTGCTTACAAATGTTCAACCTTATGTTGAAACCAGTCATTGGGGTTGGAAAAGTGGCGGCTCACGATGGGATTCACTAACAGTAACTCGGTGTCGCTAATAAGGGATCTGCCCGTAATCAGCAGGTGTCAAGGCTCCTTATGGAGCTGTGCAAAGACGTTTATGTGCAGTTCTGCTGCTCCGTGACCCCCTTTTGCCCGTTGTTGCTGCTTCACCACATTTTCCCTCTGAAGTACGTGTTGGGAGGGAGCGGAGGAGAAAAGAGGAGGGAAAAAAAGAGAAAAGAAACATGTTCCAGATGTTGGCCCAGAACTTTTCAAGGAGCACGAAACAGCACAACAATAAAAAATCTTGATTGCCGTCCAATCTTAACATCAGACTCTTTCCTAACAGTTGAGAATCACCTCAACTTTGGGGTGTTTTTTTTTTAAAAAAAACCAAAACATTTTTTATTTTTTTTGTGTGTTTTTTTAAAAAAATGAATCACAACAGCGAAGAGGGTATGATTTGCAAAAACACATAGCAAAAGTTTCCAGATGCAATATTAATACTACCTCTCCACACCCACACCCCCCCCCAACCAAAACCACCACAAACTGACTGGAAGGGGCAGGCACTCCTCAGGGAAGCCGTGCCAACTGTGGGGGGGAGAGAGAGAGAGACTGTTGCAGACTTTCTCTCCCGGTTATAAAAGACACTGACCAAAAGAGCAATGACGGACGGCCACACAGACAAAGAGGGACAGAGGCAGAGAAACACAGACACACACACACACACACACAGAGTGAAACACACACACACACACACAGAGTGAAACACACACACACACACAGAGTGAAACACACACACACACACACAGAGTGAAACACACACACACACACAGAGTGAAACACACACACACACACAGAGTGAAACACACACACACACACAGAGTGAAACACACACACACACACACACAGAATGAAACACACACACACACAGAGTGAAACACACACACACACACAGAGTGAAACACACACACACACACACACACAGAGTGAAACACACACACACACAGAGTGAAACACACACACACAGTGAAACACACACACACACAGAGTGAAACACACACACACACACAGAGTGAAACACACACACACACACACACACAGAGTGAAACACACACACACACAGAGTGAAACACACACACACACAGAGTGAAACACACACACACACACACACACAGAGTGAAACACACACACACACAGAGTGAAACACACACACACACAGAGTGAAACACACACACACACACACAGAGTGAAACACACACACACACAGAGTGAAACACACACACACACACAGAGTGAAACACACACACACACAGAATGAAACACACACACACACACAGAGTGAAACACACACACACACAGAGTGAAACACACACACAGAGTGAAACACACACACACAGAGTGAAACACACACACACACAGAATGAAACACACACACACACACACAGAGTGAAACACACACACACACAGAGTGAAACACACACACACACAGAGAGTGAAACACACACACACACACACACACAGAGACAGAGACACTCGCGCACAGAGAAACCGAGAGAGGCAGAGAACAAAAAACTGAGAGACAGACGTTCAGTCAGTCAGTCAGACAGACAGAGAGACAGAGAGAGAAGAGGGTTCAAGCCCCGCGCTGTTGTGTCAACACGCAACAAGTTTCGCACCGAATGGCTGCACATTTAAAAAAGCCTCTCTCCGGATCCGCGGCTCCGGGGGCAGCTCCAGCCGCGGCTTACTCTCTCCCCCCCACCACCCTCATTTCTACACGAATATTATTATCATCACCACCGCCGCCACCATCACCAGCAGTTGGCTCACCTTGCTCTTCACTTCCACCGCCGCGTTGTCGCAGTACCTCAGGGAGGCGGATCTGCTGTAAGTTTTGCTCATCCTCTCTCTCTCTCTCTCTCTCACACACGCGCGCGACCCCTTCTCTCTCTCTCTCTCTCTCCCTCTCTCACGCGGGGTATTCGCGCGACTTCAAACGGCCCCTAAAAAAAAACAAACCGCCGCGGGTTCTTTTATTCTCGCTCGTGCGTGTGTCCCCCCCCACCACCTCCTCCTCCCGCTCTTGAATTTGAACCCGGGCTCTGGAAGGACGGACCGTTACCTCTCCGCCCGGGGCTGGAGCGACTCGAACTACTCCCCCCCCCCTCTCTCCCCCCGGCCGGACGGACGGGCGGGCGGGCTCGCGCGCGCACGCACGCACCCGCTCCGCGCCTGCTCAGCGTCACCGGCGTGCTCTCGGACGCGATGACGCCATCGCGCACGGCTCCAACGCTCGCCGCGAACAATGGACGCGCTGCCCCCGACACCGACACACCGCCCGCTCACCCGCCCGCCACCTGCAGGCGGCGCTGCGGTTGACCTCTCGCACCTCACGTGGACCGTGCAACCTGGAGGGCGGTGCAACTCGAGCTCAAGATCCTCATCCTCACCTACAAGGCTATTCACGGCCTTGCTCCCTCCTACCTCTCCGACCTACCATCCCCCTACCTACCTGCCCGTACCCTCCGTTCCTCTGGCTCCGGTCTGCTCCACGTCCCCCGCCCCAACCGCCCTACCATCGGTGGTCGGGCCTTCAGCCTCTCAGCCCCGAGGCTCTGGAATTCCATCCCCCAGTGCCTTCGCCGCCTCCTCCCTTTCCTCCTTCAAGGCCGTTCTCAAGACCTTTCTCTTTGACCGTGCCTTCAGCTCCCCTCTCGACTCTCTACCCCCTCCTCGCTCCCTCCCTTCCCTCCCCTCAACCTGACCATTTCCCCCCAATGCTCGGGTCCTGACCCAACTGTACAGCGCCTTGGGACGTCCTCCCAACGTGAAAGGCGCTCTATAAATGGAATCTTGTTGTTGTTGTTGTTGTTGGAGGGGTGACCCTTATCTCTGAACCAAATCCTGGGACCCACATCAAAAGAAGAAGGGAAACCAAACTCGCCACAATTCCCGCCGCTCTCGGCCACTGGAGAGGAGTGTTGGGTTAATGGCCGCGTTTTATGAGGAGTGTATCCGTTGTGGCTCTTGCTCAGTTGGTTGCTGAACTCAAGGTGGGGCAAATTTGGCCCCAGAGACGCAATACCTCGAGGACCGTCCCCGGAAATCGGGGATGTACGTCGCCCTAATCCTGATGCAGCACTGGAGGGGTGTTTCATTGTCGGAGGTGCCGTCCTTCGGATGAGATGTTAAACTGAGGTCCTGTCTGCCTGTTCGGGTGGACATTGAAGACCCCATACACGATTCGAAAAGAGAAGGGAGTTTCTCTGAGCATTCTGGCCAACAATCTCCAAATAAAATTGGTCACTCACTCCACGGCCGCTTGTGGGACATTGCTGTGCGCAAACTGGCTGCCGCGTCTCGGGCACAAAATGCTGTCAAACTAATTTTGACCCGGTAGGTGCTTTGAAAAGTCCTGGCGACGTGATAAGGCGCTACATCAAATACATCAAAGATTACTGTTTTAACTCGATGAAAGTGAGTGAGCCTCGGTAGGTTTAACAGAAGCAAACAGAGTATGGTGCGCTCATAGTTAACAACTAGAACAGAAAACTCACATGATACAGAGGAACGTTTCAGATATTGTCGCTAAGCAAGTGTCATAGATCCATAGAAATTTACAAAACAGAGGAAGCCCATTGTGTCTGTGCTGCCTCTTTGAAAGAACAATGAATCCATTCAGTCCCATTTACCTAAGTCCTGTACCTTAGTGGTTAGAGCCCTCACCTCGCAAGCAACAGCACAGGGGTTCGATTCCCGAGCAGGGTGAAACGTTAGGCAAGTTTTCTTACTCCACATGCCTCTGCTTACTCAGCAGCAAGTAGGAACCTGGTTGTTAATCGATTGCTGCATCGCTTTTCCGGGGGTAATAATACCTTCAAAAAAAATAAAATAGAAATAATTTGGTCACTCAATGCACGACTGTTTGTGGGACACTGATGTGCACAATTGGCTGCTGTGTTTTGCCCACAAAATATACAGTCAATTCACTTTGCAATGTACTCTGAGAAGCGCTTTGAGACGTGTGATAAGGCACTATATCAAATGCAAGGATTATTATTATTACCTGCCTTTTCCCCTTACCACTGCAGATTATTGCTGTAGATATCTATATAGTTCACATGACAATATCAACAAAGCTTTTTTACTCTACACAGCATAGATTAAACAAAAAGGAAGTTTATCTACATTTTTTCCACCTGGGTCTAAATTTACTCTAATCAATTAGATATGGTAGATTAGAGTATTTCACCCACATGATACACAGTCATACCACTTTAAATGTATCCTGTGAAGCTCTTTGTCTTAATGAGGTGATAAATTGCTAAATCAAATGCAAGGATTAATATTATTACTCTATTTATGCAGCTTTTCGAACATCTGGAATTTAACAAATTATTGAATTCATTCTTAACTTTGAAATAGATTTTTCTCTACTTTTTAAAAGAATTTACAGAAATCTGGCTTCAAAAGTAAGCCTGGATTTAAGAATTTGGTAAATTCTGGATGCTTTAAAGTGCTGCATCAACAGAGTAATCTAGATCCAGGTAGAATTTCTCCACACGCATTTACAGAAAGGATAATATAATACAAAATTGCATTTGTAAAGCGCCTTTCAGGTGGAGAGGATGTCCCAAGGCACTGAAGGCGAGGACGAGATTTTGAACTCGATCCTCTGAGGGATGGGGAGCCAGTGGAGCCGGGCGAGGGTGGTTGTGATGGGTTCATGGAGCCTGGGGCGGGAGAGGACATGAGCTGCAGAGTTCTGGATGATCTGCAGCTTTTGGAGTTGGGAAGGCCGACAAGCAGGGAGTTGGCGTGGTCAAGTCTGGTTGTAATGAAGGCATGTATGAGGGTCTCGGGGGCCAGAGGGTGAGACAGTGGTGGAGTCGGGCAATGTTGTGGAGGTGGGGGAAGGCAGAGCAGGTTGTGGCATGGATGTAGGGGAGAAAGAACAGTTGAGGGCCGAACAAGACGTCTGGGTTCCTGACTGGCTTGCTGAGGTGGAGTGTGCATCTATGGATGTTGATGCTTCCAGTGCCTAAAGTGTGGAGGTGCTGGTGTGAGCCAGTCAGGAGAGCCTTACTCTTGCTGATATGTAACTGTAGAAAGTCGGCTTTCATCCAGGACTTGATGACTGACGCGCACAATCTGTCAGGACATCGGTGGTCAGGGTCGAGGGTGCAATGTAAAATACGGTAAAATGGTATTAATTGATATTTTCCTGTGGAATGTATTTTTTATTAGTTTTGAAGATTACTTGGTGTTACATTAGCAGACAACAAATCAAGTTTGCTGACTCTGTGACTGTAATTTGAGTGACAGCTTTAGAAGCTGCTGCATTCAGAACATGATCGTGCGAGCAGGGTTTTGCAACACATAAAACACAAAATAAGCCAGGGCTTGTCTGTTCACAGCAGGGTTGCTTTATGCCGTGGGTGCTATTGCCACAGTTGATTAGTGTCTACATCACGTGGTGAACAATTCAGTGTGGGTAACAAGGCTGAAGTTTTTTTTTAAAAAAGCAGCATTGTCGTTACGATTTGTCAAGGCCGATGAAGACAGGAAGGTTTACGGGAGCACTGACCACAGCCGCCCGCATCAATGCAACAGAGAAAGGCCCTCCAAGGCCTTGCTCCTTCCTACCTCTGTGACCTGCTAACCCTTTATCAACCTGTCTGCTCCATCCACTCAACAGGCTCCGGTCTGCTCCATGTCCCCCGCCCGGCCCACCCCACCATGGACGGTTGGGACATCAGCCTCTCTGTCCCCACCCTTTTGGAATTCCATCCCACATTCCCTTCGCCTCTCCCCCTACCTTGTCTCCTTCAAGGCACATCTCAAGATCCTCTCTTTGACCATGCCTTCGGCCACCCTCCTACCCTCCCTGCCCTCCACGCTCCCTTAACTCCCCCTCCCCTGCTCGGGTCCAAATCCGTGACTGTCCAGCGCATCCTCCCGATGATGTTGGGACATCCTCCCGATGAGAAAGCGCTATACAAATGTAATTTTGTATTGTATTGTAAAGAAAATAAGTTTCAATGAGAAAGGAAAAGAAAAAAAAGAAAATAAGGTTATTACAGGTGAGATAATCTTCACCTACCTTGTGACAATGTAATTACCTGTAATTACCTTTTTTATTCTTGTAACTTGGCCAGGATTGCAAACATGGTGCTTGAAGCGACTTTTCCGTGGCAAATACATTTTGGAGAATTCTTAAATTCAGTCTTAATTATGAAGCCAGTTTTCTGTAAAACAAACCTACAGAAAACCTGTTTCAAAATTAATACTGAAGTCACCTACAAATGGTAACAAGTGGTAAAAATAAATCCTTCTTGCTCACTCCCCAAAACCCTTAATATTCCTCCTCAAGCATCTATCTGATTCCCTTTTAAAAAGGTCAGGGCCTCTGTCTCAACCACAAAGATGGAATGGTTATGTTCTTCTGATATGAAAGGTGCATATCAAATGCAAAATTTAATATTATTTTTATTGTTGTTGGTGTGACTTCTTACCTTAAGGTTTTTCTCATAATTTTTTGCCCCCAGTTTTATCCCTTTGTCCGCGGCTAAAAGCATCTGACTCCTTTTTCTTTCTTGTAGGGTTGGGTCTCACAGAGGGTAATTGTCCTGAGGTACATTGTCCAAGTGGCCATTGCAGGTTTGCGTAAGCCTCGACAAGTTTCAGTCTGAGAAACAAACAGGTTAGTGAGTTAATACAGTATTTTTTGAGGAATTTGGAAAGGGGGTATTGACAGTGGTAGTAAAATAGCACAGCTCGCCAATGTGCCCCCGGTATCTACTCGTAGCACAATTAGGTATTTTCTCAGAGCTACCCATTTTGCCACAGCCCTAGCAAACAAAAAAAGCTTAGAGATACCTTCCGGACTTTGTTCTCTACAGAAAATCTACATATCCTGCAGCCTTGGGACATCCTCATTACATGGAAGGTGTTATATAAATGCAATTGTTGTTCACTACCTGCTGTACAGATAGGATACACAGATAGGAAGTTGTGCCAGAACTGAGAGAAGTTGCAACACCGGTGAGAAACGACAAGTTGCCCCAAAGGCTTTGAATGACTGTATTGGGAAATGTAAATCACATTTCACAACCCACATGCATGAACAACTGCCGACAGTCAGAGTCACCCATGTCTGAGGCCAAATTATGCAGAGGATCTGGAGCCCTTCCCTTGTCTCACGATATTGCAACACCGTTGTAATATGAAACCTAGTGCCAGGGACCTGAGATCATTGCATTCTCTTCACTCTGTCTCCAATACTGACGCTGCTTAACAAATGTAAAGGTAGATCTATGTATTCCATGCTCGGTGTGACGTTATCTATTGTAGCAATTTGCAAAGCTGAATATCACAAGATTCAGGTTGTCACCTGGCTCAGTTGGTAACACTCTCGCCTCTGAGTCAGAAAGTTGTAGGTTCAAGCTCTACATTGGGATCACAATCTAGGCTAACACTCTAATACTGTGCTGCGGAAGCGCTTCATTGCTGGAGCTGCCGTCCTTCAGATGAGATTTTAAATCAAGGTCCCAACTACCTGTTAAGGTGGACGTTAAAAATCTGATAACACTATTCGAAAAGAGAAGGGAGTTTGTTTCTGCTGATGTCCTGACTAACAATTCCCCAGATAAAATTGGTCATTCACTTCATCACTACATGCGGGTCATTGCTGTGCCATGATCACCTACAAAATACACATTCACTACACTTTACAGTAATTCCTGTGAAGCCCTTTGAGAGAAACCAATGACATGACAAGACACTGTATCAAATGCAGGGATTATTATTTATTCACACGAAACATGGTATGAAACATTAAAAACCACTAGGTGGCAGCCCGACTCAGCTTTTTATTTTTATTTTTGATGCAATAGATTTTTGCTTAAAAACTTGAAACGTATTTTTTTCAAAGGGCTAAAATCCATGCTTATCACAGCCCAGATTCCCCTGCACCCCACCTCCCAGAATCCAATCGAGATCTGGGGCCTAGCCAGAGGTTACGTTTGGATTCTTCATTCAATCCACAACCCCGTGCCTCGCAAACCTTTAATCAGGTTTCAGTCAATGACACGTTACCCTGGTTGGCTTACAGGCAGTGCAGGGAATGAGATGGATCCACAATACCCTCACACCATAAACAATACTGATCTAATAGATGATATGACCATATCGAATTATCTGATGGATAATCTGAGTACGACAAGAAAATGCACACTTAACATTAGTTACCATAGCAGAATCCCGCATTTCCCCTCTAAAGGATCAAACTAAAATAAAAAACTACTTGTTAATATAAGGTTTATTGTTATTACTCCATAACTTTTCCCTGATTGATTAGGGATTTGCGGGGTTGAGGGAAGGTATTAGGTACACTTCTGCCCTGATGACTGTCCAGTGATTCCTGCTTGGAACATACAGGTGTTCGTTCAGCTGTTATGCAAGAACAGATTCAGTCTTGGCCGTGATGCCCTCTGCAGTCCAATAATCTGCTGATACTAACTGGTTGTTTCTGGCCTGCGTGAAGGTTCGCCTCTTGGGTGAGGTACTGGAGGGTGGTTGGCATCTGTGGAATTATGTGTTATATTACCAGCCAAAGCATTGAAGGTGCTGCTGGAGTCTAAACAGCTAAAACTGTGTAGCTTGTCATTGAAAACACTGTCTGGCAAGCTTCCTGCTGCTTGTTCAGCTCGGACCTCACTCTGAGATGCTCCCCCACATAAAGGTCACTATGTAAATGCAGTTGTTGTTAGGAGTCTAAAAAATATTCCCCGAGAGCATTCACTAGCTACAGTCCAGATTTAGTTGAAACTGCTGTAATATGCAGAAGAATGATTTGCTGCTCTCTAGTGGCCTATAATAAAACTAAAGTTTTTGCTCAGCTGGGTATCTGGCACGTGCAGAAACCCATCACCATGCTTTGAAGTATCCAAACCAGACTGATAGTTGCATACATCTCACCTATACATGGAAAATCGTGTCTGGGATCCACACTCTCTCCCTGGAGGGATACACCCTGCTTACCTTATTCCAGAGAGTATTAGGTTGGCGGGCTAGCAAGAGTCAAGGCTTAGCAATCCCACCAGAGTGTGCGTTGGGATCCTGCTGGAGTTTGCCAATGAAAACACCAGCTGGCAAGCTTCCTGCTGCTTGTTCAGCTAACACCACCCTACATACCTTTTAGGGTTTTGGCTTGCAGGGAACTGAGTGAGAAGAATTCACCACAGACTCTGCCACTGTCAAGCGCTCCGGGACGCTACACCGGGTGAAGGGCGCTATATAAATGCAAGTTATTGTTGTTGTATCTCATTCTTGTTTGTAGGTGCACTTTGCTAATGCAAATTAGCTGCTGCCTTTGCACCTGGATAAAATTGATCATTCACTTTATGACTGTTTGTGGGACACTGTTATGTGTAAATTTGCTGCTGCGTTTGCCTACAAATGCACAGTCACTATATTTTACATTTAAATCTTGTGAAGCATTTTGAGATGTCTTGATGATGTTATAAATGCCAGTATCAAATGTATCAAATGCCAGGATTATTATTAAAACATTAATTTTATTCCAGAGTTCCACTATCTTGGTCCACCCCTCCCACCTCTCCTTTAAGGCATGTCTCAAAACATACCTCTTCGACCACGCTTTTGGTCAACCCTCCCCGCCCGCCTTGGTTCCCACCCACAGGTTGGGTGCCCATCCAGCACTGTGAAGCATTTTGTGACATTCCCCCTGATGTGAAACATGTCATATACATGTACATTGTACTGTAAATGCCAAGGAATATTATAAATTGTACTGTACTCTGTAAAATACTTTGACATATTTACTATATGTGAAGACCTTGTTCATAAATTGTTATCCCTGCTATAGTGTGTGTGTGGGTGGGGGGAGCATGAGGAAAGGAAAGTGGTAGTAGATGACCACTCTGCAGTCAGAACTGGAGCCTATCCTCAGAGCAACTGCACATTGGTATCTTTCCCAATATGAACCTTCAGCTGCTGGTACAATACTTATCTCCTGAGTGAGCCTGGCATCTAAGAGATATGTGGAAAGAACTGGAAAGCTGGGATTGACTTAAAATAACAAAGATAGCAGAGACCCAGATGTAAGAGATGGGAATGCCGCAGAGCGAGGGGTAGCAATGGCACAAACATGAGGTGTAGCAGTAACACAGACCTGATGGGCTGAGCTACCTGTGCTGGAAATGTCTGTGCTTTCTATTTTTCTGCCATTTACGTAACATAGAACTAAGTGCTGGCTACACACTGTTGATACTGTGCCTCAGGCTTCAAATTGCTGCAACACTGCACTTTGAGGGACCTTTATGAAAGGATGTATAAAATGCAAGGGAAAATCCACATCAGCTGTTACTGTGAGCCTGCCCTGGGGCATTAGAGGAAGTGCTGCTTTTACCTCCATAATGTAAAGTACAGATTGTTTGGAAAAGGGATGAGTATTTGGTGGGAACTGTTCTTTTCTCCAAATTATTTAATTGTCAGCCTGAAGGAGATGTTTTATCTTTACCCTTTGCAGAAGGAACAGCAGGTGTCTGGTAGCTGCATGCTATCTGGTGGTAGGAATGGTAGTGCTTTGTATCTTTTATTACCATTGTTTGAGCCAGCTGTTTGGATAACTAAGCAAACTTATCTGATATTTTAATCCCCATTTAACATCAGAATCTAAATGTTCATTTGGGAAAACACATTATTATTTAATCATTTTTTTGCTCAATTAGAAAAATTCTTTTAAAAGATACATTGCTCTCTATTACTGTAATGACCCTCCTCAGGGAGGATGCTAACTCTTGCCGGGATAAGGTTTCAAGAGTGCTCGTCACTGTTTCAGTCACCTTCCCCCAGCTCGGCATCAGGCTCCACCACTGTTAAGCGCACCGAGACCCTACCCTGTGTGAAGGACAGTGAACATGCTAGGTCTGGAAGCCTCTGGAAACTCTCCGAAGAGTCAGTCTTTACATGTGATCCCACACAGTGATTGCCAATAGGCTATTTAGCCATGTGGTCCATCATAGCCAATTCTGTACATGAATCACCCAAAGTTTGCATTTTTGTTTCTTGCCTGCAAAACCATATTAAAAACCTACCACTATCACCATGCCTTTGACCAATATCCTCGAAATCCCCTTCCTTGCTATCCTGATCAGTGATGGTGCCTTTCATTTTAATACTTTGCGGCGTTATCCTATATAAAATGATCTATGCAAGTGTAAGTTCTGTTTATCACACACACACATCTTCCTGCAGGGCTATGGGATATTGATCAGGAAAAGGCAGTTGTGGTTCCTCTTTAGACCAAATGTTCACAACAACATTCATTTTTTAGCGCCCTTCAAGCAAGGTAGTGTCTCCGAGCGCTTCACAGTGGTGGATCCTGATGCTGAGCTGGGTGACCATACACACGGTGCAAGATGAAGGTCTTAAGGCATGGTCCGAAAATGGGGAAGGAACTGGCAAGGCAGAGGGCTTGAGGGAGAGAGTTTCAGAGTTTAGGACAAATGTAGCGATCCAATTGATACCCTGGATCAGATAAGATGACTCAGACGTATTTAGCAGAGTTAGGATTCTGTTAGTGTAGGTGAATGTTTCATTTTATGCTCAGTCATGCCAGTAGGTGACAGTCTATTCCATAAATTCACAGCTCTGTGTGAAATAGTTACTGAAGCTGTGTTTAACTCGAATTTTCCTTGACTTACAATAGTGTTCCCTAGTCTCCTCCTCCTCCTCAATTTGCAACAAGAATTGAATTGAAATTCACTTTGCTGATCCTTTCATGATATTAAGCATTTAGATCTTATGCATAAGCATCTTATGAGTCGAATTCATGACAATTGCTACCTGTAAAACACTTTATAATTGGAAATCCCATTACAAACAAGCAAGAAAGGGAAAGGAGTGTCCTGGCTCACAATCCCAAGATAAAATTGGTCATTCACTTCATGGCAGAGTGCTATGGACGGACAACTCATCAAACTTACTTAGCTATTTTATGTTGTGTCTGTCCTGATCTTTTTACTCCTGTTTTATCCATTCTTTCTCCATCTATTTCCCTTAGCACACTTACTTCCCAGGTATCTATCTGTCTTCTTTCTTAAACACCTCAACAAATCTTACGTTGATAACCTTCTCGAGCAGTAATTCACATACCCATTTGTAATGTTTTATGGATTGACTTTTAAGCAAATGAAACCTTTTTTTTTGCGATTGCAGAAGCTGGTAACTCAGCCCAGATGGTTTGTCTCTGAGCAGTAATTATTTTCCAAAGTGTTTGCCTTCGCTGTGCCAGATATAACACAAAGGAGTCTAAAATGCAAGCTGGGCTAATAGTTTTAAGACATTCCCCTGTTCAGGAAGGTGATGCTAGAGGACTAGTTTAATGGCATAACTACCATCAATTTACACCACTTTGCATTTTCAATAGAGAACTGGAATGAAACTAAAGGGTATTTCAGGAGGTTCAAAGCACATGCATTGCACTGCTTATGCTGCCAGCTGCAGACTGGATTTTGGCGACATTGGGTCTCCTCTGACCTCCAATTAGCAGTGTAAATGAGATTTTAAAAAAAGCTCCGCGCTGAGAGCCTCACTGATATCAGTCATGCAACAGGCACCAATGAAAGATAATGAGATCTTAAATAAAAAATGAATTCAAATCAATATTGATGTTACATTTATTTCAGCAGCAAGGCAGTAATCAGTGAAAACTCAAGACAGTTTCCATTAGTACACAGTAAAGCTCCAACAATGCTTGGGTGATCAACAATGAAAAGCAGGAAGAAAATGCATTGTATCATCTGCTCCCACAGTTAATGAAAACACGCTCCCTACTCAGTGAAAACGTGTTGCTAAACAGTATTTTAGGTGGTTTTAAAGGTTTTTCTTCACGGTGTGGTGTACAATCATTCACTATTACACAAATAATGCATAACTGATTTCGCCCACAAATATACGGTCAATTCACTTTACGGTCTATTCTGTGAAGCGCTTTGAGACATCGAGAAGACGTGAAAAGCGCTATATCAAATGCAAGGATTATTATTATTAAAGAGAAAATGATAATAAATAATAATAATCCTTGCATTTGATGTAGTACCTTATCACGTTGTCTAAATGGAATTTTACTGTAAAATGTTTGTCTGGGTATTTGGAGATGAATACTGCAGCCAATTAGCACACAGAAATGTTCCTCAAACAGCCATGAAGTGATGGACTAATTCTGAATTGCTCTATTGGAAGCGATGACAAGTCACTTCAGCAGTGGCAATCCACCATACAATAATCCAGACTCTTTTTATAGACACCTCTCCAAATTATTGTTAAATTCACAGCGTTTTTGGGTTTAACCTGACTAGATTTCACTCAGTAAAGTCCATTCAATGTAAAAAGTAGGATTACCAGGTAGATTATCTCACTGTGCTGAAACTGCATTTTCTCTAGCACACCGCTGTTCATTCTGAAAATCCCTATTCAGTGATAAATAATTGCACTTTGTGGGAAATAATAAAGCAGAGTTCAGCAGGAGGTTGATGCATTCAGAGGAGTTAAAATGTATTTAAACAGGCAGCCAACAGTTTACCAGCAAAAACAGACTATAAACCATTCAGTGAGCAAAACCACAGTGCCATTTGTATTATGGAGAACAATCAACATTAAGTATTAAATTAAGGTCACCAGTGTTTTTGCACGTTTCATTATGGAGTGAACACTAAATAGATAGTTAGGGTCTAATCACCTCCCAGTAGTCAGAGGCCAGCTGCAGCTTCTTGACCAATAGTGCTGCTCAGCCATCATAAGTGTGGGGAGGGGAGGAATGTTTACCTTTAATTCATGCCTTCAGCAAATAAATAAACAGCAGCACGCGGGATTGTACTTGTCCAAGGACTGCTGTACCTATTAGAGCTGTTTTTTACACTACAGGGTCAAGCGCATATTCAAGCCTCATAAATGAACCTGCCAACAACTGGGCATCGAATTGCAGATGCTTTGCCTGGCCTTTTGACTGCTTAGGTCCCAGGGAGACTCCCACTCATCTTTCACACCCACCACCACCAACAAAGAGAATTATGTTAGACAATGTGCTTATCCAGTGAATGCATTTTGTTATTGAGGAACGAAAATGCTTCACTGAGAGTGACTGACCATTTTAACAAGGGAATCTAAAACAAAGAAAGGTGCATTTCTTGAAAGCAAATTGTAATTCCTAGAACAGAGGGGTGTCCAAAGACCTAGTTACTTATATGCTTGAAAATATTTGGAAAAGGGTTCAGTTTTGAGTGGTCTGTAAAAATGTAATTATATGGATGTAACTAGTGGTTAGGATCAAAATACCCTACAATTAAAAGAGATTGCAGAGAGTCAAGAGACATAGGCCACTGTCTGCAATCTTCTGGGTCATGGACCCTTCCTATTCTGCTTGGTAAGGTAGCCAATGAAATCTTGCAAAACTGACTTACAATATTCATTGTCTATAATTATTGCAGTGCATGAAGTAAAAAAAAATTGGGAGGGTTTTACTGTTGATCTGAACATATTGCCTGTAAAAATAATATGGATGCTCCAAAGTCAATGAGCAGGATTCAGCATTTGGTTTCACTGTGGCTGATGTCCAACTTTCTTCAGAGTTCAACTTTCTGGAGGACCTAGAGAGACTTCTTCCTTTGTTCTGGACTTAGTTTCTTGAAATAGTGACTATCCTCTGGAGGGGGAGCTGCCTCCAAGGTTACATCCTTGACCACAGAATGTCAGAATTGAGTCAATCCTCTGTGTTGGTCTCAAGAGCCTGGCTACTGAACCATGTAGGTTTGCTGTACTTCAGGCCACTGCTGATGACAGTCAACAACAAGAACTTGCACTTATGTAGAACTCTTCGTGGAGGATTATGTCCTGGAGTGCTTTAGAACAATCAGTCTGGCTGGTGAGCAGGGCTTGGAGCATCAGACGAGGCACAAGAACAGGGATTTTTCACACTCAATGCTGCAAACCTCCAAGGTTAAAGCTCTAACCGATAGAGTGGTCCTGGCTGGACAAGTAGCAGGAAGCTTGTCAGACAATTCTCCCAACAGCACGTTAAAAGTTTTTAGCTGGTTAAAGTCCAGCAGTATCCCCAACGCAACCTGGAGTCTCCAAGCATTGGCTTGTGCCAATTTGTACCTATTACTCTTAGGAATTAGGTAAGCAGACTGGGTCCCTCCAGGGAGAGAGTACACACTCCATTCCAGACACAGGGAAATTTCAATGGCTATGTAGCATGCAAATGTGGAACTTTTTTGGATACTCTTAAGGATGGTGATGGATTTCCGATTGTGACAGACACTAAGCTGACCACATTTTTTCCCCTTAAAATATTGGAATCTCCATCTGCTAGTTTCTTCAGATCTATAAGGCTTAATTTGATAGGCCTACTACTTGACATTTTCAATAGTTCCTGGTTGAGTGGCATTGAAGCTGGGATGTTCCGGTCTGTGTCACTTAGTTCCACACTGGAGAGTGTTGTTACCAACTAAGCTATTAGAAGCTACCTCTCATTGACTTGAAGATCCATTTTCACATGTTTGCAAACAAGTAACAAGTTGTTTGTCAAATACATTTTTGCTCCTTTAAATATTTCTTATATTTTGTCCGATTTAGATCTTAGAATTGGTTTGATTTTATTTTCAGAATTATAAGAATGTAAAATTACCGTTTCTGCAACTCAATTATTGTCAGCGATCTTTCTCACCCTTCTACTTCGGGTGGTTTCACATATTTGTGGACTTATCTAACCATCTAATAGCTTCCACCTCATAGTGCAGTTGGCCCACTGTAATAAACAGATACCTTGGCACTAAGTGACTGTTAGCTGTGATGTACCTCACTGTATAACCTAATGGTTATACTGACGTTAGTGCACATGCATTAGTTTCAGTAAACAACTGTTGCTACTGAGCAATAACGGAAGGCAATCATTGCAGAGCTAATGGTTACGTGACTTTCAATGAGTAGCAGTAATGCCAACCTTGGAATCAGATCTTCTATCCAATAGAAGGCCTACTCTCGAACTGAAAGGAACATTGGGGAATCAAATCTGTATTATTTCTTAAGGAATCAGAGTCATAGGAAAACGGGGAAAGGAGAAGAGCATTCAGCCCATTCAATCTGTTCCACTAGTTTATTAGATCTTAGCAGATCATTTAAGCCTTTTCTCCATACCCTTTAATACCTCTACTACTGTCTTCAATCATCTGGCTTATCTTTAATCATCTTTAATCACCTGTCTCTTAAACATACTTACTGATTACTCCTTCACTGCTTTCTGGGGAAGAGGATTTCAGATTTTCACAACAGGGATATAGTTACAATACTCATTTACATTTATGCAGTTATGGAGCATTTAATGTCGGGAGACGTCCCAAGGTGCTGGCTAGCCCAAGGTTTGTAACAGAGTTAGGGTTGGGGGGCAGAGAGAGGAGAATGATGTCTGAAAGTCAAATGAAGGTCCCGTGAGTTGACCAAATCTCTGGTAGAGTGTTCTTAATACAGTATTAAGAAATACTATAAACTCTGGCTGTCTTGTGATGTAAAGGGTGTGCACTGCTGTTTCAAAGAAATGTGGAGTCTTTCTGCCAAATATCCTGCTTTACATTTCCCTCCTAAATCAAATTTACTCACAAATTCAAATTCACAAGCTGCTACACTGTGTTGTTTGCTGCATGTTGCCGGTGCAGATTGAAAGAAAAACTTGCATTTAATAGAACACCATTCACGTCGGGAGGACATCTCAAGGGGCACTACAGAATTTATCTGAATCAGCAGCCCATGTGATGCCCACAGCCTCCCACCTCACTGTCCTCTCTCTGGTGTCCATGGTGGTGAGTAACTACCCTGTACTTCGTTGTATACATTGGTAGAGATGCATATGCAGTGCCAGAAAATGCATTATCAGCATCACTCCATTTCCAATCAATTATATTTTGTAAAGCACTTTGACATGTTACGTGAAAGGCATGATATAAATGCAAGTTATTGTGTATAAATTAGAAGCCATTGGCTCTTTTGGAAGAGCTGCATTAGCTGTCCATTCTTTATGCTGCAGTCACATCACTGTCAGGCAAAGTGATGTTTTTAACATGGGTGGTTATATCAATGATTTGCACCAATAAAGTCCCAATTTTTAGGAATACTAGCAAAAAATTCAATTCTTTTGGAATTGCGTCATGGGATATTTAAAATCTGCATTGAAGAACAGGCAGATGTGATCTTGGGTTTTTCATCTCACCTGAAAGAGAGTATCTTGTGTTTATAAACCCAAGCACTAAATAACAAACTGCATGAATGCAACTTTATCTATGTTGTTCTCCTGTGTTGAATAAAACATCTTTATTTCAGTACATAGGTATTACAAATGGTACAAATGATACCTATGTTTGGCATTCTTAAAATGTATTTTTCGATTGTAGTAACATTCCATTCTTTTAACATACTCCCAATTCCCCTCACAACACCCATTTAATTCCCAAACTATGCAATGGACTCCCATAAGGTTGGCTGGAAATGCAATCCTGAGGTTGAGAGTGGGGTGTAAATAGGCTTCATTTGATCTTGGGAACTTGAGAGTGTTCAAGTCTGACATTGGGAACGTGTATTATGCTATGCCTACCAACCATAATATCTCTTGGCTTGAGAAGCACGTTGAGCTAAAAAAAATGTTCCCGTTACTAAACAATTTTGCAAAAGCAAATTCGAAATGTTCGTGTGCAATGAGCGAGAATTAATTGCCAGGTGCTCAGTGAGTGAACATTTTGCTCCATCAATAATTAATATCAATTCATACATTTTTAAAATACTTAGTTAACCAGACACCTTTGAATTTACTTTTGTTATTAAAAGATACCTTTGCTGCTCCTTAATATTTCCGGGGATAGTATTCCATTGTTTCTGTTTACTGAATATCTTTCTGAACTCTGAAATAGGTTTACTATAAAATCAAAGTAAACTGAATGCAGCCCCACTGAGATTATTCGACCCTCTCTCCCTGAGCAGTTGCAGTACAGTACTTGAATTTATGTAAACACCTCATATGAATTAAGCCATAATGTGATGTCTGGGAATTGGGCAAATACTGTACTTTTCATGTTTATACTGACAGCATCACCATCCATGGTTGCACCCTTCACCTTACTAAGCCAGACCTTGGGGTCTTATTTGAGCTTCAACTATCCTTTCTACCCCACATCTGTGCCATGGCCCACTCTGCCTTCTCCCATCTCCGCAATATCGCCTGGATCCGCCACTGTCTCGCTCTGCAGGCCACCGAAACCCTCATACACACTTTCATTACATCAAGGCTTGGCTATGCAAACTCCTTGCTTATCAGCCTCCCCAACTCCTCCCTCCCAGGCTGCAGATCATCCAGAACTCTGCAGCCCTTGTCCTCTCCTGCACCAGGCTCCGTGACCCTATCACCCCCATCCTCGCCCGACTCCATTGGCTTTCCATCATACAGAGGATACAGTTCAAGATCCTGGGCCTCACCTTCAAAGCCCTCCATGGTCTTGCTCCCCCCTACCTCTGTGAACTCCTAACCCCCTACCATCCTGCTTGCTCACTCCGCTCAGCGGGTCCTTGCCTACTTCACCTCCCCCGCCTTGCTTACCCCACTATTGGCGGGCGTGCCTTCTTCCACTCTGTCCACACCCTCGAGAAATCCATTCCGCAGTCCCTCCACCTCGCCCCCTCCCTTGTCTCCTTCAAGACCCATTTCAAGACCCTCCTCTTCGACCCTGTTTTTCATCTCTCTGCTTCTCCCCTGCCCTCCACCCTACCCAATCCCGTCCCCCAGCTCGGGTCTGAAACTCTGTCTGTCCAGCGCCTTGGGATGTCCTCCCTATGTGAAAGGCGCGATACATAATGTAATTTTGTTGTTGTTGTTTTCACTCGACGAGTACAGAGATTGGGCTTACACTCCTTCACAGCCATAACCAAATTTTCATGCACGGCATTTTACATTTACACCTACATTAGGGGCTCCTTCTGTGCAGAAAATGTCTTATTTTTTATTTTATAATCATTTTATTATTATTTCTATTTTAAATGAATCTAGCATTTACCTAATTTATTACTAAAATATGAAAGTTAAATGTTTAAAACATTAAGGTACCTACCATTTATGCAACTGTATGCTTATAGTATTGTACAAATGGAAGTTGTTGTTTGGTTGGATAAACTTAGACCCTTTATTACAACAAGGCACACAAAGAAAAATGGCCACCATCAGCACTTCCAGGTTGCCAATATGCTGTTGATGTCAGTTCCTGCATGTCGTGCATATGCGCAGTGTGTCACGTAGCTGCCGAGACACTCATATCTCCCAACATTTCAAGTGGCAAAAGAGGGACAAAATAATAATAAACAATTTCATTCTTAATTTCAACTGCTTCCATTACTATTCAGTCTTTTTTTTTCGGCTGGACAAACCAGTCTATTTGGCAGATTTTGCTTTTGTGCACAGCCCAGGTGAAGATTGCCACTGGTGACACCTCATCTAGGAAAAGATGTTGATTTTCATTGCCGATACAGCACTTAGTGTATTCTTCACTGTTGTTACCTCTTCATACACATTGGGCCCAGATTGCTGGTTGAGAGGATTTTTTCCCACTGAACTTCTCATGTTGGTTATTATTTTCCATACTATGCTGAATAGTCTTTCACATGAAGTGTTGCTATGGGGGATTAAACATATGAATATTAAAACATTTTGAAAATACAGAGAATCTTGCCTGGTCACTTACTGGGTTGTTCATTTGAGATATTTTATGCCAAAGGTCATTCATTCTTAGAGTGCTATCATAAGGACTTAAAGGCATTGCCTTTTTCATGTAATCCAATGCTTTGCAAAAAAATTGCACAGCTTGAACCAAGAATAATTTATATGGTCTTGTATCGATCATGTTTTCCTTTCAAATTTGTTATTTGTCTGAAAGCCAACAAACACGTCAGATGCCAGTAACTGCACACAGAAGTCCTTGTAGTTTAGTTCCATTATATATTCACCTGCAGCTGTTACAGAGAGTTGCACAAATCTCAAAAGAATATCTTTATATGGGGTTATCATTGCTGGGTGCAAATGAATGAATTAACAGTGCTTTGGTTTGGAGGTGTAAGCTGAACTTGCTAAACATGGGCAACACTGCATGCCAAATCAATAAATACACCTTTGTCAAAGGATTCTTAAAGCTTGTCAGTATTCTTCGTTCCTGTGATCCAACAGCACCTCATTGCTCTTCCTCATCAAAGATATTGACACAGTCGGAGTGCAGTGCATTCCAAGTAGCCAAGGTACATTCAATGGATCTCTCCAAAGACACACGTTTCACAATTTTCTTCACACTGGTATTGCAAAATGCCATGTATTCATTCAGTGATGCCACTCTTTTAACACTTCTCTGAAAGTGGTGGTAAACGTCAAGAATCAAATCCTCATCATTCACCTGCGATGATTTCGATGTGTGCCTCTGCCATTAAGTGCATGAGATGGCAGGGGCACCCCACTGCGTACACTTCCTGGTTTGTTGTTTGCTTGGCTTTAATTTGTTTCATGCACAGAGTAGTTACCATATGGAATGTCCTGCTGGGATCAGTGGCTGAGGCAGAATCTATATTAGCCTTCGAGAGGGAACTAGACAAATACTTTCAGTAGAACCAGCTACAGGGGTGTGGGGAAGGAGCAGGTAAATGGGACTGAAAGGATTGCTCTTGAGCGAGCCAACACAGACATGAATGGCCTTCTTCTACAGAATGCCTCGGAGGCCTGTATCAGGACCCTTCTTATTCTTTGTACTGTACAGTAGACATGTACAGTATACTCAGTGCAAGGAGTTTCACTTTGTAAATAATGTACAAAATTGGAGGGGGGCCAACTGAGAGCTAATTATACTATTATTGAAATTTTAGTGCTGAATATGAATGACTAAGGAACAAACAAATCAGAGCGATATTTATTAAACACAGAGAGAAAAGCAGCAGCAAAACCAGTCCAAGCCGCAGAACATTGAAACCTCAAATTAAAGTTTGCAAATGAGTCCTTTAGAGATCAGAACATTCAAAAGCTGTGAAACAAAAGACACTGAAATATTGCCAGTACTTGTCACCATGGATTATTCCACACAAATGAGTCAAACCAGCCTCTTCCAGACAGTCCCTTCCACTGTATAAATGCAATTAGCAGTACAGTATAATGTTACACCTCATTCAAAATATTCGGAAAAACACCTGGGGGTTTATTGGAAGCTTATAGCAAAGACAAGCTGAATGAACCCTGCTGACAAGCTGACAGTTTGCAGGGGGTTTGTTACAGTAACAAGGAAACTCATTTGCTTCTTCTCCTTTCAAAGATGGGCATCTTTTATCACCTGTCTGTCTCACTGCTGGCAATCCATTAGTTGTGACCGTACGGTTCAAAATGTCCTTTCTCACAGATGTCTTATCTCAATGATATGTATTTGCATGTTCTTGACAGCTGTCATATCTGTCCCTCATAGCTCATCCTTGTTTAATACCCATTCGTGTTCCACTTATATTGAAGTGTATGGCGTCGCACAGATACTCAAATGTTGGGCAGATGCTTACAGAGAAAGAAATCTTACCAGAGATGACCCAGTCTTTCCACAGTGGGTATTCTGAGTTGTTCATTGATAACCATTCCATGCTCCTGTGTTGACCACTCCAGCCTTGTTGATCACCTGTTGTCCCTCATCCATTTTGATTAACTGTTACCTGGTGGGTTTCATGAACATAATGTAATACCACCTGCCTACAGATAAATTTAGGCCTATATTAATATTTAATACTCCTGCATATACATTGCATACTTAAAATCTCAGCTCTCCAATCTCCTCAATACAAATTGACATTGGGCTCAGCGGTAATGTGACATCACTACACTCCCCTTTCCAGCTGAAAGCTTGTGGGATTGAATGTTCCAGACAAAACGGCTAATAATGCCAATCGTGAATTTGTGCAATTAAACCTCTGAAGTGCCTGCCACTCACTGATCCTTACACCAACTACTTAAGACCACAAAATAATGTATGCAGTTGACTGAAGAACAGCATGACAGAGAAGTCAGAGATAAGTCCATGAACTGAATTGCTGGTATTCTGTTGGTCTGTAAATGGATTTTTTTCCAGAAACTTAGAAATTGCCTTTTTGATGTAAAGTAATTAATTTTCTATACCATTTCAGTATTTTGTTATTGATTACATTTCCTTATTTCAATGTTTACAATCTTATAAAAAAATTATTATGCATAGTAGTGTCAAAATCAACTTGAAAAAGTGGTGACTTTTCTACTAACTCCTGGTTATATCATGATATGTGGAGTCCTGTAGCTCAGTGGTTAGAGCACTCGTCTCGCAAGGGAGACACCAGGGTTCAATTCCCGGCAGGGCGAAATGTTGGGCAAGTTTTCTTGCTTCACATGCCTCTGTTTACCAAGCAGTAAGTAGGAACTCAGTTGTTAGTTGATTCACGGATCACTTTTCTGGGGTTAATAATTCCTTAGAAATCTAATAATAAATTGGTCACTTAATCCACGACTATTTGTGGAACACTGCTATGCGCAATTGGCTGCTGTGTTTCGTCCACAAAATATACAATCAATTCACTTTACAGTATATTCTGTGAAGTGATTTTAGACATCTCAAAGACGTGATAAGGCGCTATATCAAATGCAAGGATTATTTTTATTGTTATAATATTGGCTGAGTTCAAGTGGTCATTGATGACACTGGGCAATTTTTCTTTCTCTGTGTCTCAAAGCTCTGAGACCCTACCTTGATTGAAGGGCATTCTAGAAATGCAAGTTATTGTAGGACTTAAAAGTTTACTGGAAATTGATGTTGATTGACAATGATCCGAGACATGGAAACCTGTAAGTATAGTTTATCCACAGGAGAGCACCTCCAATGATGTGTAACTTGAATCCACAATCTTCTAACTCATTAGGTGAGAGTGTTATCAAATGAGCCAGGCTTGTGAAGTGCTTTGAGTTGTTTCAATCAATATGATACTATTTTTTCTTCCTATCAGGGTTGCTATAACAAGGTTGCCCTGAACTATTTGAAAAGAGAAGGGAGTTTCTCCTAGTGTGCTGGCCCCCAATCCTCCAGATTGTTTTCCTGGCAGCTACTGGAAGGATTGCTCTTAAATTAGTCACAAACACACATGGTTGAATGGCCTTTTTTGGTGCTATAAATTTCTATAGTTTCTATAGGTGACGGAGTGAGTGAGGGAGGGAGGGAGGAAAGAAATCGTTATTATTCACCTCATTGCTGTTTGTGGGACTTTATTGACTAGGAAATGGCTATTACATTTGTCTGCAAAAACAATGACAATACTTTGCAGTCATTACCTGCAAAACGTTTTGACATAATAAGGCACTACAAAAATTAAAGTTATTTTTTCTCTCCTTTTGACTTTTTGAAAATTGCACTATTCAGTTTTTTCATTAGAAACCAGGGTTCATAATTTTTTTTGTAGATCAACAAAGCCATATGGCTTCTTTTAAAAATTTGATTTGCCCTCGTCTCTTTCATCTCTAGGATACTTTAGAAAAATTCAGACCTAAAAGTTTAGGAAAAGGAAATCAATCCCTGAATGCAGCTCAACTTCACCTGGTTTGTGGAGGAGCTGAATTGTTAGGTACAATAATGAGTCTATTGCATCTGTCTTTATTGACAGATTGTCTGGGAAATGGGGACAGACTGCAGGAGGCTGGAAAGAAGCTTATCTTAGTCACGTTCAAGATAATTGTTGCAGGAGTCCTACTTTTCTTTACAATATTATTTTAACCCTTTGTTTGCTGAAAATCACCACATGCATTTGAATGCATAGTAAAAGTCCACATGTATAGGTTTAAATTAATTGTACATTTTTACTTGTCATCCTAGTCCATGTCATGTCTTAATAGGTAAATGCATTGCTTGTGTTCAGGCCAACAATTGTCTAAATGAATTTGTATAATAATCCCTCAAGAAAATAAAACAATAATAAAATTGGTCACTTCAATCCATGACTGTTTGTGGACACTGCTGTGCGCAATTAGCCAAAAAATGTAGTCAATTCACCTTACAATATATTCTGTGAAGCGCTTTGAGCGCTTTTTTAACATCAATATACCAGATAAAAACAGTTGTTGTAATATAATAATAATAATTCTTACATCTCATACAGAGCCTTTCATGTCAGGATGAGAGCATATAATGCAAAGCGAAATGATTGCATTTTGTGGGCGAACACAGCGATCTATTAGGACAGAGATTGTCTGTCACCTCAGAATAGAATCATAGAATCCTACAGCACAGAAGAAGGCCATTCGGCCCATTGCGCCTGTGCTTTGAAAGAGCTATCCAATTAGTTCCACTCCCCTGCTCTTTCCCCATAGCCTTGCCATTTTTTCTTTTCAAGTAAACATCCAATTCCCTGTTGAAAGTTATTATTGAATCTGCTTCACCACTCTTTCAGACAGTACGTGCCATATCATGACAACTTGTTGCGTAAAAATAATTCTCCTAATCTCACCTCTACTTCTTTTGCCAATTATCTTAAATCTGTGTCCCCTGGTTACCGACCCACTTACCAGTGGAAACAGTTTCACCTTATTTACTCTATTTATAACATATATTTGCTTTTGTCCAGGCAGGACACAATATTATAATCCTCAGTTGAAGCAGCAATGAAGCAGATTCATAAATATAAGACCTCCAAGAAGGAGCTGCACTGTACCTCATGAACAGAGGATATCCAAAACAGAAATTTGACATTAATCCGAGGTGTTTAAAGAACATTTAGTCTGATATTGATAGGGGATAAAATGCTGACCAGTGTTTTCCTAAAAGGCATCAATTTTCATCTTAAGAGCATTAAATCAATAGGCATTGCGTCACATATGTGCTGGGATTCTCCTAGGAGTTAATTAAATTAGAGTATTGAGGGCTATCTTGCAAACATAATGGATTTAAATTTTCAAAACAGGTCTGTTTCTGACACATTGAAAAAGATAAAGATGTACAGATTTAATGAAGCTGAAAGGCACGGTATAATGAGGATGTAACAAGGTTATTTGATTCAAATTGCAATCCTAGGCTCCAGGATAAGGCAACAAAATTTATTAAGCATAAAGAAAGTCTGAGAATAAGCATTATTTTCTTTCACAGGCAAGCAGATATAGGGAAATAACCTCACCAATATTACTTTATGAAACATGAGATTTAAGCTAAATAGAATTTAGAAAGTGGAGTCTAGGAAGTGGGAAGAATTATTAGAAGAGAGAAAGCATTTGATAGATTGCCTTTCACGTATGGAGGGGCGTCCCACAAGATTCACTGTAAAGTGTAGTGACTGTGTATTTTTGATGGCGAACAGAATAGCAAATTTGCACAAAGCCATGTCCCACAAACAGCCATGAAATTAATAATCACTTTTTATCTGGGGTACTGTTGGTAAGAACACTGGGAGAAATTGCCTTTTCTTTTCGAATGGTGCCATGCAATTTTTAACGTCCAGATGAACAGGCAGATGGGACCTTAGTGTAATGTCTGATCCGAACAACAGCACTGCCAAGATTGCAGTGCATCCCCAGTGCTGCATTGGGGTGTCAGCCTAGACTATGAGTTAAAACATCCATCTAGTTTTAGATTTAGTCTATTTTCTTAATTTTTGAGGGCATACAGAATTTGGCAAATTCTTAAATCCAGTCTTAATTTTGAAGATAGTGTAATGGAAGCTCTTTTAAGATGGTGGAGGCATGCAAAGGTTTGTGTGGATAAGGATGCAGGCAATGGAGTTTTGGATGAGCCCGAGTTTGTGAATGTTAGAGCTGGAGGAGCCAGTAAGGATTTTTTTCCTAAAGGTGAGTTTGGAGGTGACAAATATGAATGTGTGTTTTGGCAGGGTTGGGTGTGAGAAAGGGATGGAGGTGAGAGATACAGTAAAGTACTCTTGATCAAAATTGGATGCGAGGGAGGAAAGGGAGCTGAGTATCGAAGGATTGCACACTGGTTATGTGAGCTAGAGAGAAATGCCAGGAAAGTTGAAGAAGTTAGAGGCAGAAGCAAGGCGGCTTCGATGAACGCTGAGGACAATGACTGTTGTCTTGTCCACGTTAAGCTGACGAAGGTTGGGTCAGACAGAACAGTGGCTGTCAGAGCATCAGTGGATCTAGAATCAAAGGTGGAGTAGAGAGATAGATTTGGATAACAACAATAACTTTTGTTTATATAACACTCTTCACTCAGGATAGCAATAGTGATAGAGGATAACATCACTATTGCTATCCTGCATAACATATGCAGATTAATCCCATGTTCACCAAAAGGGAAAATGCAGATGAGGAAAAGGATAGGACAAAGGCTAGAGCCATGAGGCACGCAGTGCAGCTGATATTTCACACTAAAGAGATTGCCTTGAAGAGAGGGTATAGGAGAAAGTTGGAGACAGATTGAAGAAGATGAAAACAAATGACTTCTACTTCATTCTCTTGCTCCATTTCAAACTGTACCAAGAAAAATAAACAAAGTACAGGGCACAGTACTTTAGTGAAATAGCTGAATCTGAATCAAGTACAAGTATTGGAATTTAATTTTCGGTACTTCATAATAGGATTCTAAAAATTCCCATTGACCCACAGGAACTTAGCTCTGGAAACATATATTAAAGTGGAGCTCCTATGGGTCAGAGTGATATACTTCCGATGAACGGAAGGAGTTCCCACTAGTGCAACGTGTATTCCCATTAAGAAAAATTACAAATTAGACCCAGTGAATCTTATATATTGGACAGCTCAGTCCGCTCAGATTTGCTGTCAGTGCCTATAACCATTGCTTATTATGCAAAAGAAGNAAAAATGCCTTCTTGTCCCGATATGAACAGTTGAATATCTTCCNAAAAACATAGGTATGTTTGGTTATGCATATAAACACCCAATTTGTATGTCCAATTGCATCTTCAGAATGCTGTTGTTTGACGGAAAGAGAAGCAGACTGTGGGGAATATTCGAAAAACAAGTGAAAAACAAAAAAAGTTTGTATGTTAAAATGCAGGTCCAGCATGGAAAGTTGGATCCAAGTGAATCAGCACAAATAACAGACAGGTACAGACATTTCTCCAGTGAGGAGTTGCGAAGAGATGTGGCACTGAAGGTGCACTTGGTCTTACTTCCCACAAAGGGGATCCAGTGATGGGCAGATTGTAGGAGTTGTCTTGGAATGCTGGAAAGCTGCAACAGACAATGCCAATATTGCAGTGCTTTGGCGTCAAATGTGTCCTCCATTTCTGAAATAGAGTTGACAGGCACTGCTGGCAGATCTTGCATTACTCATTCAGGTGAAACCAAGCAGTACAGCTTCAGAGCACTCGACGTCTACATTGGCATTAACGTTAGCATTCACATCTTCACAGCCCTCGCTTTCCCAGACAGGGGATTGTCAGCTTTGCTCTTATTAAATAATTAGGTTTGGAGGAGAGGAACCGTATCAGAAATCCTGGAAACTTACCAGCCAAGGCAGCTGTCCAGTGGAAAAAGGCTTTTGATACTGAAGAGAACCTAATACTTGTAAACAATTCTTCTGTTATCAGAAGCTCCATTGTGGGATTGATGGACTTTTAATAAAAGGATTTGAACACATTTCTGTCACGCCTTGGACTTCTTGACAAGCATCACGGAAATGTGTTCATTAGGCTCCACGGCCCCAGGTCCCTATGGAACCAACCAATGATCTGGAACACAGGAAATCATCACTTTGTTTCTTAAGATGATGGATTGTTTCCACCGAGTGGGCTCTGTTAAAGGACAATCTATGTTCAGAATTTATCATTAAATGTAAAACAAAATGAACCTGAAAGTACACACATGTACAACACACCGTTTGGAATACACTATGCCTGTATTCTTGTGATGAAAGAGATAAAAACTCTCAAAACATCAGAAGTAATTTGGCTAAATCTGTCCTAAATGTTCACTTTGGATACAAACTTTGGATCCAAGCAAATCCTCGGCCCTCAAAGAATCATACAGGTTAAACCACAAAAACAGGCCATTTGGTCTTTCAAGTCAGCACTGGTTAGTTTTTCCACATAAGCCCCCAGTTTAATAGAAAACATAGGAATCCTACACAATTATACTATTCTGCTTACTCCCTGTATCCTTTAGTGTGCTTTTTTAAGCATCTATCTAATTCCTGTATTTATGGACTCTGCCTCAATAATGGTTTGTAGCAGAGAGTTCCACATTCACACCACCTTCTGCATAAAAGACATTTCTCTAACCTCTGCTCTAATTCTTTTTGTGATTATCAAAATTGTGTTTTCTTAATATTGACTCAATGGCCTGTGGAAAAAATCGGTTGCCATTTATCTTCTCACAGCCGTTCACAATGTATGTCAATTATAAATAATAATCAGGTTGACCTTCAACCTTCTTGGTGTCAGTGAAGAAAAAAAGTCCTAATCCCTCAAGTTGCCTCTCATAACTGAATCTTAGAGACTAGAAACTACATTACTTCTTGTAAGACCCCTTCCCATTGCACCTAGATCACAGCAAGTATGCAATGAGTTTCACAATATGGATGATATTACTGTGACAAATTGCCAGTAACAAATCTACTGTGACAACTGAACTCTTCAGTGATAGTGCCATACAAGCCTGCACACAATCTAAAGGTTAGTTTGTATATTAGTGTGATACGTCAGACAGAATATTGCAAATATATATTGTCTGATATATTATCAAGATATCCTAATTTCTGTGATTCTCCATCAAAGAGAGTGAAGACCATATCTGACTGCAATTCCATTATCAAGACTCATGGACTGAGATCCACTGAATATAAATGCCTTCGATGTAAGTGACCTTGATACTTCGGTAGGAGGCTCTGTCTCCAATTGTAATTGTCTCAAGTCACAAGGTGAAACCTACAGCTCATAAATAAATCACATCCACACTGTCAAACAGCCAACTCTTGCCAATTTTTCTGTTGTAAATTATTCTTTTGAATACGTGCCATGATGATTCACTGTGTGGAGTTGTGACATGTTTTAAAAATTATGATATATAAGGTGAAATCAAACTGCGGTGCAAAACAAGTAGTAATACTGTAACTAAATTTCCAACTGTGCACTTCACCTTCTAGGCATCATCTTTCTATGTGCTTGGCCAGATACTTAAGGGCTGCAGTCCCTAGCCCACCAGATAGGTCGTGGGTAGTTATATACTGCACCATCTTATTGGGCTGGCTTTTGCACATTGATTTGCCAGACTATGGCACTACCTCATCCCTCACGCCTCTGAAACACTGGTCCATGCCTTCATCACTTCAAGGCTGGACTACGGGAACTCTCTCCTCGACGGCCTTCCCGGCACCTCCCTCCACAAGCTGCAGGTCAATCAGAACTCTGCAGCTCATGTACTGTCCCGCACCAGGCTTCGCGACCACATCACTCCCACCCTCGCTCGCCTCCACTGGCTCCCCATCCCCCAGAGGATCAAATTCAAGATCCTCATCCTCACCTACAAGGCCATTTATGGCCTTGCTCCCTCCTACCTCTCCGACCTACTATCCCCCATGTACCTGCCATTCCTCTGGCTCTGGTCTGCTCCACATTCCGCGCCCTAACCGCCCTATCATCGGTGGCCGGGCTTTCAGCTTCTCAGGCCCTGGGCTCTGGAACTCCATCCTACAGTGCCTTCGCCGCCTCCTCCTTTTCCTCCTTCAATGCCGGTCTCAAGACCTTTCTCTTCGACCGTGCCTCAGCTCCCCTCTCGACTCTCTACCCATTCCTCGCTCCCTCCCTTCCCTCCCCTCCTCGCTCCCTCCCTTTCCTTCCCTCACCCTGACCATTTACCCCCTGCTCGGGTCCTGACCCAACTGTCCAGCGCCTTGGGACGTCCTCCCGACGTGAAAGGCGCTCTATAAATGCAATCTTGTTGTTGTTGATACTATTCATGTAAGATTAACAGACTGCAAGACATAGTATAATAAATATCAATCTGTCCAGTTGTAATGTGCCTGCAGGGTTCATGCTTAACTTGCTTTGCGTCTGTGTTTGCTGTGTTTGCCATTTGTGTGTTGTGGGTTTTACCTTAGTGGTTGTGCATGCAGCCCACTAGGTTCTTTCTTAGTTGAAGTGGCAATGGTGGTGGATGGCTGCTGGGGATGCAAGCACCCTCTCGCTAAATCTGCGAGTGACTTTAATTTGACTGTACCAGGGACAGCAATCTTGTGCTGTAATTTTGTGGATTTTGTGCTCTCGAATAATGTCTACTGTCAATGATTCAGGGCTATGACAGCACAGAGAGTGCTGCATCTGAGATACTTTACTGATGCTACTAATGGAAGCTGTCTTCTCAAGACATAATAGATCTTATAAGAGACTTGAAACCAACCATTGATGCATCTTGGGGTTTCACCTGTTATCGCCTCCATCACAGCATTGGGTGATTCATCAGGAATGCTCCTATTCTGCTTAATTCACAATTTCTCAATGAACACTGCAACATATACAGTTTGAATCATACTGGGGAGGGGATGCCTCCATATGTAAGTGTTGTACTCCTGTATAATCCACATTACACAGACCATTGCACAGTGGTTCGAATGGAAGTATAGCATGGTCCTCGCGTACTACTTAGAGAAATGCTTTTGCCTACAAAATACAGTCTTTACAGTAAAATCCTGTAAACAGTTTTGAGACATTCTCACAACATGAAAGGCGCTATATCAAGTGCAAGGATTTTTAAAATATTATTTTGATTATTATTATACGTCAGGGCTGTAGAATAAGAGGGAAAAAGCTCAGGCATATTTCAAGACAGACACCACCATATCAACCCAGAGGGTATTTGATGACTGGAACATGGGAATGGGAAGGGTGGTTGAAGCAAGCACGATGGACTCAATCAACAAAGAGATCGATGCCATAATGGGCAGACTGCAGAGTGGGTATTCTGGAAGGATGAGATCAAATGGGCTTCTTCATCTGAACCTCTGCTGTGATCTTATGAGGACCACAAACATGTTTCAGTTGGGGCACACAGCTTGCTGTTATACTGTGGGCCCCTTTGTTTCTTTCCTCTCCAAACTATTTCTAAAGACCTAGGATACGTTGTTATGATACTCAGGGATTCTGCTCTCATAGCTACAAACCATCTATCTATTCAATTAAGTTGCTTTGGAGGCAACGAGGTAATCACTCTGCGTGTAGTCACAGAGTGAGCTGTGCGATGTGCAAAGAACCATTTACAATTACAGTATCCTTAAAAGAAAATAAAGAGTATGAATAAAGAATAAAGATCGGGATGTTTAAACGACAGTATTCTGGTCCTACACAATACTGTGCCACTTTGAAAAAGCTAAGAAAGAGGAGAATTTAATTCTAATATGAAGTAATTGATTTTCTTTTACAGTTAGTCAGTTTGAATACTGGATTGCCATCACTACATGCTTCATCTCTCCTAAAAAGCAGCTGCACTGATTTCACAGTACTTTCATATTTATTCAAACATGGTTTCACATTTCCCCATTGATTTTCTCTTTGGTGCCCATTCTCTTGCAACACTTTTGCATTGAAACAATTAGATCTTGAAGTTTGGAGGAACACAGCAACAATCTATTTTCACTATTGCACGCTGAGTTTGCCAAAACAAAACACCATTACTAACCTGTACAGTAAAAAAATCCAGTGAAGCTCTTTGAAAAGTCCTTCCAATGTGAATGGTGTGATATCAAATGCAAGGATTGCAGCTTGAAAATTGCAAAGACAGATAAAAGTTGATAGTGGATGATAGAAATATGTGTGTGGGATTTGTGTAAAGATTTCTGGTTAGAGGCTTTTCATTAGCAAATTGTGGTATGTGGCAAATTAAGTTACAAATATGAGACACATGGAATAAAGTGGCTCTTTGGCAATGTTTTAGTATTTTACTCCTCTCCAAGGGCCAGGAAATTGTGTCATACACAATTTGTACCATATATGCTACACATTGCATTTCATGGTAAAACAATTGCACAAGTTAAACCTATACTTATACTCATCGCAAAGAAGTGTTTTGTTGTGTATGGTTGACCATTTTCAGAATGAAATGAGGAGAGGTGAGAGCGGTTAGGGTTCTTCCCGTTAGAGCAGAGAAGGTTGAGGGGTAATATGATAGAGGTTCAAGATAATAGAAGGGTTTGAGAGATTTAACAGTGAACACACTTTCCACTGGTAGGGGATTCAAGAACAAGAGAGATGAAATTCAAGATTATATCGAAGGGAGTAAACAGAGAGATTCAGAAAAACTTCTTCTCTCAGAGGATTGTCTGGGTGTGGAATGCCTTGACAAAGGGGATTGTTAGAGAAGAAAAGATTGGAGCATTTAAAAAAGAATTAGACAAACATGTGCAGAGGAAAGGTGTAAGAGGGTATGGGGAAAGAGCGGAGTACCAAGAGGAAGAATTGGGATTAAAATGGTTGGTTCCTTGGAGGAACAAACACAAACATGAATAAATCATATAATATAAAAATAATAATCTTTGCATTTGATATAGTGCCTTATCACATCTTCGAGACGTCTCAAAGCACTTCACAGAATATCCTGTAAAGTGAATTGACTGTATATTTTTTGTGGGTGAAACATGGCAGCCAATTGCACGCCGCAGTTTCCCACAAACAATCGTGGATTGAGTGACCAAGTTTTTTTTAAGGAATTATTACCCCCGGAAAAGCGATCCGCCAATCAACTAACAACCGGGTTCCTGCTTACTGCCAGGTAAACAGAGGCATGTGAAGTAAGGAAACTTGCCTAATGTTTCGCCCAGCCGGGAATCAAACCCAGATGTCTCGCTTGCGAGGTGAGCGCTCTAACCACTAAGCTACAAGATTCCAAATGCAGTACCTTTTCATTCAAATATTTATTTAATTCATCACAGCCCTAGATTTTGGGCACATGATAAAAGGAGTTGTTTTGCTGCATTCACCAACAGTATAAAGATAAAGCCAAACATTTCACAAACATTGGAAAACTTACATTCATTTTGATTTTCTGGGAGAGTTGCTCCATAATCCTGCCAAAACTTTTCAACATAATCCTGCGTTAAAGAAAGATGTACAGCATTATTTTCCTTCATTAACAGGGACAGTTTTAAAGTCTACCTTCCCCATTTCAAATCTAACAATTACTCAGAATCTACAGCTGTGCCCTCCTTGTGTCAAATGTTCCCAGATTTAGCTGATGGACAACATCTGCTTGGCTGACTCCTCTTCCTCCCCCATGTCCCCTAGCACCTCTACTCCCACCTCCATTCCTTCTACCCACGCTTTCCATCACGGCTCCACCGGCTGTCCCCACCACTTTGTAGACCACTTTGCCCCCATTTCTCCTTCCTTCCTCTCAACCATCATCTTGTTTCAAAGCCCACCACCTGCTGCCTCAACCCCTTCCCCGATGAGCTGCTGATCACCAACGATCCCTCCTCTGCCTCTGCTGGCTGACACAGTTACCCAGCCCCTCTCTGCAGGCTCAGGACCACTCCCCTCAAAACCCTTGTCATCCTCAAAAAAAAACACCCTTGATACCCCTAACATTGCAAACTACTGGACCACTTCTAACTTACCCATCATTTCTAAAATCCTGAAATACATTGTTGTCAACCTACTCTCTCACACTTCTCCCTCCACTCCATACTCGAGTCCCTCCAATCTGGATTCTGTCCTGCCCACACAGCACTTGTCAAAGTCACAAATGATGTCCTTTCTCTCTGTGATGAGAGGCCCCTCTGTCTCCTTGTCCTCCTGGACCTCTCTGCTGCTGAGGTACAATTGGTCAGTACCTTGGGACATCATCTCGACGTGAAAGGCGCTATGCAAATGTCATTTGTTGCAAATACTCTTTGCGATGAGTATAGTTATAGGATCATGCCATCCTCCTCCACTGCCTTTCCATCTTCATTCACCTCAGTGGGACTGCACTATCCTGGTTCGAGTCATACTTAACCAACCACCATCACTTCATCTCTGCAAATGTTTTTTCCTCCCGCCCCCTTTATTTCCACATTCCCTCTTGGCAATGTCAACCACACACTCGGGGTAAACTTCAACATGCACGCGGATGACATTGAAATCTTCTCCTCATCCAGCTGTGTCCACTGATGTTCTGTCAGCTACTTTGTCAGACATCAAGGCCTGGATGAGTGCCAACTTTCTGAAACTGAATGCTGACAAGACGGAAGCAATATTCCTGGCCTCCTGTCAATACTTTCTCATCTATGGCTCCGACTTCCGCAACCTCCCCGGCCTATTCCTGAGATTTACCTAACCTGTGTGTAACCTAGGCATCAGTTTTGATCCCCAGCTGTTCTTCCTACCCCACTGTCTCAGCCCACGTTCCAATTCTTTATCCAGTGTCACTTTCTATATCTAGTGCCACTTTGGGAAAGAAATGAAATCTGACGCGTTATTCTTAATCTTGGCCCTTTTGATCTAATTTAATCTTTCAGTGAGGTGTCACATCGGGGATTTCAGATCTGCCAAACTTCTGCATAACATTGCACTGCACTTTAGTTAGATATTTAATAACCACTTGGTAGCACACAAGTTTAACCTCACGTCTCCAGCAAATATAACCAATGCTTGGTAGAAAAATTCTAAAAAAAGGAACTGCAGAGCAAACGCATTTTCAAAAGTGAGACATATTTAAAACTTTTCCAAAATTTTGCAGAATCTTAAATTTTAAGACAATTGCTCTAATTCGGAGGCCTTGAGAATTTTTGGACCTCATAATAATAATAGTCCTTACATTGGATATGGCGCCTTATCATGTCGTTGAAAGCCGTGCTTTCAGCCACTACGCCCCGAAACTCTGGAACGCTCTTCCTCTTCAACTGTGCTTATGGTCACCCCCTTCCATTCCCTGGCTTGATGTCAGATGCTGAGATGCTAGCCTGCGTGATGCATGCTATATAAATGCAAGTTGTTGTGTTGTTGAAATGTCTCAAAGAGCTTCACAAGATTTTTCTGTAAAGTGTAGTGACTATGTATTTATAGTTGAAGCTGGAGCCCTGTCTGATTTTATCCTTGCTAACCCAGAAAAGCTCAGACCAATTGTAGCTTTGACTGCTGGCCAGCTGGAGAACAAATAATTTACAGGCCAGCATCCAAACCTGGGATTATCATCTCAGTTTGATCCCTGACCTCTGTGGCTAATCTACTCTTTGAATAATCTCACAGAGCCGGCATTTGATATCACCATTTATTTTTTAAAAAAAGGGGCTATTGATGTTGAGACTCTTTCTCTTAAAAAAGGATCAGAAAAAAAATATTGGTTCATCAGTTAATTAAAATCTGATTAATATTTAATATTTAATTACGGCAGCATTTTGGCTCAGAAAAGAAGGAAATCCAAGATACCAAGCACATTAGCATAAAACACACTAGACTACTGTATTGCCTATTGTCCTGCGTGCTGTGAAGCGGCTGCTCACACAGTAGTTGTGAGGAGCACATTAATGTTGCAATGGCTAATATTGTAGTATCAATAACATTTGTTAAATATATGGTTTGCTTCTACCCTTTTGTAGTTCTTCAAATTACACACCATTCCCTGGCTGAGAAGTGAATTAGATGAGCTGTTCCTAGGCAAAGGCATTGCCCAGAGCCAGCTCCTTGGCGGATCAGAGCTTGGTTTATATTCACGTTAGTCGCAACCGTAGGAAAGAGCTACAGTTAACGTGGTTGGTGAGGTTTCTGTTCGTCAACTGCGCCTGAATTTCCAAACATTACTCAGGTCTCAAATAAAGTCTTATGTACCGTGGTGAAGGTTTATTTACAAGGCAAGCAATAGGCAAAATAAATGGGGAAGGATGTATCAAATATTATATTGACACAACAACGAGACAACAAATTACATTTGCATAACGCCTTTCACATTGGGAGGACGTCCCAAGGCACTGGAAAGTGAGGGATTTGGACCCGAGCAGAGGGTTGGGATCAGGAGGGGTGGAGGGCCAGGAGGGTAGGGAAAGCAACCGAAAGGTCAAAGAGGAGGGTCTTGAGACGTGTCTTGAAGGAGGCAAGGGAGCAAGGTGAAAGGACTGTGGGATGGAGTTCCAAAGGGTGGGGGCAGAGAGGCTGAAGGCCCAATCGCCGATGGTGGGGCAGGCCAGGTGGGGGACGTGAAGCAGGCCAGAGCTTGCTGAGCGGAAGGACCGGGCAGGTTGATATGAGGTCATAATAATCCTTGCATTTGATATAGCACTTTTCACGTCTTCTAGACATCTCAAAGCACTTCACAGAATATACTGTGAAGTGAATTGACTGTATATTTGTGGGTGAAACACGGCAGCCAATTGTGCACAGCAGTGTCTCACAAACAGTCATGGATTGGAGTGACCAATTTATTAGTTTTTTTTCTTGAGGGATTATTATTAGGTGTGTGGAGTAAGGAAACTTGCCCAAGGTTTCGCCCTGCCGGGAATTGAACCCAGGTCTCTCACTTGTGAGGCGAGTGCTCTAACCACTGAGCTACAGGACGCCACATACAAACAAAGATTCCCTTCCAGTAACCAGAAATGCATCATGTTGATGCACAGGAGCCCTGCTCTGACAAAGTCTACTCCTGGAGCTGAATTTCCTACAAAATACAGCCACTACACTTCACAGTCATTCCTGTGAAACACGTTGAGACATCTTGCTAAATTGAAAGGTGCTACATCAAATGCAAGGATTAATATTATTATTATTACTCCCATGGGCAAACTTGAATGAATCCCAATATAACAAGTTATCTAAAAGAGAGTTAAGTGAATAAAAATGGCACAAGTTAGAGAGGAGAAGGATGAACATAGCGTAGGAGCAAAGGGGAACAGATAAAAACTGATGAGCCGACATGGACACAATTGAGGGGAATGGACAAGACACTACAGTTCTGAATGAGTTAGGGAGGTGGAAGGCTGGCATGGAAACATGCGCAACTGATGAAGCATAGTCAATGGGAAAACAAAATGGAAATGGGGCAACATAATAAGAAGGGGAACATGGGGGTTCAGGACATGGAGAGGTGAGTTTGGCAGGGGCCTGCGAGCTTAAGGGTCTTCAGGAAAGGTTGTGGGAGGCAAATCAGCTAGAACAGGCCTGGATGAAATGCTGAATAGGAATTGTTTGGAAGTCAACAGGGAGGCTGGTGACAGTGAAGCAAAGGGGAGACGAGGGAGTAGAAATGGTACTGGAACATGATGGAGTCCAGGAACAGAAGATGAATACAGCTGGGAGCTAAGTGGACAGAATGAGAGTTTATAGAGGCTGCTCACGTTACTTTCATTCGAGCTGGAAAATACAACACAAAACATCTGCCTGCACAGAGCACTAAAATCCGATGTTTGTTTTCAGTGCTATTCAGGAGTTGCTTGAGGCTATCTCATTCATGATGCTAAAATGTTACGTTGACAAGTGCTTTGTTCTCAAAGGGATGTCCCAAGAGCTCTGAAAAGGCAGTGAGCCCAAGTGCAATTCACAATGGCCCTGTTTACATTGCTCTAACCCTAAGCCAGCATGAATCATGCCACTCCTAAAAACACCTGTTCCAAGAGCTTTCAGGATCGTGGCTTCAGCACAGTTTGTGCTCTCTCAGGCCTCATTCATACCACATGAGTTGTAGTGAATTGCTACTAACAACACTATGGTTCACTGCCATTAATGCAGTACAAACAAAATATATTGAGAGTCAATTCACTTTGGAAAATCGAGTATGAGTTAATTTGATTATTTGCAGTAAATTTATTCATTGGTCTGAAAGAATCTATTTTCCTAACAGTGTAATGCTATTTAGTCCTCACCAAGGGAGCTGAGACGTTAGCGGTAATTTGGTGATTGACGAAATTTAAATATTGACAAAAGTAAATGTATTGATTGTTCGTGTGCATTATTCCTTAGCAACGGTCATTTAATTTCTGGATCCAGAAATCAATCGAAAAAGAAGTCCCAGGCAATAAAAAGTTCAAAACCTATTATTTCTGAGATATATAGCTGCTCGGAATCACTTGCCAACTCAGAGAGTTTTCTCACCAATTTGTAATCTTCTGAGTATGCACTTAAAAACAATACAATACAAATTTATAATTATACAGTGCCTTTCACATCGGGAGAACATCTCAAAACGCTTACCACTGAGCTGGGAGCTAAGGAGGGTGGGAGGGGAGAAATGTCTGAAAGCCGACCAAGTCAGAAGGATTCTGGGATGGAGTTTCAGAAGGTGGGTACAGGTAGCCTGAAAATCCACTGCCGATGGTGGGGTGGTTAGGCATAGGGGACATGAACCAGGCCGATGCTTGCTGAGTGAAGGGATTGGTATGGTTGAGGAGGTCGCAGAGCGACAAGACTGTAGAGGGAAGTAAATGTGAGAACAAGGATTTTGAACTTGATCCAATGAGGGATGGGGAGCCAATGGAGCTGGGCAAAGATGTGGGTGATAGACTGATCTTTGAAATGATCTTTGAAATAATAATAATAATAATTCTTGCACTTGCACATGCCTTATTTCACATCTTTGAGACGTCTCAAAGCACTTCACAGAATATACTGTAAAGTGAATTGACTATATATTTTGTGGGCAAAACCATGAAGGATATGGGCTTCAGAGTTTTGGATAGTCTGCATCTTGTGTAGGGAAGAGTTGGGTAGTCCAGTAAGCAAAGCATTGGGCATAATAAATGCAGAGTTGGGGAGAAGCCATTAGAAGCAACAAAGTGGAGTCACAGGGATAAAACAGATAGGAGTAGGTAAAACCAGGATAGGACAGAATCATGAAGGTGAAGCTGAGAGGAGAGGAAATGATTAGTTTAATCCTCGAACCCAGCACACCCAAGTTAAGTAAAATAAATCAAAGTAAGTGATGAAGGCCCTAATATGTGTTTAATGACTTTAATGAGTAATCCCTGATCCCCATCAGGGGTTGGGTCAAAACAACGAAAAGAACAGCTTGGCTCAATTGCTAACACTTCTTGCTTTTCGTTCAAAAGACTGTGCATGCAAACCTCTTGTAGAGTCTACACCAGCGGTGGCCAATCTTTATGGTCGGCCAACAAAATACATTTTCTTGATTGAAGATTTCTTGATTCATTCCATAAATCAAGAAATATCCAATCAAGAAAAACACTGAAAACACACTACCGATCAAACATGGACATACCCAGACTCGTGCGAATGTTCTGCGGGCCACTTCTTGACGGTCACAGGCCACTTTCGGCCAACGGACCACAGGTTGGTCACAGCAGGTCTACACTGACGTCCAGCTAGGTACTTGGGGAGTGCTGCACTGTTGAAGGTGCTCTCCCATGGATAAGATGTTAATCCACATCCTACCTGCCTGTACAGATGACATTAAAGATTCCATGACACGATTCAAAAAAGAGAACGTCCTGGCCAACAACAATCCTTCCAATTAATTCGTCAGATTAAATAAAATAACCCCAAAAAACTGCTTCAGATCAGACAGTTTCTTGTGGTGATGAAGAGCCACAGTGGAAATGTGGGCCTTCAGTTGGTGATGCTGTGTAACATTTACTTTTTAAGTGACTTCTCAGCTGTTCCATACTGCAAGAGTTTCTGCTTCCTAGCCATTGACAAGGCCCCTACCAAATTAAATTAACCTTTTTCTTCTGTCTAAGTGATGCTTCTCACTCAAGATTACATAGAGTCACATGCTGTACAATACAACTTACACCTCTACAGTACCTTACACATTGGGAGAATGCCCCAAAGCGCTTGACAATTTTGTCTAGGCACTGGAGCTGAGGGTGGAAGCTGGGTGGGGGATGAGAAGGGGAAAGATGACCAAAGTGCTGTCAAAAAGGTATGTTTTGAGGCGTACATTGAAAGAGGGGAGGAAGGGAGCGAGTCTGACGGTCCTGGGAATAGAGTTCCAGAGAGCGGGCTCCAAGTGGCTGAAAAAATCACGTGCCTTGTCACAGGTACACAGAATGATTCAGCATGGAAACAAGCTATTTGGCCCAACTAGTCCGTGTCAGCATTTATCCTCCACACGACCCCCATCCCTCCTCTTCCCCTCACCTATATCACATTATTCCCTTCTCCCTCATGTTTACAGCAAGTTTTACCTTAAATACTTTGATATTTTTTGCTTCAAAAAGATTATGTTTCCGAGGGGCAGAAATGTTAAGGTTTTCACTAAGCAGTGATTGTTGGTTTGGTAGCACAATATCCTGCTGTTGCTTAAGAAAGATATAGCCTTGTAACCAAATACTGCAATTGTAAACCACTTAACTCTAATTTACATTGTGCCTGCACTGGTGCTAGCTTTCCCATTGGAGCTCTCTGCTCTCATCCAATTTCTCTGCTCTTTCCTCATACCCTTTAACATTATTTTCCTGAAGTATTTATTCATTTTTCTTTTGCCATTATGGACTTACGATAAAATAATAATAATTCTTGCACATGACTTGATTTCAATGGCCATTTGTGGCAATTGCAAAACACAGTATTCCTGTGTATGTATGTGTAAAAATTGTATTCTATTCTCCACTTTGAATCCTTGAATTCCTAAAATCATAGAATTATACAGCACAGAAGGAGGCCATTCGGCTCATCGTGTCTGTGCTGGCTCTTTGAAAAGAGCTATCCAAATCAATCCCACTCCCCTGCTCTCTCCTCATAGATTGCAAACTTGTCCTCCTCAAATAATTATCTACTTCTCTCCTAAAAGTTGTTATCGAATTGGCTTCCACCACCCTTTCAGGCAATGCATTCCAGATCCGAACAACTCGCTGAGTGAAAAAATTTCTCCTCACCTCCCCTCTGTTTCTTTTAACAACTATTTTAAATCAGTGTCCTCAGGTTAACAACCCACCTGTCAGTGGAAATAGTTTCCCCTTGTTCACCCTATCGAATCCCCTCATAATTCTGTTAAGTCTCTTCTTAACTTTTTTGCTCAAAGGTTAGAATAATCTTAGCTTCTCTAGCTTCTCCAGATAACTGAAGTCCCTCATTCCTGGTACCATCCTGGTAAATCTCCTTTGCACCTTCTCCGATGCCTTGACATCCTTCCTAAAGTATGGTACCCAGAACTGAATACAGTACTCCAGCTGAGGCCTAACCTATAAAGCTTCATCATAACTTCCTGACTTTTGTATTCTATGCCCCTATCTATAAAGCCCAGTATCCCGTATGCTTTTTGAGCAGCTTTATCTACCTGTCCTGCCACCTTCAAAGATTTATGTATATGAACCCACAGGTCTCTCTGTTCCTTCACCCCTTTAAGATTCTACCATCAGCTTACATTGCCTCTCCTCATTCTTCCTCCCAAAATGCATCTCTTTGCATTTCTCCGCATTAAACTTCATCTGCCACGTGTCTGCCCATTTTACCAGTCTGCCTATGCCCATTTGCAGTCTGCTACTATCCTCCTCGCTGGTTACTACTTTTCCTTGCTTAGTATCATCTGCAAACTTGGAAATTGTACTCCATATACCCAAGTCCAGGTCATTTATGTAGATCAAAGACAGCAGTGGTCCCAATACTGACCCCTGGGGAACACCACTGCACACTTCCCTCCAGTCAGAAAAACAACCATTCACCACCACTCTCTGCTTTCTGTCTCCCAGCCAGTTCTGTATCCATGCACTGTCCCTTTAATACCGTGGGTTTCTATTTTGCTTACAAGTCTTTTATGTGGCACTTTATCAAATACCTTTTGAAAATCCACATAAACTACATCAACTGTACTACCCTCATCAACCCTCTCTGTTACTTCATAAAAATACTGCAATTGTACTTATACCCTCTTGTCATTAATTTGCAAATCAATGGAAATACATCAGTCTCTCATTTTAACCCTTCAAAGGCATTTATAATTTTATTAATCTGCTGGACTTCCCCCTTAACCTCCTCCGCCTGGATGAAAACAGCCAGAGTTTTTCAAGTCTCACCACATAGCTACATTCTCCCATCTCTAGAGTCATTTGAATGAATCTGTACTATAACCTTTGGATGATTGTGATGTCCTTGGTATTTGCAAAAAGATCCATTGACAAACGAAAAACAATTTTCAAAGCTGTTTACATTTGTCTTGAGAGAGCTAATTTAGCGTATTACAGCTCTTTGGATCAGTTATTTTTAAACTCTTTAAAGCTACTTAACGCTGACATTAATTAAGTTCTTAAACTGCAACATATTTTGCTTAAGGTCTACAATAGAAGCCCGATGAAGGGCTCCTCTGAGCAGCTCCTCTGGAAAATGTGGCAAACTTGTTGAGCAAATCTTCCAAAGCAGGTGGTGACTGAAATGTCTTTGGATCAGACTGAAGCACTCCCAGCTGCAGAGCCTGTGGTAACTTGACACTACAATCCATGCAAGAAAGAAGCTTTAAAGTTGAGTGATTTGATCCATTCAATGGGATAAAAACGCTAAAATTATAGTAATTATTTTAACGTGGACTAACAGCCCTAATAATATGACTGTATGTACTATTACTCAAACAAAAGTCGCCATTACCCCAATGCTATGTTTCCTGGCATGATTATGCAGATTAAACAGCTATTTATTAAAGCTGTAAGATGAAAGGAGTGATGACCAGCAATTTGAGGAAGAAAGATACTAAAAATGTTGCCATTTCCAGTGTGAAATGGATCTAAGGCAATGGAAATGAGTTGTAATGGCCAGAGAGATGTATTAATAATCATTCTTGTTTTGATATAGGGCCCATAGTTTAGACATCTCATAGCACTATTCAGGGAATTGCTGTCAAGTATAGTGACTGACATTTGTAGGAGCCGATTGAGCACAGCAAGCTCCCATAAACAGCTATGAAGTGATTCATCAATTTATATGGAGGATTGTTGGCCAGGACACCGGGAAAACTTCCTTCTCTTTTCGAATCATACCATGGAATCTTTTAATTTCCAACTGAACAAGAAAATGGCACCTTGGCTTAATGTCTCATCCCAAGGATGTCACGTCTGACAGTGCAGTACTTTTCCAAAACACTTACGTCAATAATATTTGTTGTGCTGAATCCATGTTCAATCATTGGAGTTCTGTAGCTCAGTGGTTAGAGCACTCACTTTGCAAGTGAGAGACCTGAGTTCAATTCCAGGCAGGGCGAAACCTTGGCCAAGTTTCCTTACTCCACACAGAGCCTAATAATAATCCCTCCAAAACCAAAAACAATAATAAATTGGTCATTTTCAATCCACGACTGTTTGTGGGACACTGCTGTGCGCAATTGGCTGCCGCGTTCGCCCACAAATATGCAGTCAATTCACTTTACAGTGTGTTCTGTGAAGCGCTTTGGGACATTCTCCCGACGTGAAAAGCGCTATATCAAATGCAAGGATTATTATTATATTATTATTATTATTATTTCCTTGGTTAAAAGGGTATATCCATGGGCAAGATTCTGTAGACATTTCCTAGATATCACATGTATGAGGCAGTATTTTTGTGTTGGTATTTGCTCCACCAAGAAGCCATGTGTCCTAACCCCAATTTTTTTTTGTCTGTCCGTCCATCTAATTTATTTATTCTTTCCCCTGCTCCGTCTCCTTACCCTCCAACACCCTTATTCTGCATGTGTTTGTCCAATTCTTTTTTAAATGGCCCAGTTGACTGATCTGGTGAATTATTCCATGCCCTGAGAACCTTCTGGGAGAAATAATTCTTCAGAACCTCTCCCATTACTCTCTGCGCTGTTGCAAACCAACTTTGCTCATAACGCACTCTCCACTCCCTACTCGAATCCCTCCAGTCCAGTTTCCACCCAACCTACAGCACAGAAACAGCGCTCGTCAAAGTAACACATGACATCCTCTTTCTCTCTCTATGACCAGGGCTCCCTCTGCCTCCTCAGTCTCCTGGACAACGTTTGACACAGTTGACCACGCCATCCTTCTCCACCGCCTCTCTCCCTCATCCACCTTATTGCGTGGTTCGAGTCCTACTTAACTAACCGCAAGCACTTCATCTTGGCAAATGGTTTTTCCTCTTGCCCCCGCCCAATCATCTGTAGGGTACCCTTGGCCATTCTTGGCCCCGTCCTCTTCCTTATCTACAACAACAATAATAAATTACATTTATGTAGCGCCTTTCATGTCAGGAGGACGTCCCAAGGTGCTGGACAGTCAGGGATCCTTGACTTCCTTGACCTCTCTGCTGCCTTTGATACCGTTGACCACTTTATCCTCCTCCACTGCCTCTCCTCTTAGCTCAACCTTTATGGTTCTGTCCTTGAATGGTTCGGATCCGACCTCACACCATCTCCACTTGATCTCCACAAACGGCTTCTCCTCTAGCCTCCGCACCGTCTTGTGCGGCATCACTCAGGGCTCTGCCCTTGGTCCCCTCCGATTCAATATCTATATGCTCCCTCTTGGTGACATCATCCGCAAACATGGGGTCAATTTCCACATGTATACGGATGACACCCAACTCTATCTTTCTGCCTCCACCCTCGACTCCGGGACCACTGCTGTGCTGACAGAATGTCTGTCAGACAACAAGTCCTAGATGAGAGCTAACTTTCTACAGCTGAATGTCAACAAGACCGAGGCCCTCCTGATTGACTCCTGTCAGCGCCTCCACACTTCAGGCACTGACAGCATTTACCATCCAAGGATGCACATTCCAGCTTGCTAAACCAGTGCGGAACCTCGGCATCTTGTTTGACCTTTCTACCCCACATCCGTAGCATAACCCCCTTTGCCTTCCTCCACCTCTGCAACATCGCCCTGCTCCGCCACTGTCTCACACCGCAGGTCGACAAAACCCTCATACATGCTTTCATAACATTCAAGCTCGATTATGCAAACTCCCTGCTTGTTGGCCTCCCCATCTCCTCCTCCACAGGCTGCAGATTATCCAGAACTCTGTAGCCCGTGTCCTCTCCCGCACTGGCTCCGCGACCCTATCACCCCCTTCCTCGCCCGACTCCACTGGCTTCCAATACAGAGGATACAATTCAAGATCCTGGTCCTCACTTTCAAAGCCCTCCATGACCTTGCTCCTCCCTACCTCTGTGACCTCCTAACCCCTTACAATCCTGCCCACTCCCTCCGCTAAGCAGGCTTCATGTCCGCTGCCTCACTCGCCCCACCATTGGTGGGCGGGCCTTCAGCCAGTCTGTCCCCACCCTCTGGAACTCCATCCACAGTCCCTCCACCTCACCTCCTCTCTTACCTCCTTCAAGACCTGTCTCAAGAACTTCCTCTTTGACTGTGCCTTCAGTCACCCTCTTTCCCCCCGCTGCCCTCCACCATCCCTGATCCCGACTCTCAGCTTGGGGCTAAAGAACTGATTATCCAGCACCTTGGGACATCCTCCCGATGTGAATGCGCTATACAAAAGTAATGTTGTTGTTCTAAGCTACACTCCACACTAAATCACAATCTTGAATTCATGCCCTTTGGTCCTTGAATCCCCTACCAGTGCAATGAGTTTTCAATGTTATTTTCTCAAACTCTTTCATCATCTTAAACACCTCTATACTAGCATTCCCCCATCTTCTCTGCCTCAATGGAGAGAGTCCTAACATCTTTCATAGCTATCTCCTTTTCTCTCCGATATCAACCTTGTAAAATTAGGCTGCATTCTTCCCACAACTCCAATACCCTTCTATAACATGTTGTCCAAAACTGAATATAATATTCTAACCACAGGCTACCTAATTTCTTAAACAATGTATTATATCGATTCATGACTATGATGCTCAACAAATTATAAGATTGCTTAGAAAATTGCAACAATCAGATTTATTTAGTCAAGTGCACAATAAGACAATCATCACTCACACACTAATTTAGAACTAATGGAAACCAGACGGCAGAAATCCAAATTAGATGCCTGCCCTTGGTTGCTTCCAAAACAAAATTGATGGAAGATCTGGTTGTGTGCATTTGTGTTTTTGTGCACCTTACTGCATGCTTAGATGGAAACTGCTTGAATGCCACTTCATTCTCAATACATATGGGAGTAGCATTTTTAATTAGCCCCTAAGATATTGCACATGAAAATTGTTTGGCTTAAAACTGTTTAAAAAACATTAAAACTAATTGAAAAAATATTATAAACTTTGCATTTGCCCAGGTGTTTGCAATTTAATGTGTCTTGACTTATTTAAAATGAAGATTGACATGTTCACAATTCTGCAAAGTGGGTTTAAATGCTTTGATTGACATATGGTTTCACAGTTTATCAACTCTTTGTCAATTACTTCTGTAGCAGATAGGCTCCAATTGTTTGTGAAAAAAGTACATTTGCAACAGCTAATAGACTTACCGAGATTAGTGCTATGTTGACTTAGGAACTAGCATTAAGCTTTATATTGCAGTGATTCCTAACAGGAGGTATTAATGATGTTGTTTACAATTCCGTCTGGTAATTGGATTTATAATACTCCAGATCATGGGAACTCAGCTATTCAGCTACAATAAATCTATTTCCAGCAATCTCTTGAACTAGGTTTCATGTACCCATCACTCCCACCCTGCTTTCAAAACTCTCTTGATGTCTTTGACTGTGCTTTTGGTCAATACCCTTCAATCCCACATTTTTCTGCTTGGTGCTCTCCATCATACCTGTAAAAAACTTTGAGAAGTTCATCCTATGTGGAAAGGCACTATACAAGTGCAACTTATTTGCTTTTGCTATGGGCATTTTATTAAACAAAAACCTCAAACTCCACACTTCTGAAGGGACAGGTGAGGCCTGTATCAAGTTATTGGGTTACTGTTGCGAAGAGAGACCAGGAACGCTCCTAAGTGATGATTTCCTTGAAGTGATGAGTCTTTTTATTATGTAGCTACATCTACTCACCGTGCAGTCAGAGGGAGATCAAGGAAAGTTCAGTGCCAGGAGATTTAATCACTTCTCATCATGGGCTTCTTGTGGAGGTGTGATTGCCTGTCCCAGAATATTCGTAATGTAAAAGAGCTACAAGTCTGACCAGACCTGAATACCACTCGACTTGTTCTTCCCTCAAACTGGACAGAATACAGGAAAAAAAACTTGCCTGATAGGTGATCCTCTCAATTCTAGTCTGCAACATCATTTTCTGTAATAAAAACAGAAGTCGCTGGGAACACGTAGCATCTACGGAGAGAGGAAAATTAGTTAACATTTTAGGTCGATAACTTTTGGGCCAGATCCCATTTTCAGAACTCATAGGACATTATTTTCTGTGATGTATCTAACCCCACAATAGTCTACTACCTCTATAACCCAAAACATGACCTCTATCTATTTAACCCCACAATGATCTCTGACCTCTCTAACCCCACAATAATCTCTGATGAATCCAACCCCACAATGACCTTTGAACTATTTAATCCCACAATTATCTCTGATTTATCTAATGCCGCAATGATTGCTGATAAATCTAACGCCACAATGATCTTGTGACCTGACAAATAAGGTAGCAAGTCCAATACAACCCTTTATTTGGACACTGTGGATGTGAAAACAGTGTGGATATCAAGCCATCACACAATGTACTGCACTGCCTCTTGGTTTAGATCCTAGTACATTGCCAGCTGTCAAAACAAAGGGTAAAGAAAACATCTTGCGAAATGGCTTGTAGATTTTTAGAACCTATGTTTGCTTCTGCGTTGATAACACATGGGTTTTGTTTGTCTTTTTTTAAAGCAGGCAAATGGATGGAAATTGCTTAATTGCACATCGTAAAGCGTTTGATCCTAGGGAATGGAACCCATGAGTAATCAGAAACTACAGGTAGGGTTTTAAGCGCTCTGAGACTTCACCCTGCATGGAGGGTGCTATATAAGTGCAAGTTGTTGTTGTTCTTATGACTCTACAGGATTAAGCACACAGTACGGTTACAACACATGAATGCACAGTATTTTTAACTTTGAGCAGAAGTCAAAATTACCCTTTAAATGTCATGTCCTGACAAACAAAAGATGAATCAATAACATGTCGATGTTTGAAAGAGTTACGGATGAAATACAATTTTCAAACTTTCTCTCTCCACAGGAGGAGATTGGATGATACAACGGTGTAGAATTTTGGTCCAAATCATCAACATTAGTATCTTCTCCAGTAACGTCTCGGAGTAGTTAACAATGCTATAGTTTAAGGCTGAGCTGTAGACACGGTCAAAGAGGAAAATCTTCAGGTGCGATCTGAAGGCAGGCAAAGAGAGGGAAAGGCAGAGGAGTGGACACTCAGAGGTAGTGGGCGACAGAATTTTAAATCATGCTCGGCAGACCAGCCAAATGAAGACTTGCGTGGTGTATAAACACCAGCATGGACTGGTTGAGCCGAGCGACTTGTTTCCATGCTGTATGTTCTTTTAATTTTTGTAATCTTTGGCAGAAGTTTTTAAGGTCATTCAGAAGTCTGCAGCTCGTGTACTGTCCCGCACCAGGCTTCGCGACCACATCACTCCCACCCTCGCTCGCCTCCACTGGCTCCCCATCCCCAGCGGATCGAATTCACCTACAAGGCCATTCACGGCCTTGCTCCCCCCTACCTCTCCGACCTACTATCCCCCTACGTACCTGCCTCTGTACCATACCCTCTGTTCCTCTGGCTCCAGTCTGCTCCACATCCCCGCCCTAAACGCCCTACCATCGGTGGCCGGGCCTTCAGCCTCTCAGCCCCTAGACTTACTGCGTAATGTTTGAAGTGCTCCATCCCCCAGTGCCTTCGCCTTGCTTCCTCCCTTTCCTCCTTCAAGGCCGGTCTCAAGACCTTTCTCTTCGACCGTACCTTCAGCTCCCCTCTCAACTCTCTGCCCTCTCCTCGCTCCCTCCCTTCCCTCACCCTGACCATTTCCCCCCTGCTCGGGTCCCGACCCAACTGTCCAGCGCTTGGGACGTCCTCCCGATGTGAAAGGCGCTCTATAAATGAAATCTTGTTGTTGTTGTCTTGTTGTAAGGTCTCACATTGTACTTGTAAGGGTAAAGTGAGTTTGTATTTACACCTGTTGTCATGACATTAACATGTGATGCTTCTGTATACAACCTGAAATGTTGATAATAAGCAGGTAAGCCAATTTATTGACAAATGCACCAGATGGATGCCTTATATTGGTTTATTAAAAAGTAAATGGTAATAGAGCAAAATACAGTACTATTGTGACCTTTATTTTGTAAGACGTAATGATAAACTGTTCACCAGAGCAAAGCCATCATGTTAAAAGGGACTTTTTTTTATGTGTTCACAGTGAATGAGTAAATGGAATTGACTGATAATGGATGCCCAGAAACTGTTTAATGCAGGTAATACTATGTAATGTATGAAGTGCTGCAAAAAGATCCCAGTGTTTACATTTATTACCATAAAATATTCACATCAAATAAAAATGTTAAAGTTACTTTTGTTAAAATGGTTCCTGTTAAAGGAATAACTCCATAGAGGAGTGTTTTAGCTGTGGAGGAGTTAGATTGTAAGCGGACAATGTTCCAGAAATGAAAGGTGGCAAGGATTGGGTGTAGGTTTTGAAACCAAGCTGGGATCAAACAAAAATTACCCACTGGCTCAGTAAAGTAAAGCTAGAGCCAGTGGCAAGAAAATACTGGCAAGAACTGAACAAAATGGTTTGAGTTTTACAGTAAATTTGTGCAGCTCCTCTTGGTCATTGTGAGGGAGACAGTCACCACTGGTGAGTTCCAACAGACTGGAAAGCAAGCAAACTTGGGTTCCATATTCAAGAAAGGTGGCAGAACCATAACTAGCAACTACAGACCCATTACACTGACTTCAATAATTGGATGACTGAAGGAGTCAATCGTCAGGAAGAAAATGGGATATTATTTGTNAAAAAACCTAATAAATAATGATAATCCTTACCTTTGGTAAAGTGCCTTTCACATCAAGGAGATGTCCCAAACTGTTTCACGGGATATACTGTAAAGTGCAGTGACTATCTGTTTTGTGGGCGAATGTGGCTGCCAATTTTGCACACAGCAATGTCCCACAAACAGCCATCAATTGAATGACCAATTTTATTTGGGCGGGTGGTGGGAGTTTGTTGGCCAGGAAACTGGGGCAGCAGAATAAGAACTGAAAATCTATATACTTCAAGATTCCCTTCTATTTTCGAATAATGTCATGGGATATTTAGCTTCCCTCTGAACCAGTAGATGGGGCTCAGTTGAATACGCATATATAATAATAATATAATAATTCTTGCAGTTGATATAGCATTTTATCATGTCTTTGAAACATCTCAAAGCGCTTCACAGAATATACTGTAAAGTGAATTGACTGTATATTTCTTGGGCAAAACGTGGCAGCCAATTGCACACAGAGGTGTCCCAGTCAGTTGTGGATTGAGTGACCAATTTTTTTTTAAGGAATTATTACCCCAATAAAGCGATCTGCCAATCAACTAACAATTGAGTTTCTACTTACTGCTAGCTAAACAGAGGCGTGTGGAGTAAGGAAACTTGCCTAAAATTTCATCCTGCCGGGAATCTAAGACAAGTCTCTCGCTTGCGAGACAAGTGCTTTAACCACTGAGCTAAAGCTTTCCAGCTATATCATCATCTGAAGGACAGCACCTCCAACAAGGCAGTACATCCCAGCATTGCATTTGAGTGTTATCTTATGAGTCCTGATGTGGGACCCACAACATTCTTACTCAGAGGCAAAAGTGCTTCCAACTGGTCCAACCTGGCACCTGATAGACTTTGCAAAGGGGAACGCTGAAAGAGATCTGAAAGAGATCTAGGGTATTAGTTGATTCAACCGTTATTATGTAAAACAACATGAGGCAACAATAGCAAAGATGCTGGGTTCTATTGCCAAATCGGTCAAGCTCGGATCCTACAAAAGTCATACTGAAGCTGTACAGTGCTTTGATCAAGCCTATCAAGCCCACTATGTAAGTATTATGTACAGTTCTGATAACTGGAACATAATGGGACCACCCAGGCCCTGGAGGCAGTACAGAGGAGAGCAAGAAAGAACACCCCAGTGTTAGTGGAATGAGCAATGTGCAGCGATTAGACAGGCTAGAGCTCCTCCATCTTGAAAAGAAGACTTCCAGAAGGAGCCTTAAAAGTATATTGATTTTCTATTCCTGTTCAGGTGGATATTAAAGGTCCTAGGGCACTGTTTGAAAACAGAAGGAAGTTCTTCTTGTATCTTGATTAACAAATAAAATTGGTTACTCATTTCATTGCTGTGCGCATATTGGCTGTATCATCGCCTACAAAATACACAATCACTACATGATGTGATAAGGCCTGCTATATTATTATAATTATTATTTAAAAGAAAGTAAACCCAGAACTGGACATTGGGTGCTCAGGGTAATTTCAGGACCTAAACCCTGAAATATTTATTTTCCTAGAGGGTAAACAGCAGCAACTGGAATGCGATACCAAGAAAGATGTTCAGGTCAGGACAATGAACTCATTTTGAAAAAAAAGATTGATGCAGCTTTAAGCCCTCTGAGATGCTAAACAGTATGAACGGTCCTATATAACTTTAAGTTGTTGATGATAGTGTAGATATTTTGGAATAATTAGATCAAATAGATCAAAGGTAATTGTTCATCTGAATCTCTCTTGTAACCTACAGTAATATAGTTGAGTGTTACTCAACAAAGTAGGGAACTAATTTGACTTAACCAACATTACCAGCATCTTTATTTTTTTTTCGAAGCCACTTCACAACCAGCTCTAATCGTTACATTCAGTATCTTCAAGTAATATAATACAACAGTCCAATAAACGTAACATGCAAAATTGTTTTGTTTAATAACAATAATAATAAAATTATTCAGTTAATTATTCTGGTAGTGTATTTTCTGAAATGCTAAAAACCTTTGAAGAAAGCACACTTGAAACCAGTACTGTGGTGATGTCTGAATGCTATTGGTGTGCAGTAACTACAGTACCTAGAGCTTCTTTAACTTGTTTACAACTAGATGCAGATCCTGGGTTCTTTGTTGCAACAGCAAGATTACTGGTGTCTCAAGAGACATGGTGCAAGATTTTCTAAAAAATCTATTTAGTATTTCATAAAGAACAAGATTTACCTGACCTAAAGCACCATGCCTCTTTATTCATAGTCATAATGCTCAAAGCAACAAAATTCAATGGTACGTAACCTTTATGTCAAGGTGCACATACATTGCTGAATAATATTTATTTGCAACTGGATTTGTAAACTGCACAAATGGACCTAGATCCTTGCATAACAACGTTCTCATAATTTTAGCATTTCAGATTATGTTTTACATCAGGGCTGACAAACCCATTAGTGAATCTAGACATGCAAATCAAATGCCTCTTTGCCAACCCAATTACCAGACATCACTCTGGTACTTCAAAGGCCTTGGGTTACACTGCTAGTATCAATGCATTAGTAACTAGGTTAATAGTAAAAGTTGTATTAATTTGTGAAGAAAGACAAGGTGGTTTCGCTGCACTGTCAGCTCATTGGTTTAGTTTCAATCCAAGACACAAGGCAAGCTCAGACTTCTGGATTTTCCCATCCTGGTTCACATCACAGTGACGCAGTAGAATTTCACGTAATTTGTCAAGATCAACCCCACGTATAGATGGCTGTGCAAGAGAAGAAGAAACAGTCAGTTGATAAAGAATGTAATGCTGTCATTAATATATTCCGTTTGTAATAGTCATTTTGTAATGGTACGTTTTTAATAAATCTCATTCACCCGAAATATAAGGATTACTTCTTGATGTAAAATGTTATAGTTGTCACAAATTCTAAAAGTTAAAAACTGCTACACTGTACTTTGTTCAATGTTTAAATTATAATAATTTAAAAATCTATTTGTATGCCTCTGTGCACAGTTCTGGGAGCCTTAGCAGTCTGTTCCCATAGCAACACGCAGTGCTCATCTCCAACTGCACTGAGATCAGATGATACTGTATATACTGAGACCTTCAGTTCTATCAACATTCTCCAGGTTTAGACCTGAAATCAGCCTACGGTTCTCTGCCTTCAGCCAACATTGAATTTTCTAATTGATTTGAAAAAGTTAGGAAAACAAGCAATTTTAAAAAAAAAACAATCTGATGGACATCAAGATGTCACAAATTGTCCGGATCTCCGCTCCAGCAAAAAGTATCTGGCAATTGGCAGCAGGAAACTGGTGTTATTTCAGCTCAAATAATCTGACTTGAACACAGTGACAGGCAATGAGGAGAAAGATTATTATTATTAAGAATATTACACTAGTTCATTTCAGAGGCACCTCATGTTTGCACTCACTTACCAGCTAATTTCCCCTCATTTTATTTTAAAATTAACAATCTAAAATTACATTCATTTGAAACAACAATTTCTTTATTTTTCTAATTTACTAATTTAAAAAACAATACGTTATTAATCTGATAGAAACACTCACATATTACGAATCAGAAGTGACCCTGGAGATAATCACTATAACAATCAGAGGGCTCCCATTGGAGTCAGTTCACTGAGAGCCATTGATTGCCACTTAATTTAGAATTTGTTTCTGGGTTTATTTTCCTTCTCTCCACCCAGTTTACTCAGCTAATGATACAAAATGTACAGCTATGGCAATTGGTAGCTGGCAAATTGTCCCCTTGTCTGACATCAAAGGATAATGACTCGTAAGAGCATGAAGACGTCTTTGGGAATAACCATTGTGCTGGAGTTGAGGGACAACCAGTCTGGGTAGATGGAAAAATGAGACGTTTCAAAATAGATTCTGTTCTGTAACAGAGTCAAGATTCGATGATTATTGAATCCGTTATGAAACAACTGGAGTCCTGTAGCTCAGTGTTTAGAGCACTCGCTTTGCAAGTGAGAGACCTGAGTTCAATTCCAGGCAGGTCAGGGCGAAACCTTGGGCAAGTTTCCTTACTCCACACGCCTAATAATAATCCCTCCAAAACCAAAAACAATAATAAAAATTGGTCATTTTCAATCTACGACTGTTTGTGGGACATTGCTGTGCGCAATTGGCTGCCACGTTCGCCCACAAATATACAGTCAATTCACTTTACAGTGTGTTCTGTGAAGTGCTTTGGGACGTCCTCCCGACATGAAAAGCGCTATATCAAATGCAAGGATTATTATTATTATTATTATTAACTGCATTTTTCCAACCAAAGGATGTTACAGCACAGAAACAAGCCATTTAGCCCACCAAGTCTGCATCATTGATTTTCTCCAAATCAGCCACTGGTCTAATTCCAAATCCTGCTCATTCCTCATATGGGGAAATCTATAATTGAAGCTCAGAATCTTACAGCCAAGTTCAGACTGAAGGCACCAGATCACGAAAGACATTTGAAAACCTTTCATATGAGGGGACAAACAGTGAGATACTGTTGCTGAGGCCAGGAGCTTTAAAAAAAGGACTAGTCTGGAGTTGCACAGCCCAGAAATGGAGGGAAGTGGAGGATCATGAGATTTTGTGTAACTTGCTTAATTATTGGATAAGAGGGCCTCTCCTAATAGATGGTAAAAGTAAACAATCAAAAAGTACTTGTTCAAAGTTTTTCTTTGTCTCGTTTGGCATTTCTTCTTTAAGGAGTCTTGTAGTGTAGTAGTTAGCGCGTTCGCCTCGCAGCAAGAGGACCCGGGTTCGATTTCCAGCTAGGGCGAAACCTTAGGCAAGTTTCCTTACTCCACATACCTCTATTTGCCTAGTAGTAGGTAGGAACCTGGTTGTTAGTCGATTGGCTGATAGCTTTGTGGGATTAATAATCCCTCCAAAAAAAGAATTTGGTCCACGACTGTTTGTGGGACACTGCTGTGTGCAATTGGCTGCCATAATCGTCCACAAAATACACAGTCAATCCACTTTACAATATATTCTGTGAAGCACTTTAAGGCAATCTGATAAGGCGCAATATCAAATACAAGAATTATTATTATAGTTTTTAAAAGCACATTCCAACCTATGATCACATTAGTCCTGGTGGTATTGCGGTAACTAAGGAGACTGGAAGTGATGGTGTGAACCAATAGGTTGGGAATTTTGCTTGGTCTATATGTGGGAGATGTGTATAATCCGAGAAATATTTTTTAAAAGTGCTTTTCAATTTGGAAAGGGAATTTAATGTATGATTACTCACCTTCACCAGTTCCATCATATCCTTTACAAATCCATCTACCTCAGGGCCCTCCAGGGCTCCCGTTTTACTCTGCAATAGAGAAGGCAATCAATAAAAAAGTACTTTCTCAACAATTATACAGCAGTATTTCATTGTCTGAAACACTATCTTTGCTGATTGACACCCTTCCATTTTCTACATGTACAGTCTTATAGATTCCCACACTCTCTATCTTATATTCTGCCACTGTTAGGCCTATCTTCTCAATTGGTCCCAATTTTTCTTCTGTATTGGCCATCTAACCCTGTAGCTTTACATCCTGAGCAAATTTTAATATACTGACTGTAAAATTACCATCTTCAACTTCCTCTTACCTCTGAACTCATTTACCCTTAATTATAGCTGCCTCGCACTGCTTGGGCATATCCACAAGTTAGCACTCATCCACAAATTTACCTTCTCATACAACTCACCTGACTATTTGCTTTTAAATCTGTGCAACTACTGTGCTCTTTAAATGTGCATGCACAGCATTACTTATAATGCTCTCAAGTACTTGTTCCACTATACACATTATGTGGAGTGGTCACCAATTTCCATGGTGATGTCTTCCTCCATTTATGAACAACATTTTCTTTCTTCCAATGCTCAGGTACAGCTCCTTTTGGAGTTCCTATGAATATTAAATCAGAGCCTCACCCATTTCCTCTTGCCTTTCCCCAAGAAATTGTAGCTTTATCCAGCTTAGGCCGATTGTCCATATTTACGGTAATTCTTTTAATTTCTTTGTTAAAACATGCTTTGTTGATCTCCCTTTATCAGAATTGCTGAGCCAAAATTACTCATTTGAGTATAACATTTAAACTTAAACCTACGTATTTTTAAAACCTCAATAATTTAATGAATTTATATAGTTTAGATAGTTAACTAGCAAATGTTGGAGATGAGGACATTCTTTAGCAGAACTAAGGACTTTGAGTCAAGGGGTAGGAACCAAAGATTCCAACTTGTTTAATCAATGCTGCATTTTCATTTTCAACACTGATTCATTCCTCATTCCTCTAAATGTTTATTTATACAATCTTCACTTTACAGTGTCAAACTGAACTGCGAAAATCACTGCAGAGATGAAGGACTCCAGTGAGGAAGAGGCAGATGGGACAAGGCTGACAATACAAGGCCAATGGCAAGACTTGGCAGACAAAGAAATAACTTGGCACAAATAGACGTAAATTGGCATGTTCTCAAGACAAAAAATAATATATTCTTTAAAAATCATTAGATAAACGTAATAATAATTCTTGCATTTAATATGGTGCCTTTCATAATTAAGGGTAGGAATATGTCACAAAGGATGTACTATAATGTGTGGTGACTGTATTTTGTAGGTAAACGTGATAGCCTATTTGCCACAGTAATGTCCCCACAGACAGCCATGATGTGAGTGACCAATTTTATCTGGGACATTGTTGGCCGGGTCACTGGGAGAAACTTCCTTTAACAACTCCTAAATGACGTTCCTGATGCTTCATTGTAGTCACCGAAAAAACGCTTACACCATCAATTATAAAGTTTACTAAGGCAAATTAGAACAGGTGACGAGGATGACAAATCCCAGTGCGTTAAGCTAATATTATAGAAACTAATGGACTCGGCAGGTCAAACCCACAGAGGCTGATCTGAAGCCCATAACTGAGTAATGAACTGAAAGCGCTAAGCAGGGTTGGCTGCAATCTCCCTGTGGTACACAGTTTGCTAACACACACTCTCAAATCTCACACATGAACACTGGCCATGTGTACCAGAGGGCAACTCGTACGTATCAAAACTGAAGGAAAATTGAAGCGCCTGCTTTCAGAAAAGAAAGATGGTAATAACAGGGAAGAAGGAAAAGAAATGGCTCTTAAACATGCAAGTGAAACAATTGGCTTACTTGGAATGAAACGAACACTGAAAATACAACAGGTTATCTGGTAGCACATAACCTAGTGAACAATGAACACACGTGTAGAACGCATGCACACACAACCCTCCCCCAGAGTTTAAATATTCATGAAACTTACCACGTCATAATGTTTGAAAATCTCCTCAAAATCGCGACGCCTGTCCTCCACACTGCAGGCCTAGGTTTAAAGGGAAAAAATGAATCAAAATATTGTGCTATAGAAACTGATCTGTTTTAACTTTAAAAAAGATTTTTTATAATATATCAAACTTGTTGCTAACAATTGCCTTTAAAGAAAAGGCAATTGTTAGAAACAAGTTTGATATATTATAAAAAATCTTTTTTAAAGTTAAAACAGATCAGTTTCTATTGCAAAAAAATTTCAGTTTGCTTGTTTCACACAAAGCCGATAATAATAATAATCCTTGCATTTGATATAGCGCCTTCTCATGTCATTGAGACATCTCAAAGTGCTTCACACAATATATAGTAAAGTGGATTGACTGTGTATTTTGTGTGTGAAACGTGGCAAATAAACTAAACAAATAGAAAAGATGTATCTTCATGGGACTGAAGCAAAATAAGCAGCGGAATAAAACAGCAGACCAAAATGGGAAATTATTAGATGAATATGTACTGACATTACAGGGAAGAAAGGATAGATCTGGGAAAATAAAGGTCAGAGGGGAAGTTGAATATATGTGCAACTTCCAGAATAGCAGAATCAAAAGTTCTTCTATTCTGGAGGTTGCACTCACATTCAATTTCCCCTCTAACATAAAGAATAAAACTTCTCTAACTTGTCCCATTATTATGGAACTCACGCTTTTTATTGCTAAATGCAATGGGTAAGGGGGTTTAGGAATAAACCGTGCAGTAGTAGTCTGTGAGCGCACAGTGTTCCAATGTAAATTTGCATTAATAATTGGCTTTTGAGGATATTATTTCTGTATCAATGCCAAAAACAAAAAAAACTTCTAGTTTAAAGATTTACCCTGCAGCCCTGCACATTGCTTGGTGCTATTCTGCATTCTTTTTCTCTTTTTGTCTTTAAGTCCTACCTAAAATTCTGCCTCTTTAAATGTGCCTATGGTCACCTCCCTCTCCCCCTCTCTCTTTGCCCTTGCTCAGTGTCCAGTCCTGTCTCTGTGAAGCACTCCAAAATGTTACCCTACGTGAAGGTCGTTATATAAATGCAAGTTGCTGTTGATTTACATTATATGAAAAAGCACTTCTCTGAACAACAGCTGCATAAACCGCTCATACATTCTTGTGCTAACTCTTTATTGCTGTTATCTAAGATCTTATTCTATCAATCTCGCCAAGGTAAATGGAAATTTTATTCAATTCTAAATATAATGAAAATCTAATGGTTTTTTTTATTACAAATTTGAAAATAAAGGAAAAGCAGAAATTATGATTGATATTCATTTTCGAGAATTGACAACTGAAAGATTGGGGTTGAAGTTTGGCCACAGGGCATATCTCACTCACAAAATACACAGTCAATTCACTTTACAGTATATTCTGTAAAGGGCTTTGAGACGTCTCAACAATGTGATAAGGCGCCATATCAAATGCAAGTATTATTATTATTATTATTTGTTGATTTTGATCGTGTTGTCAGGGGAAAGTAAAAAGTGAAGGCTTGGTGCCGCCTGCCTTTTGAGATAGGAAGAAAAATCATCAGCATGGGTATCCTTACAGTCAAGTCAAAACTGACTTTGTCAAATGACCAGTAGAAGGCTGCTATCCTGCCCTCATCCTCAGATAATGATGCACACAGGAGAAACATGCATAGAAGAGAAACGTACGCACAGCAGAAGAGCAAACAGCGTTGAACTCTAGAGGTTCCAAACATTGGTGTCCGGATCATTATTAACTCTAACCTGGACCTCGATATATGATCCTGTGGGAATACAAAGTAATCTAACAGACCCAATCCCTGGTAGAAAGGTTTAGCAATGTTCAAACCCACATCTTCTGGGATTTTCCTGTAAGGGGATGTATTTGATGTTCCAGTAATCCAATCTCTTATAGTTTCACTGAGAAAGTGTAATCAACATTTCCTCTCATTGTACTGCAGAACAACTAGAGTTTAGCCTCAGACACCAGAGCAAATGGAAGATCAACTGCAGCATCTGCTAATATGACAAAAATGCTTTTAGTTTTAATTTTCCTTTCCTTTAGATGTGACCCTACCACAAAAACATTCCTGGCCTATCTGCAACCAATGCTATAGTTGAGTCGGCTACAAGGAGCAGAGGGAGGGTGAGTGCAATGTGAATGGAGCGAAGGAGTATCCGAGCCTCTGGCCTCCATCAATGAGTGAGCTCTCAGTGTTTAACATGATCTCTCCTGTGATACCTCACTCCTGCTTATACCATGACACAGCACTTCAGAAAAGGAACAGGCAGAAAAGCTCTGTCTGTGTGTGTGTGTATGTGAATATGTTTTTGTGTGTACGTGTATGTTTTTTGTGCGTGCGTGTGTTTTTTGGTGTGTGTGTATATGTTTTTTGTGTGTGTGTGTGGGGACCGGGGGAGAGACAAGCTGGAAACCCATTTCTAAGATATGTATTAAAAGTAAGGTTGAACTTACGTCCATTTTGAATTGTAAGAGGAAATTCTCTTCCAATGACAGAATCCTTCAAACATACAACAAGATTGATGGTTAGCGAACTTTGTTTTGCTGCCCAACAATTGCACACAACAACTACTTTGCATGAAATGACCAATTAATCTGTTTTGGGTGAATTTGCATGAAGGAGACATGTTATAATAATAAATTATGGACAACTCATATGGTGCCTTTAAAATCAAACTATCTCAAGCAATTCACAAGTACGGAGAACTAAAGCCAGATTTTAGCCAAACCATATATATTCTATAAGGTGTAAAATGATCATTGTAAAGCTAGAATCTGGAGTTGGATGATGTTGGAACATAGGAAAAGAGGGACCGGAACAGGCCTTTCATCTCATCAGACCTGTTCCACCAGTTTATTGGATCTTGATGCCTACCATGCTCTTTAATACCTCAATTACCCAAGGTTCTGTCTCTCTCTCTCTCATTTAAACATCTCTATTGATTCAGCCTTTACTGCATTTTGGGCAAGGCATTTCATAGACATGGCTTGGAGCTGCCTTTTAAACGTTAAAGAGGTTAAATGCATTTTAAAATTCAAGAGCTTTCAGGAAATGTTGCGTAAACCAACAAGACAAAGGAGAACTCTGTTATCGTATGGTCATCTGCGATCTCAGGCGCGATGCGAGTGCCAAACAAAGTCCAACTTCTGGATCATTGGATTGCTTCCACTGTCACTTCCTGTGTGAAGTTCAGGAAGTGACGTATGTGAAAACCCTTGTGCAGGAAATGAAGCTTCAGTGCTTCCTCCTGTACAGTGCGCTGTTATTGCTGATAACAGCAACCTGACAACCTGGAAGCTATTTATTAGAATGGGACGGAAAATGCTGAAAGTTGTATCTGTACCACACTTCTGGAAACCGTGGGTGCACAGGACACCCAGGCTAAAAGTGAACTCAAGCTATAGCGTGGCGCTGTCCAATAACAGGGTTGGCCTGTATTTCTCCTGTTAAAGGAATTGACTGAGGAAGTCTTGACTGAGGGATAAGTCAACTCCTGAGCTGCAGAGAAAATCTGGCTAATCTGTGAACTTAGAAGTCCCCGCGGTGGTTTCAGAACCCAGCACCATTCTCCTAATAAAACCTTTTAAAGGTTATTACAGCATTTTTATTCTTCTTTGTATGAATCTACAGTTTTGGTCTTGTGTTGTATTTAGCTCAATTATTTAAATTCTATTTCTGTTAAATCTATTTCTGATTCAATTGCCTGAGCCACTAAAGTGATACTGTTCACTGAAAGAGAAAGCCATTGTATTGACGGGGTTGTATGTTTAGCCTAGTGAACGCATTATTACTGAGGGAGAATGCGTCCCTTTCTTCATTCAAGTATTTATGTTATTGCCTGTTTGTTATACTGGTACTTTTTTAATACAAGTACAATACATAACTATATAACTGCCCTGTTATAATGTGCACAAATTTGGTTATAAAATTATTATAAAGCACAAAATTTGGTTCTAATGAGTTTGCACTGTGGACTTCATTCTCTGCCCACATACAGAGTCAACACTTGTTTCCTGCATACCAGATGGCATTTGGCTAAATTGTTCTACTTCTGAGCAAAAAACAATAACAAAATTACATTTGTATAGTGCCTTTCACATCGGGAGAATATCCCAAGGCGCTGAACAATGAATGGTTCAGACCTGAGCTGGGGGTCGGGATTGGGGAGGGTGGAGGGCAGTGGGGGTAAGGATGGTGACCGAAGGCACGGTCGAAGAGGAGGGTCTTGAGACAGGTCTTGAAGGAGGCAAGAGAGGGGGTGAGGTGGAGGGACTGATAGCGGGCAGGTTTGTAGGGGGGTTAGAAGGTTGCAGAAGTAGGGGGACCAAGGCAGTGAAGGTCTTTGAAGGTAAAGACCAGAATCTTGAACTGTATCCTCTGTGTGATGGGAAGCCAGTGAAGTCAGACAAGGATGGCGTGAAAGGGTCACGGAGCCTGGTGCGGGTGAGGACATGGGCTGCAGAGTTCTGAATGATCTACAGCATATGTGTGGTGTAGATGTGGCGGAGCCGGGCGATGTTGCGGAGGTCGGGGAAGGCAGAGTGGGTCACGGCATGGATGTGGGGTAGAAAGGATCGTTGAGGGTCAAACAAGATGCCAAGGTTCCAGTCTGGCTCGGTGAGGAGGAGCGTGCAACCATGGATGGTAATGCTGTCGGCGCCTGAGGTGAGGAGGCACTGACGGGAGCCAATCAGGAGAGTTTCGGTCTTGTTGACGTTCAACTGTAGAAAGTTAGCTCTCATCCAGGACTTGATGTCTGACAGACGTCCTGTCAGGACAGCGGTGATCATCAAGTGACATTAGCAGGAACCTGATGACCCAGAAGTTGGTTATTTTACCTTTCCCATGCTACAAATGATGGCCAATTTCAATCAGGTCACTGCTGATATCACTTGCAGCTATGTGCGCGCTTAGCAAGCAGAAAGTGATGTCAGCAGCAACTTGATGACCTGGAAGTCAGCATTTATGAGTGCAGGAAGTGAGCTGGCCACTTGTATGTGAACTGAAACCAGCTATTATTCCCCATTATTGTAAGCATTTTACGGACCCAACTATCACCTGATAACAAAGATCCACGGTATTAGAGGCTGACTTCATAAGTATCAGAAGACACTTTGCTCCCATTTTGAGCACTGCTTTTGATGATTCTATGTCGTATTTGAAAATGAAAAATCAAGCTTCTTTGGAAAAAAATTACACGACTGACTACCTAGAATATTGCAATGTACAATTCAAGATAATCTAATGCAGTTTTCTATCAGTCTTGACACACAGTATATTAACTATTCAAAGTGGCAATTATTACTTAGTTAATGGAACTTATATGATGGAAAGTACTTCTTCTGAATGCTAAGATCACATAAGTGATGGAAGGGGTAGTAGGTTTTAGACTGAGAGGTAGAGAGAGAGCGAGAGAGAGAGATGGCCAATCAAGAATATTAAGAGACTGACCTCGCCAAGTCATTGAGGTCCAGGCGGCCATTTTTGTTTCTGTCAAAGAATTTCATCTGAAAGCAAACAGAAGCAAGTCTCAAGCTGTGGCCTTGTGACCAACCTACAACAATATCAACAACAAATTACATTTGTATAGCTCCTTTCACATTACATCTACAACAAAATTACATTTATAGAGCGTCCTTCACATTGGGAGGACGTCCCAAGGCTCCGGACAGTTAGGGGTCAGGACCCGAGCATAGGGGAAGGGTGACGTAGGGGTGAGGGAAGGCAGAGAGGTGGGAGGGCAATTGAAGGCGTGATCGATAAGGAGGGTCTTGAGACCGGCCTTGAAGGAGGCAAGGGAGTAAACAAAGAGTAGGGACTGTGGGATGGAGTTCCAGAGTGTGAGGGCAGAGAGGCTGAAAGCCTGGCCAGTGATGGTAGGACGGGTTGGGCGGACGACATGGAGCAGGCCGGATTCTGATGAACGGAGGGAGCGGGCAGGTTGGTAGGGAGTCAGCAGGTCAGAGAGGTAGGAGGGGGCAAGGCCATGGATGGCCTTGAAAGTGAGGATGAGGATCTTGAATTCGATCCTCTGAGGGATGGAGCCAGTGGAGTCGGGTGAGGATGGGAGTGATGGTGTCACGGAGCCTAGTGTGCGAGAGTACACGAGCTGCAGAGTTTTGGATGATCTACAGCTTGTGAAGGGAAGAGTTGGGAAGGCCGATGAGGAGGGAGTTTCCATAATCGAGCCTTGATGTGACGAATGCGTGGGTGAGGGTTTCGGCAGCCTGAGGTGTGAGGCAGTGGCGGAGTCTGGCATTGTTGTGGAGGTGGTGGTAGGCAGTGTTGATCATGGAGAGGATGTGGGTGAGAAAGGACAGTTCAGGGTCAAACAAGATATCCAGGTTCCAGGACGAGGAGGCAGAGGGATCCCAGGTCACACATGGTCAGGATGTCATTTGTGACCTTGACCATAGCAGTTTCTGTGCTGTGGGCTGCATGGAAATCCAATTGGAGGGGCTCATGGAGGGAGTGGGAGGAGAGAAAAGAGCGAAGTTGGGAGGTGACGGCTCTCTCAAGGACCTTAGACAGAAAAGGGAGATTTGAGATGGGCCGGTAGCTGGATAGCTGTGATGGGTCAAGGGAAGGTTTCTTCAAGGTAGGGGTGATAGTGGCTGTTTTGAGGGGAGTAGGAACAGTGCCAGATGACAGGGAGAGGTTGATGATGTCGGCGAGTAGTGGAGCAAGGAGGTGGAGCTGGGATTTAAGGAGAGGGGTGTTAGGAGGACATCCCAATGTGCTGGACATTCAAGGATTTGCATCTGAGCTGGGGATTGGAATAAGGAGGGTGGAGGGCAGGGAGGGCAGGGGTAGGAGGGTGACCAAAGGCATGGTCGAAGCGGAAGGTCTTGAGACTGGCCTTGACGGAGACAAGGGAGGAAGTGAAGTGAAGGGACTGTGGGGTAAGGGCAGAAAGGCTGAAGACCTGACCGCTGATGGTGGGGTGGGTAGGTCAGGGTACATGGCGCAGGTCAGATCCCACTGACTGGAGGGAGTGGACAGGTCAGTATGGAGTTAGCAGGTAGGGCACAGAAGTAGGGAACTCTGTGGATTGTTTTGTTACTCCAACATCACTCCTAAATTAGGTCAGGCAGTCATCTGGAACAATAGTCCTGGAACAAGAAGCTTCTAGAACTGAATTTTATACGCAAGCACAAAAACTAACTGGTAATTTATAAACCATTGTTAAAATAAATCAAACCGTGAAATAAGAACAATCTTGAATTGCCCCCAAGCAATCAACCAATGTGTTAATGCTGATACTCGATTGATGGCCTGTTTTTTGTTATACAATGTTCTTTTTTAAAACACTAAACTCATTTTGTACTCAAAGGTGAGGGACCTAACTATTTCAGAATTGAGCACTTTCAGGTCAGGTGCACCCTATCTTAGATATAGAATATTACAACATGTTGCATATATAGGGCAAATATAATGCAGGGCAATGTCGTGAAGTGCCCAGAGATTAAAGATTCAGCTGCTTGACCTCAAAAGAGCGCTTACTAAAGCAGCAGTGTGACTGTTCCCATTTCCCATGCTAGCCATCCTCCAGTGATCACTCTCATGAGGAGCTAAATTGACAGTGTCTACAAGATGCAATTTTGGGTGGGTAGAAAGACTAGAGGGAATAAGTCAAGACGAATCCTGTCCTCCCCCAATCCCAATCTCCACACATGCCCGTATACAGCCAGAGTTCTTAGATGTCTTAGAAAGCAGTAATCCAGCCTCCTTTCCTCTCCTTAACTTGTGCTTTTACAATCCCCTTTCCTACCGCCATAGCTGAGATGAGCAAAATCATCATAGATCAGAATTAAAGGCTGGGCTCTAAGTGGGATTAATGGACGGATTAGATTAACGCCATAATGTGTATGTTGTGCTTAACCACCAGGCTACCAGGGAAGCTAGCAATGTGTTCAATATGAACTGTTATTTCTGCCTTCCTCACCCAAATGCAAATTCCTAGCAGTCAGTTTTTCTCCACTAAAACACTTGTGTCAAGATACATTACTGACTGAAACAAGACAAGAGTGACCTTTGAATCGTTCACCATTTGCCTATTTAAGAAGGTAAATGAACACAATGCCCAAGAAAAATGAGTAAAACGAATGAACATCTGAGCAGAGATCCGTGACGAGATCATGTTCTGCAAATTGCAATTCTTACATCTAAGAGGATCAAAGCGACTTCTTTGTGCGAATTGGCTAAAGATTATACGAGTATAAAGGTGCAGTAATGCTCACCATTGTATCCGTGTACTCATCCAACTTGGGCTCTGCAATCACCTTCTTGTGCTGAATGAACAGGTCTCGCAGGAAGTTCTGTTTGTTGCAACCAGAACAAAAATGAAATATTTGTTTTAACACGCAGCTTCATTATTCTCTGGCATATTTAGTATCCAAAAAAGGCAGAACGCAACAATTTTCCATTCTGGAAAACACAAGGCTTCATTTTAAAGCAGCGATCGAGACTCAGCAATGAGACAGCAGTGATGCAGTCCCCAAAGGAGGTGGGATTGCATTACCCAGTCACGCGTAAATGATTGGATTCAATTGCAATGAGAAATGCCCTTCTCAGATCAGGTATGAAAACTGTGAGAAGTGGTGGCCAAAGGTTTAGCTTTTAAGAAATGCACATTAGATTTGCTTGTTCGGTATTTTGTGTGGCTGTGATTCTCATCAAGGAAGTTACTGACAACAGAATTGAGGAGAAAAACTGAGGCCGGGCACTGGGATGGGACAGAAAATAGAAGCCAAAGGAATTAATCCAGGCAATGCTCACTACCAACCCCTGCATTGCCCACACACACTCTCTCTTTACACTCCCCAACCCTGATACTGCCCCTCCCCACCACAGACACACACACACACACACACACACAAATGCACATGTACTATTTCCGATCTCAATGATTGAATGAATCTTGGTTCATCACTCAATGAATGACTGAAAGACTTACCCGGAGTTCAGAAGCTGAAATATATCCACTGCTGTCTGCATCATATTTACGCCAAAACTGCAAAAGATAACAAAGGATACGTACAGGATAAGATAGCCATGATATGAAGTGACAGCCTCTTGAAATAACATCCGATATGATGAGATATATTCCCAATTTACTATTAATAAACAACGTTCCTATTACTTTGTGCGTAAGTTCATAGAAATTCCCCTCAATCATTCTTCTCACACAATTAACTCACTAAACTAAAAGAGACCAATTGGTCCGTTCAGTCAGTTTCATCAACATACAACACACAACCTGGTTTCTATTGCTTCATTACATGGATATCCACAGTGTAGTTCTCAGGTTCCTAATTTTTGAATTTCCAAAGTTAAAATAAATTACTCCTCTTGAAGTGGTAGCGTTACTGGCAATTTGCTGCTGGCAAAAAAGCTCACAACTAAAACAGCATTTTCTGCAGGGATACCCTCGGTAAGTCTCATGACTCCCGAGACTTGTGATCCTAGGTCAAGGTGATGTACAAGGAATTCCCTGCTGAAAACAACCTGTGTTACGAGGCTCCAGTTCTGTCTCCAGGTCTTACCTCTTGTCAACCTCTGTTTAATACTCTCTGGTATTAGGTAAGAGGAGTGTGTCTCCCTCCAGTGAGAATGTGCGCCTTCCATTCCAGACATGGAAATTTCCAAGTATAGGTGACATACATACGTGGAACTTTTCTAGTTTCGATAATCTTTAACCATGGCAATAGCTTTCCTCAATTAGTGGATGAAAAAGCAATTTCAATGCACATCACAAATTTTGCAGTGAAGTGCAATACCACACAGTCTCAGGCAGACCAACTGAAGTGTATTGGACCCTTTTGCACTTGTAACTCTCATCTTACATGCTCTCAAACCCCTTGAGGTTGCTGTGGCTTTGATCACAACCCTGGTTTACTCCGAGGGACAAACTCCACAGCTTTGGCAGTTTTGCAGCAATTTAAGTATCATCCAAACACATTACAGAGATGAGTTCTGCCATGTGGTTTATCATAAGATAAATAAGGTCCCAGACTGGCCTCAGTAGATTTTATCTTACCCGCATAAACTCCACGCTATTATCCAATGGAGTCTCTCGGCGGAAGAGCAGAAGGAAGTGCTCATCCTCTGGTAGGATCATGTTTGCCAACTGCAGAAACAGAGACTGAAGGTCACACCATGAACATCAACTATCTTCAATATCTTTTACACATGAATGATTCTGTGACTAGGGCTGAGATATCTTACCACACTGTGGTACCACTTGCAGCAACTGACCTCAGGGAAACGTGCAAGGATACATGTGCATGACATATGATGAGAGGTTGAATCGATTACGTCCCTGTCAGTTTCCCTGCTGCTTCCATCGTCAGCCCTGACCTTAGAGTTAATATTGTAAGTTAGACAAGGTGGCTCTGTTTGCTGTGGAAGTTGTTGCTGTCAGTCTGCCTCGAAAGACAAGCATTGCAAGGTAAACCATGGAAGGAAGATGGCCATTCCTCACACCAGTCGCCTTGGCAACTGTGCGCAATTGGCAGACGCTTTTCGCCCACAAATATACGGTCAATTCACTTTACAATATATTCTATAAAGCGCTTTGAGACGTCTAGAAGACGTGAAAAGCGCTATATCAAACGCAAGGATTATTATTATTATTATTGGGCTATTTGAGATGAATGGATTACGTGACTATCCTAGATTCTGTGTTTTAGTAGTCAGGGAAAATCTTTGGAGACCTTCTTCCCCCGTCTCTAGGAGATAATGAATGGGTTGATAGTGAAGGTAGGGTAGGTTTGCATTGTCTGTGTAAGGAGTGGGCTTAATGGAGCTTTTTCTCGGAAAGTGGGCAGATAGTTCAGAATTAATTACTTTCCATATAGAATGACACAGATGTGCAGTGGGCTTCCCAGGGAGGCTGTGGAGGTAGATTGTGTCAGCAAATTCAGGAGTTATTCAGTTAATTGGCAAATAATCACCTGAGCAGTCTGGGAAGGAATTATTATTCCCGGAAAATCTATCCGCCAATCGACAACGACTGGATTCCTACTTATTGCTAGATGAACAGAGTTGTATGGAGTAAGGAAACGTGCCCAACGTTTCGCCCTGCCAGGAATTGAACCCAGGTCCTCTCGCTTGCAAGGCGAGTGCTCTAACCACTGAGCTACAGGATTCCAGATTAATGCTTTTGTGTTTAATGCGGCTGTGTTTACTTGCAGGAGAACTGGGAAATTCAGGCTGATAATCGAGCAGCAAGTAATCTTGCTTCATTCAGAGCAACTGCTGAAGAATCTATCCCAGACAGCATGTCAGTACTCTATTGTATTGTCCTGTGAGCACAGGACACAGGACAATACGGTCCATCATTCCCAGATTCAACATAATTTCGACTGTGAAAATAGGCATTCATGGAGGGTGGTAGTCAGAGAGACAGAAAGAGAGAGGAAGAGAGATCACACAAGCGTCACATTGCGGCCAATATAAAAGGTAGTGAGAGAAAGAGACAAAACATGAATACACACTGACTTTTTAAAAATAGGGGCATTGATAGTGAGACTATTTTTAAGTGCAAGACTTGCACGATATTAGATATATATGCGCCCGGGCACCGCTCGCGAAAATCTTCACCTCCTGTATCTGTAGTCTTCCATCGGCAGTGACGTCATAGACGGACATAAAACGCTCCTTTATTTTCTGCACCTTCCCTGCACTCAGGTCATCCTGTGAAAGCCAAGTAGCACACGCAGGTGTTAGAATCCATTCCATTTACCAAGCCTACCCATGCATGATTTTCCAACTGAGTTCTAATTCGATAAAGGCTTTGGAGATAAGATCGTCTTTCTAAACAAGCAGCACTGTGTTAAGTGTGACCAATCTTCAGAGAACTATTTATAGCAGCACATCAACATCAGCTACTGCTGCACTGATACATTGTGACATCTCGCAAACAAACAACCATTACGTGGGCCACAGAACTAAAATTGTTTGGATTTGGCTGTGAATGAGTTCCCTGGGCTTGCAGTCACACAAAGGATTCTCCACTGTCCTCATTCTGATATTCGTTTCCCAGTACTTATTGATATAGACAATTCAAAGGCAACATTCATTCTGGTCTGAAATGCTGTAAATGCTCCTTGGGACGTCCTCCCGACATGAAAGGCGCTATACAAATGTAATATTGTTGTTGTTGTTGGTGGTGGTCTTCTCTTTTATTTGTGTGTGTGTACCTGTATGTCTGTGTCTCTGTGTAGATGTGTGTGTCTGTCTGCCTGTGTACACAACCATATCCCATCAATTCTATAGCTTTCTTAGGCCGCCATTCTAACTTCACATAACCCTCTGTATGAAGAAATAGGTTAGGATCTTACTTCCAACTGGTTTTGCTCCACTTTGAAGATTTACCCTTGAATTGGATTCCTCTAGCAGAAATGTATTCCGCATCAGGGATATGTTAATTCCCTTCATTATTTTAAGTCCTTCAATACGATCACATCTTAACCACCTCAGCTTTTAGGAAATAGACTCCTGAAATCTCTCACAATTTTAGGCATGTCTCCATCTATCAAAAGGAAGCTTGTGGCAAACTGCAATTAAGAATTAAGAAAGAGCTCTGCACCCATAATATTTTTTAAGATCACAAACAAAGGGAATGAGGGATGAAGTTCCAGAGTGTAGGGGCAGAGAGCGCAGAAGGCTTGACCGCTGATGGTGGGGTGGGCTGGGTGGGGGACATGAAGCAGGCCGAGCCTACTGAGCAAAGGGAGCGGACAGTTTGATAAGGGGTTAGTAGGTCGGAGAGGTAGGAGGGAGCAAGGCCGTTGAGGGTCTTGAAGGAGACAATGAGGATTTTGAACTCAATCCTCTGAGGGATGGGGAGCCAGTGGAGCGAAGATGGGTATGATGAGGACACAGAGCCTGGTGTGGGAGAGGACATGGCTGCAGAGTTCTGGATGATCTGCAGTTTGTGGAGGGAAGAGCTGGGGAGGCCGACAAGCAGGGAGTTGGCATAGTCAAGCCTAGATGTTATTTGATTTAGCACCTTTCACTCCTAATAATAATTCCTCAAGAAAACAATAATAAATTGGTCACTTCAATCCGCGACTGTTTGTGGGACGCTGCTGTGTGCAATTGGCTGCCGCGTTTCGCCCACAAATATACAGTTAATTCACTTTACAGTATATTCTGTGAAGCGCTTTGAGACATCTTCTAAACTGTCCGCTCCCTTTGCTCAGACGTGATAAAGCGCTATATCAAATGCAAGGATTATTATTATTTTTGTAGCAATTCACAGAATTTAATAATAATACTTGCATTTGATATAACACCTTATCACTTCTTCAAGATGTCTCAAAGCACTTCACAAAATATTGTGTAAAGTGAATTGACTACATTTTGTGGGAAAATTTACTGTAAAGTGTAGGGATTGTGTATTTGTTTTGCTCTGAGAGATCAGTAAAGTTGTTCCAGTTGCCAGTTTATCAAAAACACAGATGAATTTTTTGAGCTGGAATGGAAGCTTTGCAAAAACAAATTTTCTGGGGAATTCAGTCTTTATCCGAGGCAATTGATTAAATTATACAGCTATATGAAATCCACACATTCAGGGATATATTATAGAAGCGATGTCTGAAAATAACTTTGTGTCAGTTGTACATTTAGAAATCTAAACAAATTGGCTATTTAAAAGCTAATAAGCAGCGTGGCATTCACAACCTGAATGAAATTAATTAGTCCAAAATTGATAGATGGAATTAGCTGGAGGTTGAATTCATTTTGGATTGTGATAGTTTTTGAGCACTGTGAGTAAATTGATCTTCCTTTTGTTGTGATGAGTCATAAAAATGAGAATAAAGAGTGTTTTGTGTTCACGATCACACAGCCCTCTAGTTGGAGTCTTTATAATAATACAATACAAAGTTACATTTATAAAGCGCCTTTTACATCAGGAGTCAGATGGTGATGCAGTTTAATGTAACATAGTGGGATACATATCAAAGTGTACTTTTTACCACATACCAATCACAGTACACTTTGGATGTAGAGTACTTGGGAATACATTCTAAATGGGGAGGCACATTTATTTGAATTTATAGTGAATTAATAGCAGACAGCAATTAGGAATGACAAACCTGGTTAGTTTTCCCCCACTGGAGTATTAAAGTTACTTATATCCTGTCTCCTTGAAATAACATAATATGACTTGACATAACATTTCTTAGCTTAGTCACTCACATTCACTCTCAGCAGCAAAGCTCACTTTTCTTCCTATCAGATGACCCCATTATAGCCCTAATCTAGAGTTAAACAGTGTGTTTCTAAGTGCTCCGAGACACTACACCATGTGACAGGCCCTATAGAAATGGAAATAGGAGCTGCTGGTTTTTCCCTCCCCACCATGTGTTGAATACAAAACCTCTGCACCCATAACAGCAGCTACACAAAGTAAATTTCAACAATCTGCCAACAGAGAAAATAATATAAAAGCCAGCAAACCTGTGCCAGACTCACTATAAGCAGTAACCCAGCATTCCCATGTGTGTTGAATACTATCACAAGGCGCGAGGTTCAGACAACTGTGTAAATGGACAGCACATTGAATAGATTCACAAAGACAAACACCTGCAGCTGCCATTTTATTGCACTTCTCTCAGTCTGACACACATAGCCTGTTACCCTTCCTCGGCATCTAACAATGGGTTTCAAGTTGAGGGGTGCAAATGTTTCAATCAGACCCCATAACTTTCAGAGCAAACCAACTAGAAATAGACCCATACCAAGCGCTGATAGACTCCCAGTCTGATTAAGAACAGTGACACAAAGTTAATGATAAACCCTGAATAGAAATATAAGGGCAATGGCAGAGCTGTGGGTGGGCATTTCACTTGTTGAAGCTCAATAGGGTAGAACAGCCTCCACATTAAACAAATTGGAACTGGTGCAAGTTCACATGCACATTAAGGCTGTGGTTACTTGGCGAGATCCCAACCCATTGTTGTTGTAGATGAAGGAGACAATGTTCTGTAGTTTTAAACGTGTCACTGATTTATTCTAAGCTCAGTTGTAAACTAAGTTACAATTCATTTTTATTGCCCTCCTGACGAGAAGTAGATTGGAACCACCATATTCCCATGGAATAAACTAACACTTTCTGATGCTCTGTGAGTGGAAGGGCTTAGATTGAATTCTGCCAAATTTAGAGCCACTGTGCCCCTGCTCTCTGGAACTCTCTCAAAATCTCTTTGCCTCTCACAACCTTCAATACTCTCGACTATGTCTTCAGTTACCATCCACAAACCTCCCTCCCTCTCACTCTTCACACTTTGCAAATACTTTGTAATGTTATCTTATGAAAGGTGCTATGCAAGTCTATGTTGCTGTTGTGCTGAGGTACAGAGACAGATTATAGTCAATTTCAATTCAATTGTACTTGATAAAATCTACTAAAACTATCTTATTCGGATGAGGCATTAAACTTAGGTCCAATCAGACTGTTCAGTTGGACATTAAAGATCCCACTATAAAAATAATAATCCTTACATTTGATATAGCGCCTTATCACGTCTTCGAGATGTCTCAAAACGCTTCACAGAATATACTGTAAAGTGAATTTACTGTATATTGTGTGGGCAAAACACGACAGTGAATTGTACACAGCAGTGTCTATTCGAAAAGAGAAGGGAGTTTCTCCCAGCGGGCTGGCCAACAATCCTCCAAAATAAAATTGGTCACTCACTCCATAGGTGTTTTTTTATGGGACATTGTTGTCCACAACTGTGCTGCCCCTTTGCCTACAAATACACAGTCAATAAATCCTGTGAAGCATTTTGAAATGTCCTTCCAATGTGATAGGATACTATACCAAATGTAAGGTTTATTCAAATGTACAAAGCACTAGCACATAACAGCCTGAGATTCATGCCCTGCCTGGCAAACAGCCACCAGCCTGGGTGGGAGTTTGGGTTTCACGTCTGCGGAGCTAGTCAGATCACTATATTTTAGTATTCTGTCTGTCTCAGAGCCAATTTCTCAATTGAAAAGTAAACAAGTGACTTCGCTGCATGAGCTGTTGAAAAAGCTGGACAGAATGAATGATTGAGGTCCCAGATTCACACTGTGCTGAGGTATGTAACTCCATCCAGGGTACCAGTCAATTGATATGAGGTTTCTAGGAGGAATGATGTGGGGAGTGGGGAAAGAAACAGTCAGGGTTCCCACCCATGGTAACTATCTATCAATCTTGCTTGAGGCATGTGTGGACATGGAAACAGTATTGGGTTTGGCTGCACTTCTCGTCCAAACACCGCCCCCCCACCCTCTTCATCACGTCCCACGTGTTTGAACCGCACTCACCGTCAAGCCTCACACGTGATTAATGGGTGAGGTACCAGAGAGTATCCAGCACCCATGGAACTATTCCTCAGTACAGGTGAAATGAGGGTTAGGGTTAGAAACGGAAGAATTTAAAAAAAGTTAGTTGAATGAAAAAATTTGGAAACAGATTATCTGACCCCCACCCCAATAATATCATCATTTCTTTAAGACTTATAAGACATTGTAATGGTGTCACGACTTTTGGTCACAATGTATTTAAAGACCGAATGCCCTTCGCTTGTGCTGTAAATATCTCTGGTTCTATGAAATACTTCACATAAGTGGCACTTACATGGTTTGTTAGTTCTGAACACTAACTCAGCTTGAATCGCACCCCGTGGGGTTATTCAAATTAAGTGATCTGCTGCAGTTCACACAGAGCAGTGCCCACCCACTGTATCAGAACAGAAATGTGACTCAATGTGGACTTGAAATGTGGGGGGAAATAAAACAAAAAAGCAGAGGCGGCTTCACAGTCTATTCGCCATGGCCCTGAGGACCTGGATTAAATAGCTGGTGCTGTTTGGCAATCAAATGTCAAATCATACCCATCGTCAGTAGTCCAGTTTCTGAGCCAGGCGGGTGCGCAGTATTCCAGGGCACTGCTGATGCCAGCACAGCCAGCCTGGCTCATTGGCAGGAATTGGCAGGGCAGAACAGTCACTGGGGCAGGGACTCATTAGGAATTTGGACACCAGAAGAGCACAGTATAGGTCTCAGGTGTCACATCCCCTCAGTTGCATTGCTGCACTCACCAACCAGGTTCATAAATGAGCAGTTAGTTGGGAAGGTATGGGAGGGGGAAAAATTTGGGGGGTGGGGGAGAACTTTTCCTGATTGTAACATCAATGGTGCATCATAGATTGCCTACCATTAACTGTACTGGTCCAAGATAGAGTGCTCTTTAATTCAATCATGTCGCAAGCAAACAAGTTAATCGCATAGAAGCAGAGAACCTATTGGCAAACCAGATTTGACATTTGAGGCAGGACATCAATTGCACAGCAGCTGCTGCATCTCCTCTTTAATTTTTAACTATCTGCTTAACTGAAACAGTGATGCATATGGAAATACAGGTGCTGAAGGTGAAATTTAAACAAAGTACAGGATAGATGAAACTCTGCAGTTAGTTAACAGTTAAGTGTATGCCCCTTTACATTCATTACATTAATACTCCATCATTACACAACGGTTTTTGTTTTTGTACCCATTTGCTTTACTGGAAAAGCACTCAAGTTTAAGTAGTTCTTATTCTAGCTTGCTACTCTCAATATTAGATAAGGAAGCCAATAAAATCAGTAATAACAGTTTCAGCATGTATTGTTTCCAAACACTTTGAGGTGTATTGGAAAACATTACACACGCACACAGGTATTTCAGTTCATTTTACTAAAATCTGTAAAGGTCTCTCATCCAGAACTAAACTAGCTCTACATCCTGGAAAATTACCGTCATGTACAGGATCCAGATACTCGCTCATTCCACTCCACTGCAAACTCACTCCACTCTGAACAGAAGGCAACATTGTAACCACACAGGTAATTGCTATTAAGTGTACATAGAATGAAATTAAACTTTCATCCTGGGTGGGATTTCTGAATTTGGTCTGGGAAAGCAATCCTCATTACTAAAGTTTCACCGTGGCCAGTAGACTGCATGGGAGAGGAGATATAATTATAATAATAATAATAATAATCCTTTCATTTCTTATACAATAAACTCCTGGTAACTCGACCCTGGCTTAACTTGTCACTACCACTTAAGTCATCATGCTGTCAATATCCCGACTGCATTTATTTATGTATTTGTAACATGCCTAACTCGACACTCCAGGTAACTTGTCACTGAGCCCTTTTCCCTTGGAGTGATGGCTTAGCAGGAATTTACTATAGCTCTTTAACACATCATTGAGACCTCTCAAAGTGCTTCACATGACTCACTGTAAAGTGCACTGACTGTGTATTTTGTAGGCACATTGCCATGGGTTGGTGTGATACACATCGGCAGAAGCCACTGTTTGAAATGCCTGTTATGGATTAGCTTGGATTTCTGCTATAATTGGCCTCAACACTTTTAGTTTGAGACAGTGGGGGAGAATAAAAGAGGAGGAATACTAGCTCTTTCTTACACGAAGGAATAAAAATGCAGACAAAAGATAAAAGATAAATATACTCCAGACTAACATATGAAGAATAGCAGCTTAGTTGAGATACTGAAACGTGTTTGGAACCCACAGAAAAGTAACAAGTGAGCAAAAAGAGAAAAATTAACAATTCAAGGTAAAAATAGATTTTTTAAAAAAATCAATAATGCAAGGAAAGGACATCCAGCCCTCAGCAGATTATGGCACAGGAAAGAGCACTCAGGTTTACTGCATTCAAACCAAAACAATCAAGAGTACAGTGAAGTTAAAGCAAAAACTGGGTAAAAACACAGGATCAGAGTGGGGGTATATTACATTCAGTGAAGCAACTGTTTGATGGGCTTTAAAGGAAAGTGAGCGTCACATTTAGGACAAGGAGTACTTCAATTCAGTACTGTCAGTTATACGTCCCTGTCGGGGGGGGCTTTCAGTCTCTAAAAAGCTGAGAAAGGGGCAATGATGTTCACCGGTGAACAGGCTGGCCATCCTTTTACGGTTATTTCTTATCTGTTTTTTACTCCCCACCCTTGAAACTAGATAACCAGTTGCTGTGAGAGAATTATACTTGGGTCTATTGACCAACATTGGTTTCCGTGGAAATGCTTATTTAAGAACAGCGGCAACAAGCAAACCGCCCGAAGCAGGATATTTGCTCACCTCAGTACCGAGTTTCTTCAGGAGGTGCAGGAAAAAATCATCCAGCTCTTTGCCTTCAATGTATCCATTATCTAAACACAAACAGTACCACCATTACGTAAAACTATTGACAAAGGATCAGTAAATGCAATATACCTTTCATATGTCACAGATTCTAATCTGTGTGCCTTAGATAATAAAACTTATCAGTAACAGAATGACGATAATATATCTCTGCTGAAGATTATTCTCAATTCATTATATAAACTAGTAAAGACAACCAAATGGGAACTCAGCCATTTTTAAGTTTGAAAGATAACATTTTGCCAAATATAATAATGCTTCTGCCATTCCATCTAAACCCACCCCCACCAAGAGGTGATTAAAATGAATTGCTCAAGTATATAGAAATGTCCTTCTTTATAAACTAGTCTTTTTTTCTCAGTCTGCGTGTGGTCTCTACAAAGGACAAGAGGCAGAGATCAAGGTGTCTCCCTATTTGAGGACAGTATGTGATCAGCCTGTGTGGAGAACCATTACTCTCTGTATCTGCCAAAAGTGACTATTGTAAAGGGCAATAGATTGTTCAGTGTACAACTTTGAGAAAAGGTAACTATATACTGACTAAACAATAATCCGAAAAATTCTTTGCATTTTACATAGCCCCTTATCACGTTGTAGAGATGTAACATTTAATGACTATGTATTTGTGGGCGAATAAACTATAACAGCTCATCTGCAAGTCTTGCAATAAACTGAGCGGACATTATAAGAAAACCAAAAGGACTTGCCAACAAAATGGCACAAACTTGTTTAAAAGATAGTTTAAAATGGATTTGCTGATAAATTGCAGTGTAGGGCCATTACATTGTGGATGTCTGTAGACTCCAATGTTTTTCTAGGAAGCAGAGATCTAGGATAATTACAATAAACCATGCACTTTATTCTGGAATAGAATAAAGGAATATCGTTAATTTACAGAAGAGAGGAGGCCATTCGGTCCCACTAGGTGTTGCCTTGAGACGTCCTCCCGATGTGCATTTGCTGTATAAATGCAATTTGTTTGTTTGGTGCTGGGTTCCGCTACTAGAGTTACCTGTTCTAATCCCATTTCCCTGTTCTTTTCCCATATCCTTTAATATTGTTCTTTCAAAGTACTGTATATGATCTTTCCAGTATGTGGTTTACCCAGTTCGCTTTAAAATACCGTTTATGGATTCATCTCAAAACTTTGTGGTAAGCTATTTAATATTCTGTCTAAAGCAATACAAATTTATTCTAGTCTAAATTTTTGTTCTGGATACAAGGTAAACATTTCATACCGGTTCATTTCAGGGACACTGACAATGGGTTAACAATGTCTTATTATCTGGAGTAAACCAGCACTGTGCTCCCAACTGCAATGCATCAGAAAGGGAATGTGTAGAGAATGTTCAAATAATATCCACACCTATTCTATCACTTCACAGAAAGAAGTCTGTACCCAAGGTAATGGTAAATTTATAATAATAATAATCCTTGCTTTTGATATAGTGCCTTATCACGCCTTTGAGACATCTCCAACCGCTTCACAGGGTATATTGTATTGGTTGATGTGGAACAGTTGGGTTAAAATCACAAATCAAAAAGGAGTCCAATCTTTATATTAAAACGTGATCTTGATAGAAAATTACAGTGAGATTCACATGTGAGCTGCAACAGAAGAAACCTCCATAAAGAGACACTATGTAATGCATACACATCAACAGCAACAACAGCTTGCATTTATATAACACCCTTCATGCGGGGTAATGTCTCGGAACGGTTAACAGTGGCAAAGCCTGACACCGAGCCAGGGGAAGTGGAGAGGTGACCCTAAGCACGGTGAAAGAGAAGGTCTTTGGGTGTGATCAGGAAAAATATTTTTTTTATATCATTTAGAAAGTACTGAGGCACTTGACCAACTAACACAACCCTCCCTGTTAGAGCTTTGGCTTAAACAAGGGTATGACTACATCTCCAAGTCTCACTGATAAACGAGGCAAGACTGATCAATCCCAACACTTTCTGGATTACTTCAGACCTACCTAACTTTACCAGGTGTGTCTATTTTTAACTAGATTTACTTAAACAAACAGCATTCATGTTATCACCTTGAAAGGGATACAAGCTGACAACCCACCCGGGATCTGAGAGAAATGGCCCAAATAACTTGGATGGCAGCTTTTGGTATATCCAGTGCTTTCAGGATGCTGATAGCTGGTCTGAAACAATTGGTTTTTATTTTCTGCCAACCTGTTAGCATGTGCCATTATTCAGTACACACACACATATACACACACAAAGAGTTTCCACATGCAGCAAGAGCAGGAGGAGATTAAAATTCTAATTTACAAAAGAGCAACAGATTGAACCTGAAACAAGTAAATTAAAAATTTAATAAAACTTAGTTTGCGTCTACCTCACTCTTCCACAAGAGCCTACCCTGCTTTGTAGTTTACCATTGGAGCTGGCGGAGAAGCTCTCCTTAACTTCATATGATAAGATGCAATAGATTTCATTACCATCAGCATCAAAGCGTTGCCAGGTTTCAAGGAATCCAGCGGCGTCCAGGTTGTCAAAGCCCGGGCTGTCCATGCTGCTGCTAACTCGCTCAGCTCCAACTCAGGGCTAGGAAAGAGAAAGGAGATAAAAAAAAGTTTCAAAACACTGGCAAGGTTTAACCAAACAGCAGGAGCTCCAGCTGTTCCAGAGTTGCCACCGTTTGCAATAAACCCTCTGATCAAAGTGAGAGCCAGATGCCAGCCAGGCTCTGCCTCTCAGCTCTGCTGACAACACAGCAACTCCTCCCACCACACTGAGTAGCCTCCAGTCCGCTCACTCTTTATGCACCGGCAAAGCTGCATTGAAAAGCTGTTTGAATAACCAAATCGGTGAGCTGGAGATGGGGGGGGGGGGGGAGAGAGCGAGAGAGAGGGAAGGAAAGGTGACCTGTTGCTCGCAGAAATATCGACAAGGCTATTAGTAAAACTGTCATCTGATTGATGGCATCACTGAATCACTGCAATAAGTCTCTGGTTCATACACAGTTTCATTTGCAAATGAAACCCTCTCACATATTGCTTTTTAGAAATGTTAAGAGACTGTTTTTAATGTTTCGCATTGACAGTGACAGTAAAAGTAAAACATGCAGGTGTGTATGATCTCAGTGTAGTTGGACTTACAGAGTCCACCCCTCCTCCCCCCAACTCCGCGCACACAGAGTACCATGCACCATGCCCTTGAAACCAATTGTGCACAGTTATTTGTGTAGGTTGTCTCTGTTATTTCTTCATACAACATCAAGGTCAGCAGCAAAACCTGCTATGTGACAGGACCCCCCCAACACAATCACACACATACACTCCCCCCTACTGAATCACACCCCCCCACACACACACACATATAAACACAATTGCTCACCCCCACCCCCACACATAATTACTGATTTATCCCTACACACATAAACACAATTACTGAATCCCCCCTCCACACATACACACAATCATTGAATCATCCCCTCCGCCAACAAACCTACTGAATCCGCCCTACACACAATTTGTGAATTACGCCCCCACGCACACCTATTGAATTACCCCCCACTCCACACACACACACATGCTTAAATGATTGGATGACCACCACAAAACTGTTGCCCCATATACATACTACTCCTTACCCATATCCACAAAACTATTCTCCACCAATCACTCTCTATCACTTCGCATGTCTGTTTGGGAGCATCTGGCGACCATTGAGATACAGACTGACAAATGACAGCGTTCAATGTCTGCACAACAGTCCTCCCAATCGTGTTGGAAGTGGCTTATTGAGGAGACCTCAAGACAAATATTTTCCACTCTAACTGCACTTCCTATCTAGTAGGAATCCAGAAAAATATCCATAATTCCACACAAAATGCTAAGAGGTGATGGATGGTCATGGATGGAAGTTCTGGCCAATGGGGCAGTGGGTTCTAGAATGAGTTATAGCAAATCACTATGTTTTGATGAAGAAAAATTTACTTGTACCCAACCTATGAAATACCTGAAATTGGTAAACGTAATGAAACTGGATGCAAAGAAATTCCATCTCACAGCCTGGGTATCCACTTGTTACAATAAGAAGAATACTTCCATAGTACCTTTCTTCAGAGCCATTTGTAGGACACGTTGCTGTGTTCATATTGGCTCTCACAAAACATACAGTCACTCTACTTTAAAGTACAGTATATCCAGTGAAGCACTGAGGCAACAAAAAAAAATTGTATTTATATAGCGGCTTTCAATTTGGTACTATACTAAATATAAGGATAATTATTTCACAGTCGTGAAGTGAAATTTAACAATTTTCTTCTCCCTATTTCTAGTCCATTTTTTATTAACATTTAAAGACGTGATTTTTTTTTCGACTTTGGTTAAAATCTGACTCCAAAGGTGGTTTTGATAGTCAAAGGTCAGGGATGGTTGGCTTGTGGATCTCTGGTCAATGTCTCACACGTTCCTGTGTATCACAACAGGAGAACAATGCTGATGGATATAATTCTTGTTTGCGTTTAGATCAATAAATGTCATCATTGACACGCTAAGTGTTCAATTAATGTGTATCTTTTAAACCCTCTAATTTTAATATTTTACTTTGGCCTGCTTCATGCTCCTCAGCCGGTCTGCCTCACCTTTGACAGGTAAGCTTTCAACCACTTTGCTCCCACTTTCTGGAGCTTTCCCTCCACCTCCCTCCCTCCAATGTCTCATTTTTTAACTTAAAAAAAGATCAGGCTGCTGAATAGCTTCCTTCTGTTCACTAATTGCTCAGATGCTATCTTGACTTTAAGCCATCATTCCGTCTTTTGTCTTTTGCAATCGCTTTGGTGTCAGATGTCAAACACGTGATGTAACCTGCCAAATGTAAGCAGAGAGTGGATTAAGTTTACAGCAGTTAACCTCGCAATGGCAGTATGTAGGGACTGAGCTACACACTTAACTTTTATGTGCACTTTCAGTACTTTAGTTAAAGATCACCTTTGTAACTAAAACCTTTGAATGGAAAATTACTGCCATTTTACTTTTTAAATTGAGATAATAAAGTTTATAACATGAAAGCTATAAACTTCCCTCAATCTTGTGTGATTTGCTGTTCTGTTATCAGTCATGTTTAAGCAAACAATACAGCTTCAGCTAAGGGACAGTAAATGTTCAGGGATTTTCAAACTTCATTGAAGACATAACACACACGTGGATTCAGAATTGGTTGAAAGCAATGAAGCAGAGAGACTTTGTTGTCGCAGACAATCTTTGTGGTTAGATTATCAGTCCTATAAAATGAGCTTGATATGGTATGCTCATAGACTGATAACTGACAAATGAAGATAAATGCAAGGTACAACTACATATAGTATAGAACTTGTCAGAAGGGAAACTGAAAGAGATCTAGGGGTGTCAGTTGATTCATCAGTCACTATGTCAAATCATTGATAGAGAATTCAGTTATAGCTACATATTGATTTTGGTCATACAACAACAACAACAAAATTACATTTATAGAGCGCCTTTCACATTGGGAGGATATCCCAAAGCGCTGAACAGTCAGGTGTCGGGGCCCGAGCATGGAGGAGGGGTGGTGTAGGGGTGAGGGAAGGCAGAGAAGTGGGAGGGAGACCAAAGGCACGGTCGAAGAGAAGGGTCTTGAGACCGGCCTTGAAGGATGTGAGGGAGGAAGCGAGGTGAAGGGAATGCGGGATGGAGTTCCAGATTGTGGGGGCAGAGAGGCTGAAAGCCCGGCCACCAATGGTAGGGTGGGTTCGGGCGGGAGACATAGAGCAGGCTGGAGCCTGATGAACGGAGGGAGCGGACAGGTTGGTAGGGAATCAAAAGGTCAGAGAAGTAGGAGGGGGCAAGACCATGGATTGCCTTAAAGGTGAGGACGAGGATCTTGAACTCGATCCTCTGGGGAATGGGGAGCCAGTGGAGTCGGGCGAGGGTGGGAGTGATGGGGTCGTGGAGCCTAGTGTGCGAGAGTACATGAACTGCAGAGTTTTGGATGATCTGCAGCTTGTGAAGGGAAGAGTTGGGAAGGCCGATGAGGAGCGAGTTCCCGTAATCAAGCCTTGAGGTGACGAATGCGTGAGTGAGGGTTTCGGCAGCCTGAGGGGTGAGGCAGTGGCGGAGTCTGGCAATGTTCCACAGTTACAATGAGAGAAAACCCATTAGTGGCTGAAAGGTGCTATGTGTAACGCCAACAAATATTCCTCCATCAATGGCTTTGTGGCTACAGAGACATCATGGTGAGACCCGGGTCATACAAACCAGAAAGCCTCAGCTTTGAACATGGTCTGTGCTGAGTTAGTTGTTCTTAAATTAGGCATGATAATAATAATCCTTGCACTTGATATAGCGCTTTTTTGACGTCTTCGAGACGTCTCAAAGCGCTTCACAAAAAATACTGTAAAGTAAATTGACTGTATATTTTGTGGGTGAAATGCGGCAGCCAATTGCGCACAGCAGTGATTAAGGAATGATTAAGGGCAAAGTAGCTTTAGTGTCCCTGAGAGGAAATTCAGTCTGGGCGCCTACTCCTGTTGCATAGACCCTGCTGGAAGGTGTGGGTGTTGAGGATGTCAGGTGTGGACAGGTTTGGTCTGATCTGTAATGCCCCCAAACAACCCATTGTTATTTACTATGAAGTTACATTCATAAATAATGAGTACCTGAGTGAGGTCCCGGAGGGTGTCAGCCACTAATAGGATCATATCCCTTGAAGGAAAAGAGTTAAAAGATTCAGGAGAGGACAGGAAATAAACATATTCCTCCTGAGACCCACTTATTTAAATGGCAAAGCAGATTATTGAGCCAAATGGACCTTTGACAGAATTCCTGCATTTAGAATGATGTGCTTGGCTCAGTTGGTAGGACTCTCACCTCGGAGTCAGATGATTGTAGGTTCAAGCCCCACATTGGCACTTGGCACTCATATAATCGAGACTGTCACTGCATTGCTGGAGATGCCATCTTTCAGATGAGAAATTAAACTGAAGTCCCGTTGGCTTGTTCAAGTGGACGTTAAAGATCCTATGGCACTAATCGAAAAGGGAAGGGAGCTTCTCTCTGTGTCCTGGTGAATAATCCTTCATGTAAAACTGATCATTCATTTCATGGCTGTTTGTGGTCCATTGCTGTGTGCAAATTGACTGCCACCTTCCCCACAAGTATAGTCACTCCACTCTACACTACATCCTTTGTAGTGCTTTGATACATTCTTCTGACATGAAAGATGCTAGACCTAGACCAAATGCTAGGATTATTGCTTTTATTGGGTACTAAATGCATGATTGGTTGTTCAGTGGTTGTTAATTACATCATTAACGGCACCCGTGTAAACCAAATGGCCTCAGGCACAGTTTACACATGACTTATAAAAGACAAAAAGATTGCATGGGGCAGACTAGACAAGTATCCTTTAACTGAGCTGCAGTGAAATTTACCACATAGATATTTATAAATATACACTTCTGAATAACATATTTGCTCATGTTTGTCCTGTAGCTCAGTGGTTAGAGCACTCGCTTTGCAAGCGAGAGACCTGTGTTCAATTCCAGGCAGAGGGCGAAACCTTGGGCAAGTTTCCTTACTCCACACAGAGCCTAATAATAATCCCTCCAAAACCCAAAACAATAATAAATTGGTCATTTTCAATCCACGACTGTTTGTGGGACATTGCTGTGCGCAATTGGCTGCCACGTTCGCCCACAAATATACAGTCAATTCACTTTACAGTGTGTTCTGTGAAGCGCTTTGGGACGTCCTCCCAACGTGAAAAGCGCTATATCAAATGCAAGGATTATTACTATTATTATTATAATGCAGAATTCCTTGCTGAAACAATCTGCAACAAATGGGGACAAAATGACACTTATAATAATAAACCTTACATTTGATATAGCACCTTTCATGTCAGGACATATCAAAGTGTTTCAAAGCATTTACTCTAAAGCGTAAAGATGTGCATTTTGTAGGCAAACGCAGCAACCAACTTTGGGGGATTGCTGGCCAGAACACTGGGAGAAACACTCTTTTCGAATAGTGCTTTGGGATCGTTAACATCCACCTGAACAGGCAGAGAGGATCTCCATTTAACATCTCATTCGAAGGACAGCACCTCCAACAACATAGCACAATCCCAGCACTGCAGTGGAGTGTCGGTTTTAGAGTCTAGACTATATGAGCTCAAGGTCCCGACGTGGTGCTTGAAACCCACAATCGTCTGACTCAGAGGTGAGAGTCAGAACTGAGTCTGTGTATCTGTTAACACAGCTTGCACTTATAGCATCTTTCCCACAGGATGAAGCACTTCACAGAGACTATATGGAGCGTGAGCGGAAAGGAGAATTTAAGCAAGTGTTGAGCAAAGGTAATGTCAAGGTTATAATTTTTTAGGAGTTGACAAGTAGCAGGAAGCTTCCCAGACAAGGTTTCAATCTAAAGTTATGTGACTTAAACTCCAGCAGGTCCCCAACACATTCTCTGGGACGACTCTCGCCAAACTGTGCCTAATACTCTCCGGAATTAGGTAAGCAGGACGTGACCCTCCAGGAAACTTGAGTGCTTTGCATTTCAGACATGGGAAATTCCATCTGTAGATGACATAAATATACAGTCTGGCTTAAGTACATTGATGGGTTTCCGATTGTGTCAGACACTCAGCTGACCAGCAAAAAGCNTTTGCAGGGAGGAAAAGAATGAACATGGCGAAGGGGCTTGGGAAGAGAGTTTCAGAGAGTGGGTTAGGGAGAAGGGCACTGTATTAACATCACCTGGAATGCAGAGCTCTTTCTAACAACACCAACAACTTGCATTTATATAGAGCCCTTCACGCTGTACGGCATCATGGAGTACTTAAATTTAGCAGCATGACACTTGGGAATACCCAGGGAACTGTTCTGTAGGTGGTTTAAATATAATTTCCCTGCAGCAGCCAAAATGTTTCCTAATATTCAGTCGACTCCTCCAGGATGGGAGGGAATGTCACCAAGTTCACTGACACTGGAGCGGGATCCAGTTTACCACCCAGTCAGTGAGTCACTGCTTTGCAAGTGACAAGGCCCACAGCTCTATTCCCATGATACATCGAACACTTAAACTAATCTCCAAAACACTTAAATCTGTCAACATAATAACAGAGGGCCATTTGGACAACACAAGTACAGTTTATGTTTCTCCTGAGACCAACTTATTTAAATAGCAAACCGGTTTCCTGAGCTAAATGGACCTTTGGCAGAATTTCTGCATTTAGAATGAAGTGCCTGATCCTGTCCTGAAGTCAAAGTAAGAAAGACCATCTCAGAGACTGAGACGTTAAACACACTGACTATGTGATCAAGGAGCAGAGCTAAGACAGAAGCCTCTCAGTGTACAGCTCAGACCAAAGAGCAATAGTTCATGCTGCCAGTGTAGAAATGTCCTGTCTGATGTCCTCAATGTTAAATTGAAGTACTGGTCTGTGCACATGTTTGAAGTTCATGAGCTAACAAACAGCGAATCTCCAGACCATAAAACTGAACTTTCACTCCTTTTAGAAATGTATTTACATTTCTGCTGTTTCAATTAACTCGACAAACCACAGTCCTTTGGGAACCACAATAACAATAGTAATAATCCTTGCATTTGCTATGTTTGAAACATCTCAAAGTGCTTCCCAGAAATTAGTGCAAAGTGTAGTGATTATATATTGTAAGCAAAGGTGGCAGCCAATTTACGCACAGCGATGTCATACAAACAGCCGTGAAGTGAACAACCAATTTTATTTGGGGCATTGTTGGGTAGGACACTGAGAGAAACTCCCTTCTCTTTTTCTTGAGCCATGGGATCTTTAACATCTACTCAACAGGCAGACCAGATGTCAATTTAGCGTCTCATCCGAAGCATGGCAAGAACTTTGAATTCACAGTCTAAGCTGAGACTCCAATGCAGTCCTGGTGGAGCAACTGTCAACAACAACAATAACAAATCATCCTGACCCAACTGTACAGTGCCTTGGGACGTCCTCCTGACGTGAAAGGCGCTTTATAAATGGAATCTTGTTGTTGTTGTTGTTGTAAAGTGCCTTTCACGTCAGGAGTATGCCCCGAGTCACTGGACTGTCAGGGATTTGGAGCTAAGCAGGGGGTTCGGATCAGGGAGGATGGAGTACAGGGAGGGTAGGGGTAGGAGGGTGGCTGAAGGCACGGTCGAAGGAGATGGTCTTGAGATGTGCCTTGAAGAAGGTAAGGGAGAGAGTGAGGTGAAGGGACTGTGGGATGGAGTTCCAAAGGGTGAGGGCGGAGAAGCTAAAGATCTGACCGCTGATGGTGGGGCGGGCCGGGCGGGGGATGTGAAGCAGGCTGGAGCCTGCTAAGCGGTGGGAACGGACAGCAAGATATGCGGTTAGCAGGTCAGAGGTAGAAGGGACAAGGTCGAGGGTGGGGGTAATGGGGTCACGGAGCCTGGTGCAGGAGAGGACATGGGCCTCAACATTCAGGATGATCTGCAGCTTGTGGAGAGAAGAGTTAAGAAGGCCGACAAGCAGGGAGTTAGGAGTCTAGATGTGATAAATCTGTGGATGAGGGTCTTGGTAGCCTGAGGGGTGAGGCAGTGGCGGAGCTGCGCAATGTTGCGGAGGTGGGGGAAGGCACAGCGGGTCATGGCACAGATGAGGACTAGAAAGGACAGTTGCTCCACCAGGACTGTATTGGAGTCTCAGCTTAGACTGTGAATTCAAAGTTCTTGAGACTTGAACCTACAACATGATGACTCACAGGTGAGAGTATTACAACAACAACTTGCATTTATATAGTGCCCCTCACATAGGGTAGCGTCCCAGAGGGTTTCCACACACCTAGCTACCTGCAAGATCCACTATTTACAAATCCTTTTTGCAAATGAGACTCCAAATTGCTACCTCCCCCCTCACACCCCTGCATTGCAAGAACTGCCACCACGTCCAAGAAGTCTCTATTCTGTCAACAACCAGAACAGAACAAGAGAAATCAAGGGAGCAATTCAATCATTCTCTCTATAAAGCAACACATGTTATTAATATATAATTATAAAATAAGTTACAAATCCAGTGTGAATGCTGTACTAATGTTAAGCAGCGTGCTTGCTCCTGGAGCCAAGATACTAACAGTAAGTTTCTGTTACTGTTTATGCCTTATGGGTGGTTCATATTTTTTGCTTACACTTCTTCATTGGGATCTATAATTTCTAAGGAGATTTCTTAAAGAAACCTGAGTCCTGTAGCTCAGTGGTTAGAGCACTCGCTTTGCAAGCGAGAGACCTGAGTTCAATTCCAGGCAGGTCAGGGCGAAACCTTGGGCAAGTTTCCTTACTCCACACAGAGCCTAATAATAATCCCTCCAAAACCAAAACCAATAATAAATTGGTCATTTTCAATCTACGACTGTTTGTGGAACATTGCTGTGCGCAATTGGCTGCCGCGTTCGCCCACAAATATACAGTCAATTCACTTTACAGTGTGTTCTGTGAAGCGCTTTGGGACGTCCTCCCGACGTGAAAAGCGCTATATCAAATGCAAGGATTATTATTATTATTATTATTATTATTATTATTATTATTATGTCAATCACATTGATTCACAAGTCACTAACACTTTGAGATGTCCTCCTAACATGAATGTAAATTGTGTTGTAAGAATGCTGCTTTGATTCTTTGAAGTATGTTAGTGGTGTTACTTGTTTGGGTCACTGTAGTAATCCTTGCATTTGATATAGAGCCTTATTGGGTCTTCTAGACATTTCATAGACTCCCTCATATGATAAAGGATAGGAAATCGCTGCACATTGAATACTCCCCCTTTAAAGAAAATATTACCATCTGGACTTATCCCTAGCAGCAGGACTTATAGGGATAAAATCTGGGAAAAAAATTAAATTATACATAATAATACTCGTTGCATTTGATTTAATGCCTTATCAGAGCGCTTCAAAGTTTTTCTGTGAATTGTAGTGACTGTATATTTGTAGGCAATTCCTGCAGACAATTTGCACACAGCAATGTTCAACAGACAGCAATATCCACACAACAAACACAGTAATCTGTGCAGGGACCTCATGACTGCACCAGATTTGCCAGTGTAAGGCAGGTCCTGGCTGTGAACCTGTGTGTGTATGTGTGGCTACATCGCCATCCCGTGGCAATATTAGGTCAGAACATTTGAAGAAATGGGTGAATCTATAATTATTATACCTTACCATGGAAAGCAACACCCAGAGGTAGCTGTTAGGTGAATAGATTTTTTTAAAAAAAAGTATTACCCTTTGAATGAAACACCACCCACACACAATTCTGACTAAACTTCACTGTACAAAGAATGCATCAGTTAAAATCTAACCCTTTAAAACAAAATCTAAAAACATGCTCCACAGGCCGTCTGTGCACATCTCAGTTTACGCTAGCATCTCTCTCATCTGTGTGACATTACGCATATGAAAGGCACAGATGGAAGTGTTCTTTAAATTACTGGGCAAAAAATTGCTCTATACATATTAAAGATACATTTACAAAGGAAACATCTTCAGAAACTCTCAAAAGATGTACACGAGTTTTTAAAAAAATCTTATTTCAAGAAAATTCAGGAGGATCTGGAGTTGGGATGGGGATGGGGGAATGCCACTTACATCTTACTTAACAATGAATGAAATCAATCATTAGAAGCAGAATGGTTGATTTGTATTAAACTAATCAAATAAATGACAACCAGCACGGTTTCAGAAGGGGTAGATGTCAGCTGACCAACAGCAACAACTATTTCAATTCATTTTTTCTGTAAATTATTTTAAGAACTACAGAAAATTGACTTTGAAGTTAAAACTGAATTCAACAATTTGCCACATTCCTCACTCAAAATTTTTACATAAACAACGTAAATCTATGTCCAGGTGGAATTTCTCCCTTTAGTAGATTTGGAACTGGTCCCTCATAGCCTCACCCCCCAGCCTTTACGACCTCCTGCACTCCTACCACCCATTGCTCCCTTCGCTCAGCAAACCTCCAGTCTGCTTCATGTCCACCCCCACTATCAGTAACTGGGCATTTCAGCCATTCTGCTCCCTCTCTGGAACTCTCTCCTGGAGTTCCTCCACACATCGCTTCAATCCCACCTTGAAAGCTTGCCTAAAGAACTTCCTTTTCGACTATGTTTTGGGTTACCTTTCCCCATCTTCCTCAGCTCCCCCCATCCCCCAGCTCGGGCTCCCAGTTGTCTCGGTGAAGGGCTTTGAGACGTCCTCCTGATGTGAAAAGCATTATATAAATGTAAAATTGCTGTTATTAAGGGAAAGGGAGTAGAGGGTACTTGTTTGGATAGTTTCTAGGTTGAATGGGATCAGTATTCAGTTGGGTGTCTCAATTCAATCATTCTCTGTATAAAGCACAAATATTTTATGTAATTATAAAATAACAAGATTACATTTGTATAAATGGTCTGTGCTCAGTTATATACCTAAAATATAATAATAATCTTTGCATTCTTGTGGAGTCCTGTAGCTCAGTGGTTAGAGCACCCGCCTTGCAAGCGAGAGACCTGAGTTCAATTCCAGGCAGGTCAGGGCGAAACCTTGGGCAAGTTTCCTTACTCCACACGCCTAATAATAATCCCTCCAAAAGAAAGCAATAATAAATTGGTCATTTTCAATCCACGACTATTTGTGGGACACTGCTGTGCGCAATTGGCTGCTGCGTTTCGCCCACAAATATACGGTTAATTCACTTTACAGTCTATTCTGTGAAGTGCTTTGAGATGTCTAGAAGACTTGAAAAGCGCTATATCAAATGCAAGGATTATTGTTATTATTATTATTGCATTTGATATAGTGCCTTATCACATCTTTGAGACATCTCAAAATGCTTCACAGAATATACTGTAAAATGAATTGACTGTATTGTTTGGGGCAAAATGTGGCAGCCAATTGTGCACATCAGTGTACCGCAAACTGTCATTTTTATATAGTATATATATATCAAATGCAAGGTTATTATTACCAAACTCAATCTTGTGCAGGTTTAAACCATGTCCAAATTAAAGCCAAAAATTAAACCAGACATTTTCAGTGGCCCAAAACTCAACTTTAGCAGAAATAATTAGAGAAGAGCAGCCAAATGGACGTGGGCAGCCTTCCAGTGCTATACCAAACTGATCTTATGAAAGTCAATGGAAGCAAATTAAATTAAGCTGAAATAAACCTAAAAGCCAAAATTGTTAACAGACCTCTCTAAAAGACAGTAGTTAAAAAGAGGAGTGGTGAAGAAAAAGAAAGTAATTGCATGTATTATAGTGAGATTCTTTTCCAGGACACTGGGAGAAACTCGTTTGTCTTTTCGAAATAGTGCCATGGGACAGGCAGATGGAGTTCAGTTGAACGTCGCATCCCAACAACAGCACTGTTTATGGGACACTGCTGTGCGCAATTAGCTGCCATGTTTCCTCCACAAAATATAGTCTTCTCCAATGGTTACGGCAATGGGAGGAGATATCATCGCTCCTCTGCGGGGCAGGAAGGTATTTCATCTCTTAAACCAGACAAAACGTCTGTCCCACATGTGTCCGGTTTTCACTGTGTGTGCGATTTTTAATGGGATTGAGAAAGTAAACCCAACCCAGAACAATACTGTTGGATGCATTGAGACAGCAGAACAAGAACACAGGTTTAGATGCAAAAGGCAATGTCTAGACAAACACCAGGAAGCATTTATATACCCAATTAACGACTGGTTGGGGGAATGGATGGTAGGATGGGTAGAAATCTGAGATCAAATGGATCAAAATGCCTTCTTCATTTGAATCTCTCCTGTGTAGGTTAGAACAGCACGCTTACAGAGGAGGGAGCCTCTGATGTGATTATAGTATAATCAAGGATAAATTGCACCATAAAGTGAAATGGTTATCCACAAAGCCTGCAGGACTGGTAGGACAAGATGCGAGAGACATTTCCTTGCTCTCAAACACAACCTCCTCTGTTGGAGGGGAATAACATTTGACTTACAACTTACACAATGTAGACATAGGAACAGATACAAACAAGTTCACAGACATGCATTAATTATCATATTTTAGTTATTTCTGCTGTAATTTTCTGATCCCAGGCATAATTAGAACCACATTCAGCTCAGGCTGATAATCTCCAGTGACTCCACTTTATAAGCTTCTGTTACTCCTTAGGGCACAAGACATTCTGCAGGAGCTGCAGATTGTAGCCTTAGATCATGTGTAGGAATTAAAGTGGGATGGCATTACGATAGTGTTCCTATGCTAGTAGATGCAGTGAGGACATTTTCCAATGTATAGTATCAAGAACTTGCTTTTCTTTTGGTGGCTTCATCAAGCGAGCACATTTCAAAGTGTTTCACAATTAACTCCCGTCAAATACAGTGACTGTATGCGCAGGCAAATGCAACATTTTTCATTACAAACAGCCACGAGGTGAGTGATCAGTTGCAATATGGAGGATTGTCGAGGAACAGAGGACTGAGAAAGAAATGCAGGGGAAATTTCATATATTGGATGATTAGCAGAAGAAGGTTGCCTATAATTTTCACTCCAAACTATAGAACATCTCCAAAGGATAAATCTTTTTTTTTGGCATTTTGAATAAACAGTGAATTTACCCTCATGGTTTGATACTGTATATAGTCCAACAAACCTAATGCTTAATTCTGCCCTTGAGCTACATGCTGGGGCTTCAGGCAACACATTTGGGGGGCTATTATGCTCTTTGTGTAAACACAGTTATATTATGCACTACGTGTCAATGAAGGGTTCAAAATTACATCTGGTCTTTTACTGCAAGACAATTTTATCTTAAAATGTAACATTTGGCAGAATTGTGGAAATCGTTAAATTCAGACTTAAGCCAATGTGTCCTCAATTCTTAAATAAAACCATCTTCTGGATTAAGACATTTCCACAGTTAAACTGAGAGACAAAGTAGTCTTTGAAGCTTAGAATAAGTGGAAGGTTTTCAGCATTTGTCTTTTTTAATGTGTGTTCCTCAGAAACAAAGGGGAGACATTTTCTGCCAGTCACTGGTCTGAAAGGCATTTGACAATAAAGAGTCCAGGAGCCGGATGTTTCTCTGTAGGATGGTGACCAGAGCTACAATATTTTAAGCATTATCTTAAATACTTTGGGACCAGACCATCATACAGTTAAACAACCTAGAATTTTGGATTATGAGTTTCAAATATATAAATAATGGCCATCAGAGTTGTTTTATTATCTATGAAATAAATCCATGGACTATACAGACGTGATGATAAAAGATGGCCTCCATCTATGATGTACAGTGTAGAATAATAATCCTTGTATTTGATAAGCAACTTTCATGTTGGGATGATGTCTCAAAGTACTCAACAGGATTTACTGTAAAGTGTAGTGACTTTACTTCATAGGTGATCATCTACACAGTGCATGCTTTGTGTCTGTGGAACTTATAGCAATGACCTCAGTCATTTCTGGGTCAGAAAACCTGCAGAAGAAATAAGAGAAATAACCTTTACTTGGTTTTGAACGTCGTGACTGAACGTTCTGACTTTGGATCCTCTCATCATTGTGCAGAGCAAAGGAACAGAGGATGGTTTCTTGTGACTGAATAGCAAGGCAAAGACAAACGTAGAATCATTCTCTTTATTGGTACAAATATATACATGAAGAAATCCCCTCTACATTTCAACTAACCTACAGAAAGCAAATATATGCCACTGGGGGGCTGGGGGGGGGGGGGGGGGGGGAGAGAAAGAGGAAGGCATAGCGATTCAAACAATTTCAGATGTAAAAGTGGGTAGATTGAACAAATCATCAGATATCATTAAATATAATGCAAAGATGATTGAAAAAAAAACTCCTTATTCCAAACAGCCTTTTCACATTATAACTTTAAACGTTACACTCACCAAACCCACATTTTCATCTTGTTCATTGTGCTTGTGGCAATGCTCATGGAAAATGAGTGAACAACCCTATCTGTACATTGAGAGATCAAACCCCACCCCCCAACAGAAGCATTAAAAACCCTTATCCAAGTTCCCCGTTATATTTATAATAAATTATACAAATTAGTTTCATTAGTGTGCTCAGTCGTTACTTTGCAGGATTGTATACAGGATTATATCTCACGTGCACATTTTATACACACGCGCACGCACACACATACACACACACCCCACCCACACACACACACGTGCACACATATACAGCAGTTAGACCATAGCCTGCTGTTTATAAGGTGGAAGCAGACCCCTAAAAGATTTCCAGTTCAGATTGCTTGGCTTAATAGATCCTTGTACCACATGTGTATCTCATCTCTCACAGCTCCTTTACACAATTCAAGTAAATGAGAAAAAAAATGCTGGCATTTGCTAACATGAATGTTTACTTTCATTTGGGAATGGTCAAGGGAAGAGAGGTAGTGAAGAAGGAAAACATTTGCAGATGAAAATAAAGGCAAAAAAGCAGAGGGAATCGCTTATAGGCAGGAAATAAAAATCACAGTCTAAACAAACAAAAAAGGTTTTTTTAAAAATCTTGCTCATTGGCTTGAAAGATGGGTATCTAGGTGCAGCTTACAAAGTTTAAAAAGTATTAATAGAATGATTGGCTGGTGAATAGAAACAGATCAGATAGTCTTTACACCCCGATTACTTGAGATCCCTGTCTGTGCTCCTGTGCTGTGCAACCAGCCCACACAAACATGCTATACAAATATGTAATCCTTATCTCCTTCCTCTCCAGAGTCACTGGATTTGCTCTCATTCTTGCCCTCAGTCTTTGATCGCTGTCGGATTCTCCCGGCTGCTTTTCCCTTTGCGACCATCTCCTGACTCTCTGATGTCCTGCCTGCTTTGCTCTCCTCAGGATGTGGGCTGCGTTTGGGAGACGACTCCGACAAAGAGATTGAGCGTACTGTCGAGTTTGAAATCAGAACACACAAAAGATTACTTCACATAATATACCCAGGTTAGGCTACAAAACAACAGCACAACAATTATTAAATTAGTAAAAATATTGCGAGCTTGACAGTTCTTTGCAGCATCAAATTACTGCCACTTAACGATCACAGATACAGAAGTACATTTTTCTTTCTACTGAAACTCAGTCTTAATATGAACCGAAGAATACAAGTGTTGGATTATAGCTTAGGCAAGGTCTACTTTCTGGACGAAACAAAATGAGAAATAGTTCATAGAGAATCATCACACCAAGGTTTTAGTCTAGACGCCAGAGGCAGTTTTCTCCTGAACTATTTGAAGGTTTTAGATATAGTCATGTCCCATCATGCAGTGAAATGAAACCCCATCAAAATGTGAGCATTTACAAGCAGCGAGCAATATCCATCACCATCAGTCAGAATTTTGAACCTGGGCTTTTCTACCTTCATGCAGGTTGTTAGGGATCTTACACTAGCAACTGAGGAGCATTAATAGTGCATATTTAGTACAAATTCTCCCAGACTATTGTAAGCAAAATCACAGGCCAACAGCAGAGCCAACACTGAAGAGTCACAAACGGTACAACTCGAAGTGTTGGAGAAATCTACAAGTTGACCAATCACTTTGCTGATGTGTAACAATCAGTTCGCTTATGGACAACATTCAACAGAAATGACCAGGATATAACACAATTATTCTCTTTTCAGGAGTGGTGGTGCCTCCAATATGACAGATTAACAAAAAATGTGCAGCACAGAAACAGGCCATTTAGCCCAACCAGCCCATGCCATTCCATAGCCAGGATAATTCCTTTCCCCCATTTTGAGTGGACTGAGGCGAGACATTGGCCAATTTCCCGCTCTGTACAGAAGCCCATTTCCACCACTTACTGGGTTACTCCTGTGAGTTTGCCAGATTGGAAAATTGTCACATCATGGGTTAGAGCTTGTATCCCAGCATGACACAGGTTACATACAGTAAGTAAGTAACCTTATTCTACAACTGTATATTAAGGTTAGTTTGCCAAGTAGAGCCTTTTTCACTCTTCAAATTGAGGGCATCCTTCACACACACACAACATTGAGGTTCACACTAGTAGTAAAACATTGGGGAAATCCCAAAGAACCAATCTTCCTTTAAAACAATTTCAAGATTAACTTAAGGAAACAGCTCTCATTGCTGCTTATAGCAACAGCCCTGGTCGAAGTCACTAATCAAATTCTGAACATCTGTGATCAGGGCTCCCTCTGCCTCCTTGTCCTCCTCGATCTCTCTGCCGCCTTCGACACTATCGACCACTCCATCCTCATACACCGCCTCTACGCTTTACTTAATCTTCGCAGACCTGCCCTTGCTTGGTTAGATTCCTATCTCTCTCACCGTCTCCACTTTGTTGCCTCCAACGGTTTCTCCTCCATCCCCCGCACTGTCACGTCTGGCGTCCCCCAGGGCTCTGTCCTTGGCCCCCTCCTCTTTAATATCTATATGCTCCTCCTTGGTGACATCATCCGCAGACATGGGGTCAACTTCCACATGCATACGGATGACACCCAACTCTATCTTTCTGCTTCCACCCTCAACTCCAGAACCACCGCTGTCCTGACAGACTGTCTCTCGGACATCAAGTCCTGGATGAGGGCAAATTTCCTACAGTTGAATGTGAACAAGACTGAGACCCTCCTGATTGGCTCGCGCCAGCGCCTCTGCACCTCAGGCTCTGGTAGCATCAACCTCCATGTTGCACACTTCAACTCACCAAGCCATCAGGAACCTAGGTGTCTTGTTCGAACCTCAACTGTCTTTTCTTCCCCACATTCAAGCCATGACCCGCTTTGCCTTCCCTCACCTCCGTAACATCGCCCGACTCCGCCACTACCTCACTCCTTAGGCCTCTGAAACTCTTGTTCATGCCTTCATCACCTCCAGGTTCGACTATGCAAATGCCCTGCTTGTCAGCCTTCCCAACTCCTCCCTCCACAGGCTGCAGATAATCCAGAACTCTGCAGCCCGTGTCCTCTCCCGCACCAAACTCTGTGACCCCATCTCCCCCATTCTCGCCCGACTCCAATGGCTCCCTATCCTTCGGAGGATCCAGTTCAAGATCCTGGTCCTCACCTACAAAGCCCTCCATGGCCTCGCCCCACCCTACCTCTGCGACCTCCTAACCCCCTACCAACCTGCCCGTTCCCTCCGCTCAGCCGGCTCTGGCCTGCTCCACGTCCCCTGACCCACCCGCCCCACCATTGGCGGGAGAGCCTTCAGCCACTCTGTCCCCAACCTCTGGAAGTCCATCCCCCAGTCACTCTGCCTCGCCCCCTCCTTAGCCTCCTTAGTCTCCTTCAAGTCCCGCCTCAAGACCCTCCTCTTCAACCATGCCATCAGCCACCCCCCTTCCCCTCCCCTCCCTTCCCCTCCCGACCTCAGCTTGGGTCTGAAATGCTATACTCTGTCCAGCGCCTTGAGACGTCCTCCCGACGTGAAAGGCACTATACAAATGTAATCTTCTTGTTGCTTCTGCTGCAGATATGGTGGAGTCTTAATGATCCTTCAAGCAGTTTTTAATCCTTGCTTAATCTGTAAAGGCCTGTAGAGATGGACAGAAGGGGGCCTGATATGTGGAGGATGCTTTTGATTCAAAGAATAATGACCACCCGACCAAGTAGATAGCTTAATTCCTTCTTTGTTCTTTATTGTCTAATAACCGAATGGTATTATCCAAGTCGTTTCTTCTGAACCAATCTGAATTTAGTGTATGTAGGACACAGCACTCAGTGAACATGGTTACATGGCGATCACAAAGAGAGCAAATTCAATGAAGGCTAAAATTGTGGTGTATTAAGTAAATATAGATATACCTTACACCGATCACCAAAATCCTGATGTTGTTGAACCATAAGTTAATGAAGCAAGCCATTGACGGGCTGTTATCAAAGCAAAGCATTCAAGATGTAGTATCCCTCCGCTGCAGCATCTTAGGAGTTTATTCTTCGCAAACGGGTTGCAATCATTTTGTTTCTATACTGACTTTTAAAAAGGGCAATTTGAATCCAGTTCAATGAAAGTCACACTTTTAACTGAGCCCAAATCACACGTTGTCTCTAGGAATCATGCAGATATGTTCTTGGATTGGGATACTACAGCCTTTTATTGCAAGTTAGCAAGTTTATCTCAAAGCATGGAAGTGGCACCAGCAAACCTATCAAATAGCAATCAGACAGGCTTGTTCTGTGGCCTTGCCACTCCTAGCTGTGGTTGCTTTATGTTCAGTTTATACAGTCCTTGGAAACCCAAGTACTTCCCATTTCAGTGAATAATAGGTTTGAAAATGGTATTGCAAGTGCCTTTGACCAAATTCCTCCAGATCTGTAGTCTGATAATCAACAGCGACCAAACCTTATGAACCATGTGAAGAATTATCCATTTGGAATACTCACAAAGTTGCAATTTAAAAAACTTGGAAAGATTTGGTTGTGCATTTTGGTGGGAGAGGGTTACATTTTCCAATTTCCAATTCAGATAAATATTTTGTTTATTCTTGTTAATTCACAAGATGAGCCACAGATGGGGATTTTGTGTGAAACCACTGCCAGTAACAGAACTTTACATTGTGAGTTGAGCTATTGGAACTCTTAGAAGGATTTACACCCATATAATTTCATATGGATGTTTTCAAACAGTTTTGCTGGTGTCACATACTCAACCATATGCACTTCAGGAAGGCAAAAATTCTGACCATTCTTTAGCTGTGATTTCTTGCGCTCGATCTCGCCTGTATCATCCACTGCACCAGTTGATGACTGCCTCAGTGTTCTTTTGAACATATGTGCTCCACTGCTTGGCATTTCAAAATCATGATCTGTACCAGCTCTACTATCAGCTCCAAATAGCTCTACCGAGAAAAATGCACTATATTTTATCTTTACACACATACGTACAAACACATGCACGGGAGCACACACACAATACATCGTGGGGCATCAGGTTATACTCTACATCTAGAAATCTATTTCAACCTTTTGTTTACTGAGTTTTCTTTGCAAGTCCAGATGTTTTCCATTTAAGTATCTGTAAAGATTATTTTCTGTGAGTTTCTCATACTGAACAGTACGATAAGGAGGTACAAAAACTACAGAATATTTCATTAATAAAAGTCTAATGACTGCAAATTTGTCATCTTGGTTTACACTTGTACTTGCAAGCGAGTCACATTCACATTTTCGAGATGGAGGTAGATAGATATTTGTTAGGTCAGAGGATCAAGGGATATGGGGCAAGGTTGGGTAACTGGACTTGAGGCACAGATCAGCCATGATCTTCTAAAATGACAGATCAGGCTCGAGGGGTTGAATAGCCTAGTCCTGTTTCTATGTTTCTACAAGTTTTGAAGCTCTTAAACAGAAGTTCTTCTCCTCTGAAAATTGCTATACAGTGCTGCATCTAAAATAATCTAGCTCCTTTAGATACTAGAAAGCTGTACAACACATGCAAACCCAGTCGAAAGTAACTTAAATGTCTTTAATTTGCTTGCTACTCATCTCGATTATAAACAACTTCAATCATAGCTAAAATACCAAGAACAAGTATAGATCGTATTCCAGATAGTTACTGGGCACTATTATGTGCTATTTATTTAAGTAAATTGTAAAGTTAGAAATCCATCATTAATTTTCTAATGAGTGCATAGTTTAACTAACATTTTGTTTTGGTCAGCCTTGCTTTGTCTTGCAGGGTGAACAGGAGTTGAGTGGGATGACTCCCAGCCCCCAGTGACTTGTCTGCCCTTCCAGGTCCTGCCAGTGAGTCAGGCTGTCTGTGCTGTCATCAGCAATGCTCTGGAATACCCTGGCTCAGGAACTGGACATTCAGTTGCCAAACATGTCATCTAACAAAATCAGTGGAACGATGCAATAATGAGATCCAAAATACTGGTTTGGACTAATAGCCCATGGGCTAACCATAATCAAATCAATACAATGTGCCCTTAATTGTTTAATTGACTAATGAAAAGGAAACCAGAAGCACATTTTCATCAATTATATAACTACAACAACAACAACTTGGATTTATATAGCGCCCTCCATGCCGTTCGGCGTCTCAGAGTGCTTGATGGCACCTGCAGGCTTTGAATGCTCCAAGGGCTATTAGCCCAATGCTAATGTTAGACATCCATGAGTTCTGTATACCCGGACAATACATGTCCATTCACAAATATTTAGGGACTATCAACAGTCATTGTTTCAACATTCTTGAATGATCTCAAATATTCTTTTAAGTATTTTTTAATTATAACTGTGGCCCCAACGAAGACCCGAGTGAGGACTTTTTGAGGTGAAACAACTCAAAAATGACCGTGGTGAGGCAGGAACAGAGCTGCTAGAGAATGTGTTGTCAGAGACGCAGGACAGCTTTCTGGGCCATACAACAATTCCTCCCCAACACTGAAAGCATTGAGGCTTGGGATGAAGTGACCATCTGTGAACACATGCAACTTTGTGAACCTGGGGTAGGAGCTGTGCCAAGACACTATAGAACATTTACATTTTTACAAAAAAAAGTGTAATTCCCCCCATTTTGAAATTGCAAACAAATATAAGTTTGCAAAGATCATGTAGATGGAATGTACTCTGAAAAGGTTGATGGAAAAACTATACAGTAGCTGCAGAACAGAACACTGCAATCTGACAGTGGCCATTCAGAGAGGAGAGAGGAATGTTCGTTTTTGCCACCGTGCCAGTGCCACTGGGTTACTGTTAATAGATTGAGCTGATGGACAACAATTAATAATAATCCTTGCATTTGATATAGTGCCTTACCACGTCTTCGAGACATCTCAAAGCGCTTCACGGGATATACTGTAAAGTGAATTGACTGTATATTTTGTGGGCGAAACGCGGCAATTGCGCACAACAGTGTCCCACAAACAGCCGTGGATTGAATTGACCAATTTTTTTTTTGCAGGAATTATTACGCCCGGTAAAGTGATCTGCCAATTGACCTCACAACCAGGTTCCTACTTACTGTTAGGTAAACAGAGGCGTGTGGAGTAAGGAAACTTGCCCAAGGTTTCGCCCTGCCATGAATCAAACCCAGGTTTCTCGCTTGTGAGGCGAATGTTCCAACCACTAAGCCACAGGACTCCACACTAATACATTGCTGTTCTGTTCTAGCAAGGAATGTGATTCTGCTCTGGGATACCCTCTGTGCTTGGTAGCATCTCTCATGTTTTGTCAATTATGATGACAGCATCCACGTGCAAACAAATCATCTGATCAGTAGGGCCATTCCAAAACAGGCAAATACACCAGACAATCCCAAATCTCTGGTTTCAAGGGCCCTTTTAATTTTAAAATAAAAACATGTTCCACATGACCAGCTGTGTGCTAATTGTTCTAGTAAATCATATTCACCCACAGGTGAGCCGGCTGACATGCCATCAGTCTATTTGCTGAAGTCACACAGAAATGCAATTTATTAATGCTTCAATTTGAGTAGAAATCAAAATGCATGTAAGCTCTGCTATAAAAATCGAAGCCCCATCATGCCAGGCTCTGCTGACTTCCAATCACAGAACGGATCAAACTCAAGATCCTCACACAAGTCTACAAATCCCTTCATGCCCTGGCACCTCCCTACCTCTCCGACTTACTTACTCCCCAATCCGATATATAAATGCAATTTATTGTTATTGTTGTAAGTTCATTTTCACATGAATACAAAGTCAACACCTATACAGATGTCTGTGTCAGTCAGCAACGGTGACTAACTACATTTAACCATTGTGAATAGAACTCTTTACTTCCAGCATCTCATACTTTCTAGTACTGTGCCTTCGTTAATAAGCTTAATTACATTTCTTGGGAAACATTTGTTAAATGTAATATTTTCAGGCAAATGCTTCCTATTTATAATTAGAAAAACATTTCCAGACTCAGAGGATTAATTATGTGCTCCTGTTAGTACAATGCTAAAGCTATGTCATCTTGATGAATAGCTTACAATCGGGCATTTTATAACAAATGTAGTTATTCCTGTTTATTGAGAATAAATGGAAATGTAAACAGACATTGAACTGCAGATCTACTTAATATTATTCAGATGAAAAATTAATATGAAAAATGAAGAGAAATGATTGCCAGATAGAGTAATGACTAACGACAGCAAAAACGGTGAGTATAAACAAGTTCAGTCTGGACTGCATCACCTGTTCAAGCACTTCATTGCTTTTGTAAACCAGCTTACCAAGGATTGTGACTCTTACGCAATGTGTAGTGTCATTGTCGGTCATTCATTGATTTGTTGCTAGAAGTTAAAAAAAATCTAGAGGATTCATTTTGGGGTAACAATTTAAGAAGTTGAATACATTGTCATTGTTTCAACATAAGCTGTAATTCTATTACTGAAAGCAAATCTAGACAGACTTGCTTAGGATAATGATGAAGTGACAAGTTCTACTACAAGTCAATGTTATTATACTGCTGTAGTGTTCCTTTGGATCCCATGAGTTGTCTGTGACACACACTGCTCAGTTACAGACAGAAATCCCTGTGAGCAGCTACAAGTCAATTTGGAGAAACTTGTATTCTCCCAATAATCACATTATTGTCCATCCTCCCCTTATAATAATAATTATAATAATTCTTGCATTTGTTATAGTGCCTGATCACGTCTTTGAGACGTCTCAAACACACTTCAGAGTATACTGCAATATAAATTTACTGTATATTTTGTGGGTGAAACGCCTCGGATTGAGTGATCAAATTTTTATTTATTTATTTATTTATTTATTTTGAAGGGACTATTACCCCCAGAAAACGATACGCCAATCGACTAGCAACCGGGTTCCTACTTAACTGCTAGGTAAAGAGGCGTGTGGAGTAAGGAAAGTTGCCCAACGTTTTGCCCTGCTAGAAATCAAATCCAGGACCTCTCGGTTGCGAGGCGTGTACTCTAACCACTGAGCTACAGGACTCCACAAATATCTGTATTCATCTCCATTCTTTGCACTCAAAGCCTACCTTCATGTGAAGAGGACCAGCTGCTGGGGCCACTGAATGGAGGGCTGCTCTGACCTTCCTTTTCTGATGGTAATCGCCTTAAGACTGGTGGAACCAGAGCAACTTTTGGAGAAGTGTGACCAGATGGTGATTCTGGCCCTTCCTCTGTAACAAAGAATAAATTTGTAAATAATAACAATAATAATAATTCTTGCAGTTGATACATCGCCTTATCCTGTGTTCGAGACATCTCAAATCCTACATTTGATGTATCGCCTTATTATGTCATTGAGATTCTCAAAATTTCACATTTTTTTTTGTAAACTCTAGTGTTTATTTTTGTAGGTGCAATTGCATTCAGCGGTAAAAAGTCTGACTGCTCCTTTCCATAGATTCATTGATTTACACACAGAGTAGAATGGTGTCCACACACAGGTCTACTCATTTGTATCGCGCTCTGATATGGAAGCGAACTCATTGCTGCGATACTGACAAGAAAAACCTGGTTGATGATACGATTACGGGGTTTGATATTTAGCCATGCAGCATGACTGAACTGGTACCACCATGGTAAGTGTTTATTTAGCAATCTGGTACTGTGGTTAGAGACAGGGAGAGAGAGTTCAAGAAAAATAGAAGATGCTAAATTCAATGAAGGAGAGAGAAACAGAAAGTTGGAGAAAATTAAAAAGAATCATAGAAAACATTTTGAGAGAGAAAAAGTTAAGATGCAGAAACAACAACAACAACAAGATTTCATATATAGAGCGCCTTTCACGTCGGGAGGACGTCCCAAGGCGCTGGACAGTAGGGGGGAAATGGTCAGGGTGAGGGGAGGGAAGAGAGGGAGCGAGAAGGGGGTAGAGAGTCGAGAGGGGAGCTGAAGGCCCGGTCGAAGAGAAAGGTCTTGAGACCGGCCTTGAAGGAGGAAAGAGAGGAGGCGGCGAAGGCACTGGGGGATAGAGTTCCAGAGCCTCGGAGCTGAGAGGCTGAAGGCCCGGCCACCAATGGTAGGGCGGTTAGGGCGGGGGGTGTGGAGCAGACCGGAGCCAGAGGAACGGAGGGTACGGGCAGGTAAGTAGGGGGATAGTAGGTCGGAGAGGTAGGAAGGAGCAAGGCCGTGAATGGGCTTGTAGGTGAGGATGAGGATCTTGAATTTGAGGTAAGGATGAGGATCTTGAATTCGAGAGAGACAGAGAAAAAGACTCAAGGAGAGGAAGAAATTGTCAGAGATAAGTAGTTAAGAGACAAAGAGAGAAAAACGTTGGCACAGTGTCTACTATAGTGACAGTATATGTCCTGATGGAAGAGGTTTCTGGTTAACATTGTAGCCAATTTGCTTTTGATGATCAATCATGAGCATTGTTTGCTTTTTCATATTGTGGATCATTTAACTCCACTGTATTCTCAGTATATCTGAAGAACTTCCATTTTTATTGCTCTTTTAACAATGTCAATATCTCGAAGGGCTTCACAGATATTTATCAAGTGTAATGACTGTTTGTTTGTAGCCAAATGTGGCAACCATTTGCACCAGTGTAATCTCACAAAGTGAGCAATCTTGAGGATTGCTGGGCAGGACAATGACATTCCATTCTCATGCTCACAAGGGAATTGCCTATTTTGTGTTGCAAATAGCACAAACCTTAATTGGGAACACAAATTCAAGTCTATGCTGCAAAAATACAAACTAGAATAACAATGGATTTATAAGGTTGTATTGCTGGACAAGTGTAATAGTAAATTAGCAATTCATGCTGTCGAGAGGCCTCAAAGCAATTCCCAAAATATACTGTGTGTTTTTTGAGCAAACATAGAGGCCAATTTGCCGCATAGCAATGTCCCCCAAACAACCATCGAGCAAATGACCAATTCTTCATCCTTATATGTAAGATGTACTCCAAGTTCCTCACTGTCTTTTCAAATACCGGATAAACCACCTTAAATCTGTACTTAAAAAGTCAACACATTACCTTCAAGGGGTGCATGACAAATACTTTGGTAATTGTACCATGAGGGAAGATTACATTATATTGTTAATCTCTATGTAATAATAATAATAATCCTTGCATTTGATGTAGTGCTGTTCACATCTTCTAGACGTCTCAAAGAGCTTCACAGAATATACTGTAAAGTGAATTGATCGTATATTTGAGGGCGAAATGCGGCAGCCAAATTGCGCACAGTAGTGTGCCACAAACAGTTATGGATTGAAGTGCCCAATTTATTATTGTTTTTTTTCTTGAGGGATTATTATTAGGCATGTGTGTATAGTAATGACCTGCCGGTAGTTTTGGCAGCTAGCTAGTAATATTAACAAAACCCGACACCACATTTACTCTGATCATACACCTGTTAGTTCTTTAGTCTCAGTCATTTGAGAATCAGAGAATAGGGTTTCAAATGCAATTTTGGAGTCCTGTAGCTCAGTGGTTAGAGCACTCGCTTTGTAAGCGAGAGACCTGGGTTCAATTCCCGGCAGGGTGAAACCTTGGGCAAGTTTCCTTACTCCACACGCCTAATAATAATCCTTCAAAAAAAAATTGTTCATTTCAATCCACGGCTGTTCGTGGGACGCTGCTGTGCGCAATTGGCTGCTGCATTTCACCCACAAATATGGTCAATTCACTTTACAGTATATTCTGTGGTTTGCAAAGAGATAAAAACAACAACAACTTGGATTTATATAGTGCCCTCCACGCTGGACGGCGTCTCAGAGCACTTCACAGTAATGGATCCCGGGGCCGAGCCAGGGGGAGGGGGAGGAAGGTGACCAAAGGCGCGGTTGGAAAGAAAGGTTTTCACTCGAGACCTGAAAATAGGAAGGGAGGGGGCGAGGCGAGGGGAGTGAGGAAGGGAGTTTCAGAGCCTCGGGGCTGAAGGCATGGCCACCGATGGTGGAGCGGAGGATTCGGGGGACAAGGTAAGCAGCTGCTGCTTAAATTCTGAACCTCCAACTGATGCAACCATCTAGTTTACTTCTGCTATGCATCACCGTGCATTAATCTGGACTTCATTTGCTCATGATCAGTCCAGGTCTAAACCATGTTAGAGCATTCATTATAAGACATTAGCTGCCTCTTTTGATTTCACAGTTTGCTCCAATCTGGTGTTATCTGCAACTGATTTGAATTGGATCCCTTTTTCCAACCACCAGCTGTCATCACTCCTATCCTTAAAAAACCCTCCCCGGACCCTTCTCTACTCCCAAACTACTGCCCCATCTCCAACCTTCCTTTCCTCTCCAAGGTTCTGGAACGAGTCATTGCTTCTCAGCTTCACTCCTTCCTCTCCCGCCACTCCCTTCTCGAACCCCTCCAATCGGGTTTCCGCGCCCACAGCACAGAAACTGTCCCGATCAAAGTGACAAATGACATTCTGTCCATCTGCGACCAGGGCTCCCTCTGCCTCCTCATCCTCCTTGACCTCTCTGCTGCTTTCGATATCGTCGACCACTCTATCCTCATCAGCCGCCTCTCCTCTCACCTCAACCTTCACGGCTCCATACTTGACTGGTTCAGATTGTACCTCTCACAGCGGCTCCACTTCATCTACACAAACGGCTTCTCCTCTAGCCCCTGGACCGTCTTGTGCGGTATTCCTTAGGGCTGTGTCCTTGTTCCCCTCCTCTTCAATATCTATATGCTCCCTCTTGATGACATCATCCGCAGACATGGGGTCAACTTCCACATATATGCAGATAACACTCCACTCTACCCTCTGCCTCCACCCTTGACTCCAGGGCCATTGCTATCCTGACAGAATGTCTGTCAGGCATCAAGTCCTGAATGAGAGCCAACTTTCTTCAGTTGAACGTCAACAAGACTGAGGCTCTCCTGATTGGCTCCTGTCAGCGCCTCCTCACCTCAGGCGCTGACAGCATCACCATCCATGGTTGCACACTCCACCTTACTAAGCCAGTCCAGAACCTTGTTTTGACCTCAACTATCCTTTCTACCCCACATCTGCGCCGTGACCTGCTCTGCCTTCCACCACTATCTCACACCACAGGCCACCGAAACCCTCATACACGCCTTCATTACATCGAGGCTTGACTATACAAACTCATTGCTTGTCGGCCTCCCCAACTCCTCCCTCCACAGGCTGCAGATCATCCAGAACTCTGCAGCCCATGTCCTCTCCTGTATCAAGCTCTGTGATCCTATCATCCCCATCCTCGCCCGACTCCACTGGCTTCCCATCACACAGAGGATACAGTTCAAGATCCTGGTCCTCACCTTCAAAACCCTCCACGATCTTGCTCCCCCCTACCTCTGCGAACTTCCTAACCCCCTACCATCCTAATACTGGCAGCATCAGCATCCACGGCCGCACACTCAACCTCACTAAGCCAGTCTGGAACCTGGGTGTCTTGTTTGACCCTGAACTGTCCTTTCTCACCCACATCCACGCCATTACCGGCACTGCCTGCCACCACCTCCACAACATTGCCAGACTCCACCACTGCCTCACCCCTCAGGCTGCTGAAACCCTCACCACGCGATCGTCACATCAAGGCTCGATTATGGAAACTCCCTCCTCAACGGCCTTTCCAACTCTTCCCTTCACAAGCTGCAGATCATCCAAAACTCTGCAGCTCGTGTACTCTCACGCACCGGCTCCGTGACCCCATCACTCCCACCCTCGCCCGACTCCACTGGCTCCCCATCCCCCAGAGGATCGAATTCAAGATCCTCGTCCTCACTTTCAAGGCTATCCATGGCCTTGCCCCCTCCTACCTCTGACCTTTTGACACCCTACCAACCTGCCCGCTTCCTCCATTCAGCGGCCTCTGGCCTGCTCTATGTCTCCCATCCGACCCACCCTACCATCGCTGGCCGGGCTTTCAGCCTCTCTGCCCTCACACTCTCGAACTCCATTCCACAGTCCCTTCGCCTCGCTTCCTCCCTTGCCTCCTTCAAGGCTGATCTCAAGAACCTCCTCTTTGATCGTGCTTTCAGTTGCCCTCCCACCTCTCTGCCTTCCCCCACCCCTCCCCCACGCTCGGGTCCTGACCCCTCACTGTCCAGAGCCTTGGGACGTCCTCCTGACGTGAAAGGCACTCTATAAATGTAATTTTGTTGTTGTTGTTATTCAAAATAATCCTTGCATTTGATATAGCACTTTTCACGTCGGGAGGACGTCCCAAAGCGCTTCACAGAATATACTGTAAAGTGAATTTACTGTATATTTTGTGGGCGAAACGCCTTGGATTGAGTGATCAAATTATTAATCTGTCTGTCTGTCTGTTTATTTTGAATGGACTATTACCCCCAGAAAACGATCCGCCAATCAACTAGCAACTGGGTTCCTACTTAACTGCTAGGTAAACAGAGGTGTGTGGAGTAAGGAAAGTTACGCAACGTTTTGCCCTGCCGGAATTCGAATCCAGGTCCTCTCGGTTGCGAGGCGTGTGCTCTAATCACTGAACTACAGGACTCCACAGCAGCGTCCTACAAACAGTCGTGGATTGAGTGACCAAATTAGTACTTAAAAAAATGTTTTGAAGGGATTATTACCCCCAGAAAGCAATCCGCCAATACAAAGCAGAGTAATAAATCTCGGATAGCTCAAAAAACTAATGCAGCCTGCTACTCACCTGTACTCCAACTGGGCCTGGGTTTTTGGGGAATACTGGGGCGTCCCACGTTGGTGGGTTTGAGGCCTTGAGGCAGTGGCTTTGGACTTGTAGGCGTTGTTGAGGAGCTCTTAGATTTCACGGTTTCAGGTTTTGGTTCAGTTTTCATAAACTTCTCTGGTGAAGTAGGATCTCCTTTCTGACTCCTGACTGCCAGAACAAGACCAAAAAAAAAACCCACTTCTTAAAAAAAAGAAAACTAATAATATTAAAGATCTTTTTAAAGAAAGTACTTTGCGCCAATATCAAACCAAACTTGTCGAAGGGGAACAACACACACCAGGAAAACAGGATTTGTGGATTGATATCAGTTCACTACCTACATGCAAGCAAATAACCTCCCTTCCCACCAATTTGTAGAGAATACATCTTGGTTTCTAATCTCATCACTTCAATGGCAATATCGCTATTAAGTAACTAGAGAGCAGTGAATCAAGCATTTTTCTTTATATAATGGCTCATCCACATCCCCTGCTCTTTGCTGTCACTGTGTGATGCAGTTATGTCCCACATCTTCTCTGCGTGACTCAAAGCTAAGCAATGAATTGACTTTAGATGTCATCACTTATAATGTTGTCCTTGATTCAACCGAGAAACGAACACGAATTTGGGAACAATAATTTCCTAGTCATTGTGTAAAATGCTGCACCCATGCTAGGATAATGAAGTAAAAGCTGAATTTACACAAATGAGAATCCCACCAAGTAAAATATGGTTAGAAGTTCTCACCTGATGCTGTACTGTTTGATTCCACTCACCTTTACTGGAATCATCCAGGCGCTCTGTACTCGATAAACTTTCATATCCTTCCTTGTTTCCAGTTTCAGTCTCAAGTTTCTAAATGGAACAAGGGAAGATAAAAATTAATCCTAGATATCAAACCATTAGTACTATTGGTTAGTTCTGAGCATCTACAGTAAAATCTCGATGGAAGGCTATCCTTTTGGATCTATAAAAAATTCATTGTTCAGATAATAGTTCATCAATTACCTTGCATATTAATATTATAAAGGCCAAATTTATGGGACATCAGAACATCTCACCTGGATTGCAGTAGCTATCTCAAATACCAGTAATAATAATAATCTTTGCATTTGATATAGTGCCGTATCACATCTTCGCAATGTCTCAAAGTGCTTCACAGAATATACTGTAAAGTGAATTGACTTTATATTTTGTGGGCAATATAAATCAAATAGTTTTTACTCCATTTGTTTTGCGCAAAAATAGAATTAACAATTTGCCTGGTATTGTACCATTGCCGACACTCTCAAACTCACTGTGGACCCATTTTGCAGCTTGGAGCAATATCCCTTGGGTATATGATCCCTGAAGATGAGCAGCCAATTATGTACTTCAACCAGGAGGTCAATGTCTGCAGTCATATTGTGTGGAGAAGGTTTGTTTCTTGAGATCACTACCTTAAGGCTGATCTAGGTTTAGAAATAATGAAGTGCTTCCCTGGAGCTATTGTACATACTTACTAAACTCAAGAGTTTGGTCTGTTTGTGGGATATTCCAATGCATAAAACTGGCTGCTGTGTTCGTCTACAAAATACATAATCACTGCAAACCACTTCCCTCCTACTTTCTTTCATTTTTTAAAATTGAACTTTTAATTTCAAATTTTTCTCCCAACATGCGGATTGGATTGCAAGTGGGTAATTTTTACATTTGAATTACTTGAGACCTAAATGATTGTACTACAACAATTCATCAGATGCATATCTTTCAAGGCTTATACTGATGGCTGAGTGTGGAAATGGATGATATTGTAAAGTACTGTATCCTTTTCAATTTCACTGGCAAATGACCAATGAATGAATCCAACAATTTATAGCTCAAAGTTAACAACCTTGGGTGAATGAATAATACTGTGCTGTAACTGATTTACTGCCAAAAAAAGGAAGAAAATTGACAAAGGTAGAGGATTATCTATTTCGAGTTGATATGTTTTTGTGTGTGCTGACAATACTTAAGACAACAACATTCATTCGACCTCGAGTGAGACATTAATATTCTTTTAATGGAAAGTCTAGCAAGAGCTGCACAACTTTGACCTCCATGAGCCACTGCTTGTCAGTTGCTTATTAAAAGATTGATTACGCGTTTCGCCCACAAAATATACAGTCAATTCACTTTACAGTATATTCTGTGAAGCGCTTTGAGACGTCACGTGATAAGGCGCAATATCAAATCCAAGGATTATTATTATTCCACACATTTTCCACCAGATTCACTAAATCTTTCAAGCAATCATTGGATGTATTTGGAATTACCTTCTGTACAGCAGCTCGCTTTTCCTGTTTAGCCTTAAATTCAGCGAGCAGTCCGCTGCCCATCACCTGCACTCCATATCGACGGCCACCTTGTGGGCTGCTCTTGGTTTCATTTTTGTCCGTCTTCCCAGCTTCATCCAGTGGAGCATCCACAGCATCAGGTGTTTTGTGCTCCTCGGTGTGCTCAGCACTGCCGTTCTGTTCTCCTTGCTTCGATTCCCTCTTTGTTAGATCTGTGGCTGGACTTTTCATAATTCCTTTTGGTGATGAGGGCTCCTCTGGGACAGACACTGTCTGTGGCCGCTCAGTTTTGCTGGAGCGTGACTTAATTAAGTTCAGAAACTGGATTTTTTGGAGTCTTTTTTCTTTTTGTCATCTGAATCGCCAGAATCAAGGGACTCCGAACTCCTCAGAGAAAGTCTCCTAAAACAGTAATTACTGTTATTATATATGCACCCTGTATATGTACTCTCGCATTCAACACACAAAATACTCCAAAGGCCACCTGCTACTGAAATATTAAAGGGCTGTCGAGACATTTTATTAATCATGCTTCCTAATACTAAGTATCTAAAATAATGTATAATCTGCTATGTTTTGAAGATTTCAGACACATTTCTTTGCCCACATTTTGAATTTATAATGTTCCGTGTCAATTTTAATAGGCAAGACATCAATCCTATTACTTTCAACTCTCTGTGGTCCCCCTTTAATTGGACTCAATGTAATTGAAACACAAGGACTTACTTTGATTCCATTCGCGTTATCTTCTTGGTAAAAAATTCATCCACTCCCTCATCAACTCTTCCCATAAGGCCGTTCTGTTCACCGTCCTGGGATGTTGCTGCAGAAAGCTGGCAGAGGAGTATTTAACATTAAGTTCAGAAATACTAACATCACAAGCAAAGCATTTATCAATATAAGTTAAATTTACACTTGGACAACTCTGTGCAGAATATCAGCTTTCGGCTTAGATCCTTGCTAACAGTGACTCCCATTTTAGCTACGTATTACCAATTTGTACATTTAGCCTGACTCCCTGCCTAGGTAAGCGATCCATTCTGAGGAAACTAATGAGGGAGAGCTACCTGCTCCACCTGAGTGCAGCTCCATTCATCTGAAGTGACAGAAAGGACACAAAAGGTGAGAGTTCACCAGAAAGAAAAACTAAGAAGGTTAATGTGTGTGAGTATGTGTGTGAGTGTGAGCGTCAGTGAGTATGTGTGTGTGAGTGTGTGTGTGTGTGAGTGTGCGTCAATGAGTGTGTGTGTGCATCAGTGAGTGCGTGCGCGTGTCTGTGTATGGATATGAGTCAGTGTGTGTGTGAGTGTGCGCCTGTATATGAGTGCGCGTTGGTGTGTGAGTGTGTGCACTTTGCAGGGGTGGTGAGTGTGTGCATCAGGGTGTGTATTCTTTGCATTTGTCGGGATGTGTGTGCATTCACCTCCCCTTGACGTACGTGTGTGTGTGTGTGTGTGTGTGTGGCTGCAGCTCAATGGTTAGAGCACTCGCTTTGCAAGCAAGAGACCAGAGTTCAATTCCAGGCAGAGGGCGAAACCTTGGGCAAGTTTCCTTACTCCACACAGAGCCTAATAATAATCCCTCCAAAACCCAAAACAATAATAAAACAATAATAAAAAAAATTGCTCATTTTCAATCTACGACTGTTTGTGGGACATTGCTGTGCGCAATTGGCTGCCGTGTTCGCCCACAAATATAGTCAATTCACTTTACAGTGTGTTCTGTGAAGCGCTTTGGGACGTCCTCCCGACGTGAAAAGCGCTATATCAAATGCAAGGATTTTTTTTTGATTTTTAAAGGCTATGAATTTGGAATGTTAATTGCCTACTTGTAGGTTTGATCTCTCTCTCATTTGCTGAATGTGAAATGCTCAAATGTTCTGTGAAGCATGCAGAGGCATTATCTTAGGTGACGGGGCCTATATAAACATAAGGTGTTGAATTTACAGATTGATTGAATCTTTGGACACTTTGGTCAGTTGTGTTCTTCCATACTCCTACTGTAGGCAAGGGCTTTAGCCCGGGACATCCGTTTGCTTTTTGAGCCAAAGAAGTAGCAGCAAAATGAAATAGGAACAAAAGAATTTTAGGGTTGTGTTTAGCTTCCAAGATGTGCAGATGTACTGCTGGCGGTTTATGAGGTAGGACTCGAACCAGGCGAGTGCGATCGCACTGAGGTGGATGACAGAGCAGTGAGTGTGAGGTGTTGGAGAAGAAGGCCGTTTTTGCACGTGTCAAAGAACGACGGTAGCTGTGGAGATGCTCAAGCCACAGTTGGCGGAGGACTGTCAGGCCAGTTTTCTGCCATCTGCGCTCGAGCAGCCGGGTTTGGGTTTTTTGGCGGCGAAGATGGTTGTTGTACCAGGGGGATCGGGTGGGTTTGGAGATGGTCCTGAATTTCAGGGGGACGAGAGAGTTGAAGGTGGAGGAGAGGCGATCATAGATCAGCTGGACAGCTGCTTCAGGATCTCCACGGGTGGAAGGCCAGAGGAATAGGATGTTTGATGATGCGAGGGCCTTTGTGAGGGTCTCAGGGGATAGGCTTTTCCAAGGGTGGTAGAGGATGGTTGAGGGCTTGGTGGAGGAGAGAGGGATGTGAGAGAAGGAGATGAGGAAGTGGTCAGAGATGGCCTTGTCCACAATGCTGAGGTCGGAAATGTCAAGGCCATGGATGATAACGAGACCAAGGGCATGACTGCGGTTGTGGGTGGGTGAGTTTATATGAAGGGTGAGGTTTAGGGAGGAGAGGAGGGCAGTGAAATCAGCAGAAGTAGTGCAAGGGAAGTTTAGGTGGAGGTTGAAATCGCCCATAATGAGCAGGCGCTCAGAGCAGAGGGACAGGGAAGAGAGTAGAGATGTCTGTGTGGAAGCAGCTGGTGGCCTTAGGGGGGCGGTAGACAAGGAGGATTTTCAATGGGAGAGAGGGATGGAAGATGGTGAGATGCTCGAAGGAGGGAAAGCAGCCAGAAGAGTAGGGGGTAAGACCAAGGGAGGCTTTGGAAATGAAGGCCACCCCACCGCCACATTGGTTTGGATGGGGGGTGTGGTGGAAGGTGTAGCCTGGAGGGGAGGCTTTGACTAGAGGGACGGGGTCATTGGGGGAGAGCCAGGTTTCGGTGAGCCCAAGAATGTCAAAGTGCTCGTCCAGGATGAGGTCGTGGATGGTGAGGGCTTTATTTGAGAAATTTGAGACATTTTGGAGGGAAATGCGGGTGGGTTTGCTGCAAATGAATCATACAAGTGGGAAACTAGGACTGAGATGCTTGGTCCACAACTGTGCTGAAATGCTAATTGCCCTTTGCTGTTTAACCATAAGTAATAATAATCCTTGCATTCGATAGAGTGCCTTATCACATCTTCGAGACGGCTCAAAGAGCTTCACAGAATACACTGTAAATTGAATTGACTGTGTTTTGTGAGTGAAACGCGCAGCAGTGCGTTTCAATTGCAATTGCGCACAGCAGTGTCCCACAAAGAGTCATGGATTGAATGACCAAATTATTATTATTTAATTTTTGAAGGGATTATTACCCATGGAAAAGCAATCTGCCAATCCACTAACAATCGGGTTTCTACTTACTACTAGGTAAACAGAGGCGTGTGGAGTAAGGAAACTTGCCCAATGTTTCGCCCTGCCCAGGAATCAAACCCAGGTCTCTCGCTTGCGAGGTGAGTGGTCTAATCACTAAGCTACAGGACTCCACTATTAAACTATTAATTACTGTATTAAACTGTTGCGTTCAAATGGCTTTATAAGCAAATAAGGAAAGAGATGTTGAACAAATCTGCAACATAACAGAAATACTGAGGCAGCTGTAAAGGTAAAAACGACCCACTAATGAAAATATATAAAATGAAATGACGAACAGAAGGTTCCTGAAAGTTACTTGTAAAGTGAATGTAAAATCTTTTACACCATCATTTCAAACTTGCTCACTGATGCAATCTCATAACCTAATCAGGGGCATTTCCAGAAGACAGACTAAGGGCATAGAATAATGCTCTCATGGTAAAAAAAAAGGTCTAAGATCACAACTTGGAGATTTTGTTTTGCAAACAACAGCAATATTCCCTTTGCTATCACTAATTGTGACATTTAATATTGAATTCTATTATCATTTTACACAATATTTTTCACGATAAATATTTCCTGCTTCACAACTAACCAAAAGTGACACTCTGCTAAGATGTACCTACTTACACTTTGCATGTTAAGACGCTAAACTACGAGTTCAAGACGCACTGAAGTTGATCACCTTTATCTGTACTAATGCAGCCTGTAATGTATCCATCTCATCACCATGTAAGGGGAGCTGAGCCGAGCTAACAGGTCAGTCATCAACAGTAAGATCTGCACTACCAAGGCTGACACTGAGGGCTGACTCGATTCTGATATTCCATTGCTAGGCAAATTACTCTGGAGTCAACTCGATCCCAAACGTCCTACTTACCTCCCTCAAGCAAGATGATCATTAGTTGGTTAATGGACATCTAATAAGTGCAGATTTGAGTCCTCACCAGGTGGATAGCAAAACACCTCGCAAACCACATGGTGAACAGCTCGACATAAACCCAGAGTATTACCACCCCAGGCATTACCACCATTCTCTGTCCCACAGACTGACACACATCCCTGTAACGCATTGTGCAGTGGTTCCACCAATTAGATTGTACAACGTTGGAAGAAAAATTATATAAAACAGAATGAAAAATGTGACATACAGAAATGGGAAGTGTGTCATGGTTGTTGAAATCAAACAATGGCTCTTTGGTTTTCTGAGGACTCACAGCGATCTTGCTCGGCGGTAATTTTTTGTTTCTCTTAGGTCTAGTTTTTGTGTAATGTTCCAGTTTTTTCCCCTCTTCTGAGGGGAGCTCTGTCATCATGCTGTTGGGTCGTGTTGACTTTTCGTGTTTGCTGTAAACACCCGAAGCAGGTGAGGAGTCATCAAGATGTACTGGGATGCCTTCTAGGGCTTTATCTAAGTCAAACTCCATCTCTGTGCACACACATAAAAGAACAGGATAGTGTCACAACTAAAGGGCACAAACGTATATACTGCAGAGTATTTGCACAGCAGAAAGGCTAAATACTTAGGAGATAGTTTTAAAGTTTAAAAACAAGCAGCTAATCGAACACATGACTAAAAAGAATACATTCCAGACTTAAACAACAGATTAAAATGTGGTGTGTCCCACGAGTATTTGGACAGTAAGGAGGTCATTTTTAAATTAATGTGGCATCGGCAGGATAATTCGACTGATATTTAGAAAATTAATAATCCCAAAACTAACTGTGTTCTTTTGAACGACTGCAAAGGTAAAACAATTCAAGAAAGTTTCAATCAGTTCTTCATGTATTTGGGCTGTTAATATTGGTATTACTACCCCATGGCCACAATCACATTTTCTCGTTGTCACAAATACTGAGATCTGCCATAGGCTCAGTGTGATGATGCACTGTTGTCAGTATCATAGAAATATACAGCACAGAAGGCAGTCATTTGGTCCATTGTGTCAGTGCTAGCACATTTAAAAGCAATCTTTTCAGTCCCATTTATCTGCCCTTTCCTATGTTATTCCTGTAGTTGACTCCTTTTTAGGTACTTATCTAGTTCCCTTTTGAAATCTAATATGGATTCTGCCTCAAATACCACACACCTCAGGGCAGGGCGTTGGTGCGTGAGAGGCACTGGTGAGAGGCTTTACTGCAGAATCCTTCCACTAGCAACAGAGCCATTCTATTGTATTTAAATTTCTCTGATTGGCATTAATTTCTCTGGGGGCTTTAAAAATGCTTGTTCATTTATAGAAACCTATAAGATCATCAAAGGGCATGATAGAGTAGATGGTGGGAGATTGTTTCCCCTGGTTGGAGAAACTAAAACCAGGGGTCACAACCTTAAAATCAGAGGCCAGCCCTTTTGCACTGAGTTGAGGAAGAACTTCTTCACTCAAAGGGTGATGAATATATGGAACTCACTACCCCAAAGGGCTGTTGACGCTCAGTCCTTGAACATATTCAAGACTGAGAAAGATAGATTTCTTATTGCAAAAGGGATTAAGGGATATAGGGATAAGGCAGGGTTAGGTTATTAGCTGGAGTTAGATTAGAAAATCAGCCATGATTGAATTGCGGGGCAGGCTCGAAGGGCTGAATGGCCTACTCTGCTCCTACATGTTATGTTATTCTTGCTTCCATCATTTTGATAAGTTAAACCGACATCTCATTTGTCTGTTCAGGTGAACATTAAAGATCCCATGATGCTATTTGAAGGGAACAAGCTTTTTCCTTGTGTCCTGGCCAACAGATTAATTGGTCATTTACCTCATTTAATTGTTGCAAACAGTTGCTCTGTTTGCAAAAAACATCACTGCATTTGACAGTCATTACTTGTGAAGTGATTGGATACTTTTCAACATGATAGGGGGCTTTAAAAATGCTTGTTCATTTTTCCTTTTACAGTATATGCTGCACAGTATATCCTGTGCAGCTCTTTGAGATATTCTCTGAGACGTTGTTATATTAAATGTAAGGATTATTATTATAAAAGTGGTACCAAACTTTATAGAATCAATCTACAAAAGATGAGACCATTGTAAACCCTCTGAATTAAAGAAAAGCTAGTTGAATAACTTCCTTGTGAGGCAGCATTCAGATCTGCTGTAGATAACAGGAATGAATGAATGAGGTGCGTTTCAGAATGAAGCATTTATATACAGTGGAGGTGAGGAAAATCACGACTGAGGGGATCATGTTGCCAAACTTTTAATGCAAGTTTCTTCCGAGTGACCTTCTTTCTACCCATTCAATTTGTAGATCTTGGAAGAACTGCACATCTTCAAATTTGCTTTTATACTATTAATGTTCCAATGTTAGCAGTGAACCAAAGAAGCCATTCTCAATTCAACTCACTGAATAAAAATGATGCATAAATACCACAGTCCTCAAGTCTCTGGACTAGAATATAAAGCACAACAAGGTAGAATTGTATGTTTTGTTTTGTGAATTTTTGTGAATAAGTCTTTTTTAAACTGTTTTAATAAAGAAATGTTATTGCATAGTCCATTTAACAGACTTTGCTTATTAATAAATAATAATTCTTGAATTATATATAACGCCTTATCACGTATCTCAAGGCGCTTCAGAGAATCTACTGTAAAGTGAATTGACTGTATACTTTGTGGGTGAAACATGGCAGCCAGTAGCGCACAATTTTGTATTTATTTATTCAAACTAAAGAACAGCTCTGAACAAATACATCTGCAAACTGCCTAAATTTAATCCTTAAGAGAGTTTGCTGACATGCATTCATGTTTGCGGGCATAAGAGCTATTTTGAAGACTATTTTCTCGGTTTGAAGTCAGACGGTTACTACTCATGAAAGAGTAGTGAATGGAGGAGTATGGGGAGAGGCTATGGAGGAGGAATTAGGATGGGTGAAAGCTCATATGGAATACAAACATCGGCAGAGACCAGTTGGGCGGAATGACCCATCAATAAGTTGCAAAAATGGTCAACTGACTACACCAATTGAAATTTACAATGTAATTTGAGCTGTTAGAGATTGTAACATGAAGTGACCCAATACAACTGAGAACTAACTTGACTTTGTAAGTTGCTCCCACCGTCCAAAACAGATGATTGGAACTGGAAGAAAGATCAGAAAAAAAAGTAGAAAGAGTTCAGGGAAAGACCAAAAAGGCTTGGGTAGGTAGAAAATAGAAAAAAACAAATATAAATAGAACCAAGAAGCAAACACAAATATAAATCAGAAAAAAAATAGAATTTTAAAAAATGATGATGGGACAATTACATGAAAAAGTTTTTAAATAATTTATAACTGCTTTTTTTACAATCATAAAACTATTCTGATCAATGTAGTAGCTTATTGTTTTCAGAGTTACAATGCATGAGCTAAAGATGTACTGAACTGTCATTCATCAGACAAGATTCATTGACCTGCTGAAAGCTCTCGTGTGGAGTACGGTAAGACCAACAGCACTTTGGCAAACAAACAGAAGATGGTGCTGTTTGCACAGCTAGCAACTCCCTCGGGTATGGAGCACAAGGTTAAAATAAAAAAAAGATGCTTAATGGGAACTGTCAGGACTTGCTTCCTACAGATGCAATTCTGTGGTTGGCTCCAATATGAAAAATCTCAGAGATATTTTAAGCCTTTAAGAATGCAGATTTAATTACAGAATACTCCAATTACCGCCCTGGGACCAGATTCCATTCAACACAAACAATGTGGGAAGCACAGAACTCAAACACAGTTACAGTTCTCCTTTCTGGTCCCATTTTCAAATATCATTATTTGTCCCCTATCTTACAAACATCTTTAATTATTAAAAAAAAAGTATCTAATCCCTGTTTGAAACTGCCAACGCCGTATCAGGTACAACGACGACAACAACAACTTAAATTTATATACTGCCTTTCAAGCGAAGTAACGTCCTGGAGCGCTTGGTACAGTGTAAGGCTAGAATAAGGTCTGAAAGAAAGTCAGTGAAAGTGAGATAGAAAGAGCAAGTCAGAGAGAGACAGAGTATACAGTGTATACAGTGTAGTACTATAGTGACAATGTAATCTTCTGATAGAGGAAGTTTTGGGTTAACACTACAGTCAATTTGAATTTTACATGATAACTTGTTATCTATATCATTTCTACATCCACCAAAAGGCTGGTCCTAATTAATGCAGATAATAGGCCCTCTACTATCATTAAGTCTAAACTATCCATTGACCTGAAGTTGAGGACCTACAAAATATACAGTCTTCACTCTTCCAAATTTTGGGCTCACGTGACTCCAGAGATGGGTATTGTAACCTTGGCTAAACCATTCTTCTCCAATCTTGGTCTTTTGGTAAACTTTCCAATAATTTATTTCATTGTGCTAACTTTGTGACGATTTCATTTTCAGCAAGTGGGACATTTAGAAAAGAACTTTGAAGAAGGTATGTGAATAAATAAAGTTCACGGCAACAGATATTTACCAAAGGCTCTGGAAACTGGGCGCAGCATTCTGCTGTGGATACTTTTCCTCTTCGATTTTGGTGTCATCTGTCAAATATAACAGGTACTTGTTAAAGCAGAAATTACATATTCTAAAATGGATGCATCACGTCTATTGATTAAAAATCATTATTAGCTACATTAACCTCTCGTGAGATAAACTGTATGAAACGTGTTATATACAGTGGAGCCCTGTTATAATGCGGTAGTTGGTTAATAACAAGTCACGATAGCTAAGTTTCACTGTGCATGTGTGAAGCGAGCTGATTCACTCCCTGCATATGCTGGCTGGTTCCTGTGCTGAATAAGCCGACTTCTGGCACAAGTCACTGCCAATATGACTACGTTACTTTTGTGTATTGCACCTTTGCCAAAGCAGGAAGTGACATAGACAACAACCTGGTCACCTAGAAATTGGCCATTTTTAAGCTCATTGTGCACCGTGTAGAAAGTGACATCCGTGGCGACCGAATAATCTGGAAATCCGCCATCGACAAATCGAGCCAGCTGGCGGGCAGAAAGTGAATGTGTTCCACATTGAATTCACATTGTAATCAAATCACTATAAAACTGTAAAGTAGTGTGTTTCCACAGAGTGGCACTTAAAGGCAAACTCCTGTTTGCTACTTTCTCACAATGAGTGGAAAATATGAGTATACAATTTTGCACAACGATGAGACAAAAAATACTTCAGAAAAGCTTTTGACACTTTTACTGCCCAAAACATTTAATTTCAACAAGATGTATTGTTGAACTGTAATACAGATCACTTTGAACCCATTCTCTATCAGTTGTTCATACTCAAAGAAATAATATTTTTCTTTGAGACGTTTGCTTTAATCAACATCTCACTCCATGCAGCGTTCGAGGCCAACAAACTGTAACATTTGGACATATCTTGCTCATAAAGATTGACAACTCCAAAACACGTCAAGTTATTACAGCTTTGTAACCAAAATATATGAACATCAAGGCTACAAATTAAAGATTGTGCATTTACAAAGAGATAAAAAATACACTTGCCTAATGCATATACGTTTACATTCTCAGACAATACAATTAAATATTCTGCCAAACTAAGAAAACAGTAAGAAATTATATTTGAGATATCATTTCCCATTGACCAAGGTTTTTCTTTCTTTTCAACTGTCTTTCAGTCACCTTCCTCTCCATCAACTCTCACCACCTCACAGCTTATATACCTGGTCACCTGCGTGAAGCTCTTTGAGACGTCCTCTCAATGTGAAATTTATATCAATGTAATAATTGTTGTTATTGTTAAAGACACCAAGGCACGCAGGCTGGAGGCTTAATTCTTGTTGTGTTCTAAGTAAACTTACCTCTGCTGGGGCACCTTCCTTGGCTAAACACTGCTAAGAAAAAGAAAATGCAACTGCCAGGAATCCAGCTCCTGTTCATTATGGAGGTCAGAAAGTATACATGTGGACATTGGGCTCGTCTGTGATGCCCTCCATTGTTGCTAATACTTTCTGTGCTCACATACGGAGAATGGCCACGAGAGTGAAGGACTGGAGGCAACCAGCCCATATGGAATTGGGTTATGAAAGTCTCAACTGTAAGTTTGAGACAAACATGGAACAAGGTGATTCTGGGCCTGTTCTAACCAAGGGAATGTCATACAAGGAATGCAACTAGAGTAGAACACTAGATTGATAGCCTGGAAATTTAGCACCTCTTTGAAGCCAGGCAGAAACCTTATGCATTTTCCCCTTTTGGATGTGTTTTCTATAGTTATAAAATTAATGCTCATAACAGTACAAATCGTATGCTGCTCCAGGAATGGATGCCGTTTGATCATAATCCTTAAGATAAATAAATTGTCGTGCAAATAGAGAGTGACTTACAGTGAGTTACTGCCTCTTTAAACAACAAGCATTGGAATAAGCCCTGCTGTTCATTGTGGGAAATGGAGGTTAATATGAAAGACAGCCTGGGCACCAGTCTCCAATTGTTTGTCAGCCAAGAGTTATCAGGAGTCCTTTGTAATGCTTTGCAGAGAAGATAAATGTTTTGCATATTGGCACAAGCTACATCCACAGCACAATAAGAATATGTTTCAAGATTACTTTAATAGCTTATAGCCAGGTGAAGAAAAGCACAGGATTTGCATAATGGTGCTAAAATGGGTTTATCTATTTTATCATCGGAAGCTCTGTTAATCCTCAAGGTCTTTGCATTAGCATTTTAAAAAATTCTATACATCTTACATTTCAGATAATGGCCTATACTGGTACTGTTTCTACAACATCTGATAAAGTAGTGTAAAAATCAAGAGAAAGTATACTTTTCAATGAGAAGGATTACTTTTATTTAGATACATAAAACTCAAATGGTGGGTTAAAGTTTAACTTTCAAATGTTCATATTAGCACTGGCCTTTCTGAACACAAAACAACATTAATTGGAGTGAAAACCACCAACAACAAATTGGATTTATATAGCGCATTTCACATCGGAAGGATGTCCCAAAGCACTGGACAGTTGAGGGTTTTCACCCAAGCTAGGGGTTGGAATCAAGAGGGTTGCAGGTTGGGGGGAGTGGTGGTAGGAGTCTGGCTGAAAGTACGGTCAACGAGTAAGGTCTTGAGACAGGCCTGAAGGATGCAAGGGAAGGGGCGAGACATAGGGATGGATATCCAGAGGGTGGTGGTAGAAAAGCTGAAGATCCGACCACCAATGGTGGGGCGGGCAGAGCGGGGGACATGGAGCAGGCCAGTGCCTGCTGAATGGAGGGAGGAGACAGGTTAGTATGGTGTTAATAGGTCGCAGAGGTAGGAGGGAGCATGCCCGTGTAGAGCTTTAAAAGTAATGAGAATTTTAAATTCGAGCCTCTGAGGAATGGGGAGCTAGTGGAGCCCGGCGAGGATGGGGGTGATCGGTTCATTCTGGATAATCTGCAGTTTGTGGAGGAAAGAGTTGGGAAGGCGAGAAAGGAGTTTGTGTAGTTGGGCACGGACATGATGAATGCATGGACGAAGGTCTCAACAACAACAACTTGTTCCACGCAAAGTGCTTCAGAGTGCTTAACAGAGCTTGATTCCGAGCCGGGAGTGGGGGGGAGGTGACTGTAAGCACGGTCGAAAACGAAGGTTTTCAGGTGGGACTTGAAAACGGGGAAGAGGAGGCAAGGCAGAGGGACTGAGGCAGAGCGTTCCAGAATTTTGAGGCTTAGTGGCTGAAAGCGCAAACTTCAATGGTGAAACGGAGAGTGCGAGGGACAAGTAGGAGGCTGGTGCCAGTCGAGCAGAGGTGCTGGGTGTTGGATTGGGGAGTGAGGAGGTCAGAGAGGTAGAGAGCTGCCAGGAAGTGAAAGGATTTGAACACGAGTGTGAGGATCTCAAAGTAGATCTGTTCAGTGATGGGGAGCCAGTGGAGCCTGGCCAGAACTGGTGAGATGTGGGTACGGAGTTTGGTCCGGGTCAGTATGTGAGCGGCAGAGTTCTGAATGAACTGAATTTTTTAAATAGTGGAGCTGGGGAGACCGGTGAGGACTGCATTTGAGTAATCCAGGCAGAAGGTGTCAAAAGCATGCATGAGGGTTTCGGCTGCATTTGGGGTAAGTTACAGTCGGAGGTGGGCAATGTGGCGGAGGTGGAGGAAGGCGATCCTGGTCAGGGATCAGATGTGGGGAAGGAAGGACAGCTGTGGGTCGAACCAGACTCCTAGATTGTGTACTGGTTTGGTGAATCTGAGGGAGAGCCCAGGGAAGTTGAAGAGTTCAGATCTGCAGGAGTGAAGACCTTGACGGGAGCCAAGGAGTATGGTTTCCATCTTATCCACGCTCAACTGCAGGAAGTTTACACTCATCCAGGCCCTGATGTCTGCCAGACAAGCTAATAGAACATCAGAGGACCTGGAGTTGGTACTGGAGGAGGCAAAGTAGATTTGTGTGTCATCTGCATACATGTGAAGGTTTACCCTGTGTCTGCGGATGACATCGTCCACAGGGAGCATATAGATAAGGAAAAGAAGAGTGCCAAGGATGGAGCCCTAGGGTACCCTGCAGGTGACAGGCAGGGGAGGAGGAGAAACCATTTGCTGAGATGAAATGGAGGCGGTTGGTTAAGTAGAACTTGAACCAGGTGAGTGCGATCCCACTAAAGTGGATGAGGGAGGAGAGGTGGTGGAGGAGAATGGAGTGGTCGACTGTGTCAAACGTGGTAGAGAGATCCAGGAGGACAAGAAGGCAGAGGGAACCTTGGTCACAGATAAACAAGACACAGTTTGTGACTTTGTCTCGGCATTGCCTTCACTAACCATGCCAGCTAAAATAAAAGCAAGCAGTCTCAAATGGCTCTTAAGATTTCAAGAAGCCACATGTTCAAATAGAAGTGACATGAGTTGGCATAAAACAAGATTGAAATCCCCATAGGCGTTACTTGCTAGATAATGGTTTGATTTTCCAGACGTAGTGAAAATGGATACCAACAGAATATTGAACTTCTGACCAAAAGAAGCTGATATTCTTTCAAAGAGGGCCACACAGAGAAAGGTCACCATTCTCAGCATACGGTAAAAGCTGCAGGTGTAACTCCCTAATATTAAAGCAAGGCACACACTGAAATTATCATTGTGTACAAATAAAGAGGTTACTTTGCTTCTCTCTTTGCAAAAAACTCAAGAGATTTATCGATGTCCAATGGCTGGACAGAAGCTTGCTATGACAAAACGTGCCTTGCAAACAATGCTGACAGTTTGTGCAAAATGAGTTTCATGGTTGAACCCATTATTGCACAATTGCACAATAGTATCTATCCCACAATTCTTAGATAAGAAACTGTTGTGGAGTCCTGTAGTGTTTTGGTTAGAGCCCTCGCCTCATAAGCAAGAGGACCAGGGTTTGATTCGCAGGGAGGGCAAAACCTTAGGCAAGTTTCCTTAATCCACAAGCCTTTGAACCAAGGATCTGCTGTGAGAACCAGGAGGGAACTAGGCTGGCTCTGTAAGTGTTTACATTTAATTATTCTAAGAGTTTAATAACTTGACAAATAAGCATAGGATTTCCAAGCTTCGTATTTAGGAATGCCAGCATTTTGGTATAGGTCTTATTAAATGAACGCTTGGGAGTTGTAAATTCTTTATTTTTGAAAAATGATTTCTTGGCAAAATATTTAATGGGGAGGGGGACGGAGACTGGACATTATTGCAATTTAATTCGCAAGAATCCTCCAACATAGGAGATACATTGAGGAGGCTCAGTGGCACATTATATTCCTATTCCAGGCATTAAGACCCCCACAATGTGCAATAGAGCTTCGTCCATATGATCCTCCAAACAAGAAGCATTGAATCCCTTATGAACATTGAATCTCTTACGAACAAGTATCAAGTTATTCTAAGTCACTCTCGTACCTCTCCTGGAAAGACAACTCAGATAATGGTACTTGTGGGAAGGGAAAAGGAAGGGAAGAGAGAAAAATGTAAGAATGGGAAAAAGATAAAAATCCTTCTTCATTTCTCTAAAGACAGAGACCCTGATCTTGTTAAGTGTGCATAGACAAGCGTTAAAATTCAAGTCAACAAATGGTTTATATAAAAACACAAGATCAATCTTAATTTTTGCATATAATCAAAAGCAATTGAAGCACATCTGTACCTTCTCCCAAGGGGCATTCATGCAACGCATAAGCAAATAAAGCAAGAAATGTAAACAATCTGGTGCAAAAGTAGACTGCAAACAACAGAAGTACTTACACTGGTACAGCAGAGAGTCTCCATGCAGCAAAAGGAAAGATCAGAAAATGAAGAGAGAGAAGACGTGATGAAAATGGGCTTTGTATTCCAGAAAAAAAGTGTAACCAGCATAAAAGAAAAGCAAAACACAACAGATGCACCGTTCTGTTTAACATTCAAAGCTTAGTGATTTTGCACTGCCACTGCACACAGAGCAACAATACATTATTATACAGAAGGACTGTTGACGAGGTTTGAGTAACAGCAGCAAATGTTTTTTTGAAAAATAATTCAAATTGCAAAGCATAGGATCAATAGATTTAAGGCATTTCATTATTAAGAATGTTAGCAAATACACACTGGCTGCTGGGTTCACCCACAAAAATACAGTCACTGCACTTTACAGTACATCTTGTGAAATGCTTTGGGACGTCCTCCTGAGGTGAAAGATACTATATCAAATGAAAGGATTATTATTATTGCACCAGACAATATTTAAATGCTCATAGGAGTTTCATTGTACACAGAAGTAAAAAGAATGAGGTTAGAAAAAATGTTTTATACAAAGGATCGTTTGAACATGGAATACTTTACTGCAATCGTCTGGCGAAGACATGTCCATAACAGGTTTTAAAAGGGAACTGACCAAATATTTGAAATAATTATTAAAGGGGATGGAGCAGGGAATGGGTTCAGAGCAGGTATTTCCAGAGGGAGGAGTGGGGGGGGGAGTTAGCACCAACATAGACACGATGGACCAAATGGCTTTCTTTTGTGCTCTAAATGGTATAAAATACAAAATACAACTTTTTTCCCCACATGTTTCTTCCCTCAATCTCTCCTCTGCCCAAGAGGAAGAACAGATTGCTTGTTAAGGGGGCCTTTGCTGTGTTGACACTGGCTACATGAGTCACATGGATTGATGCACCTTTGCTGCAGTCAACTGAGCTCCTCTCAGTAATTCCTCGGAAAGTCTCGCTGAGATGAGAACACACTGTGTGAGGTAATCACTTCAAGATCCTCACACTCGTATTCAAATCCATTCACTCTCTGGCACCTCCCTACCTCTCCGACCTCCTCACTCCCCAATCCAACACCCGGCACCTCCGCTCGACTGGCACCTGTCTCCTGCTCGTCCCTTGCACCCTGTGCCCCATCATCAGAGGTCGTGATTTTAGCCACTGTGCCCCAAAACTCTGGAACACTCTCCCTCAATCCCTCCGTCTTGCTCCCTCTCTCCCCTCTTTCAAGTCCCGCCTGAAAGCTTTCCTCTTTGACCGTGCTTACAGCCACCTCCCCCCTCCCCTTGGCTCGGAGTCAGGCTCTGCTACTGTTAAGCGCTCTGAGACGCTACGCTCCGTGGAGGACGCTGTATAAGTGCAAGTTGTTGTTGTATCACAGGGCAGAAGCCAATCCTCCCACCCCGACACAGCCCAGAGCTCCATCAGAGCTAGTCACAGCAGCACAATCTGTACACCTCACAATTAATATTCAACATCGAATGATGTTCTATGCAATACTAATGTATTCTGTTCAAATTGCGGCCTGGTCCTGCCCATTATGCCCAGCATGTACTGAAAATCCAAAGGGAAATATGTTTAAATTTATTTTGAGTTGCTGTTAGTTTTTCATTGCTCAAAATTACATTAATTGTTTGCAAAAACAGGCATTTGAATATTAGTCATCTTGTGAGTTGACATTTGCAAAGGAAATTGCAATGACTATTTTTGACAACAATTTTCCCCTCCTGAATTAACCGCATCTCTGGTAGGGCAGAATAACATTCACCCCCATCAAACCTTTGAACAGCTTTCAAAGATTCTGTCCTCAAGAGAAGAATATTACATTTTAAATAACATGATCCTCGCTAGTGGCGAAAGCAGATCTGCTCCAACACATGATTTAGTCTAAGACACTCTAACATGAGATCCATCATCTTAACAGATGGCTCTCTTTTTCCTTATTGAAAAAGACATGTGCTCTTTTCCACCCCTTGGCAGGTAAATTAGATGATGCATTTTAAAACTGAAGGGCTTCAAATCATTGCCTCAAGGAACACAAACCTCCATTAAAGTGTCATGATGATCGAGAAAACTGAATTGATTTTTAATGCAAAATAAGCGTTTGCTAATTTGGACTCTCAGGACACAAGCGATTGAACTGGCAGTTTCTTGTTCCTGTAGCTGACATGCAAATGATGAGCATTCATTTTCCAGTGCTCTGCAGTTGGTCCCTCATGCTTTCCAAACACATTCATAGTACTTCAGCTTTGAAGCCACTTTGGAAAACACATTAATTTACCTCTGTAGCAAGCAAAATTATTATTTAAATCAAAAATGAATACTTTTTTTTGACATCTAGAGGTGATTGAAAGACTCAGGGTGACTTATTCATTCACTTGGTAAATGCAATAAATATGCAGTAAAGCTGGCTAAAGTAGGAATATGTCAAGAATGTTGTAAAACATGCAATTAGTCAACTTCAAACTATAATTCTTTCTACACATTATACTGTCAGATTTGTACTGCTGCTGCTTTTATTGCTCATTCTCCCCCTTCATTTTCCCCCACTGGCATATGCCTTTTTGCTCCTGAGGTCTGGCCCCCTCTTGCTGGGCTGTGCTTCCACGAGCACTAGTTGCCCTCTGGTACCATGCCAAAGTGGTCATTATGGAGTCCCATAATGTAGTGTAGTGAGGTGAGTACACTCGCCTCGCAAGCAAGAGGACCTGGGTTCGATTTTCTGGGTGAAACTTTAGGCAAGTTTCCTTGCTCTACAGTACCTCTGTTTACCTTGCAGCAAATAGGAATCCAGTTGGTGGTTGATTGGCAGATCGCTTCCTGGGGAGAATATCCCCCTCCTTTCCTCAAAAAAAGGTGGTCACTCAATCCATGGCTGTTTGTGGGACACTGCTGTGTGCAATTGGCTGCTGTGTTTTGGCCACAAAATACACTGTCAATTCACTTTACAATATATTCTGTGAAACGCTTTGAGATGTTTCAACGATGTGATAAGGCGCTATATCAAAGAGGTAGTGAGCTCCATAAGTGGTCCATAAGCTACAACTCTTTCCACTACAACAACAGGGCTAATGCCTTTATACATGTTTGTTTATTCCCACCCCTCCTGCCCCATTTCTCATGATATCATCATTTCAGGAATGAATATGCCGAATACATTTACAATTATTTATTATGTTAGCACAAACTAACCCAGACCAAAGGGGTAAAAACTCAATAAAATATCAAAATACAGTATCACTTAGTTAATAATGAAAGCCATAAATACGACAAATCTAATTTAATAAACATTATTTAAACATACTTGACATCCTAAAACTATTGCTAGATTTTTGCCCTCGGGGCAAATGAGGTGGAAGGTGAAAGAGATTAACAACTTAGATGTTAAACAAAATATTCAACAACATATCATTGGAAAGCAGTTTTGTTCTCAATGGACTTGTACTACTTTGTAACATTTGAGCCCTACTTTGACACTTTAGTCTTGTTCAGTCTTGCCAACCCTCAACCAAACATTTTACTATTTTATCTTGGCTCCACTGGCTTCCCATCTCAGGCCGATCCTTGTTCTCACCTTCAAATGTATCCATGGCTTTGCCCCACCCGACCTCTGCAACCCCCTTCAACCCTACCAACCCAGCAGCTGCTTTCGCTCAGCAAACACTGATCTGCTTCTTGTCCCCTTCGCCTTTTCCACTCCACCATCTGGGGAGGGGGTACTGCCCGCTATTCTTTCTTTGCTCTTTGAAACTCCATCTCCAAATCCCTCCAATTTGCTCTCTTCCTGCCCTCATTCAATGACTGTCTCAAGACATACCTTTTGACTGCTCTTTTGGTCATCTTTCCCCTCCCCACCCCCTTCGGCGCCCACCCTAAACTTGGGTGGCCAGGTAACAAAATCAAGCGCCTCAGAGAGTTAAACAGTGGCAAAGCCTGATGCCGAGCCAGAGAGAGGGGATCATAGGCACGGACATAGTGAAAGCTCTTCAAGCATGATCGTAAAACGGGAAATGAGGAGCCAAGGTGGAAGAATTGAGGGAGAGCGCTTCAAGGTTTCGGGGCGTAGTGGTTGAAAGCAAGGCCAGTAATGGTAGAGCAGAGGGGATGATGGACAAGCAGGAGGCCGGAACCCAATGAGCATAGGCAGCGGGTAGTGGAGTGGGGAGTAAGCAGGTCAGAGAGGTAGGGAAGTGGCAAAAAGTGACGTGACTGTACATTTTGTGGGAAAACAGGGATCCGATCATGGCCAGCAACTCTTACATATCTCACCAGGGACCTGTAATAATAGTGGAGGCTGGGGGCAGACCACTTGCCCACTCTCTTGGACACAACTGCTTGGGCAGGAAAGAAAAGTTTTGTTAAATTAACCAAGTCCAGTCACCTTGATTTACTTTTGAAAACAGCATGGTTCTCGATAGCACTTGATACTAACCACAGGCTGCGTCACCTTCAAACTCACTCACGACCTAGCTCACTTACCTCCTCCAATCTCACACAGTGTATTCACTGTGTAAAGTTGCTGCCTCCTCTACATCAGTGATACCAAATTGGGTAACTGCTTTACCAAGCAGTTCTGTTCGCTCTATAACGTGATCATGATCTCCCTGGAGATCACCATCTAAACTCACCCCCCTCCCCACTTTGACCACTATCTTTGGCTTTCTGCTGTAATGAAACCTAATAGAAAGCAGCATCACCAATTTCTAGAGGATTCTTCATTCAGTGAGCCGTGAGCCAGAAAATCCAACCCCAAATCCTAATCATATACACTCACCAATGGTAGGTATCAGTGGAGACCTGCAGCTGAAGTACCTGATTTTGCTTTGCTAGCCCAGGAGCACTTGAGGCTAATTGTAACAACCTCAAGTAGCAAACTTCCTCTTTGATTGTGCCTTTGCTCGTTGAATGAAAGGATAGGAAATTGGAGGAGCAAAGGGTATACAACAACAACAGCTTTCATTTATATTGCAACTTCATGCATGGTAGCGTCTCGGAGCAAAGGGTATAGTCAGGGGAGTAGGGTTCGGGGGTGGGGGAGGTGGTGTGGTGGGGCGGAAAGAGAAATTGGAAGGGATTTGCCAGGCAAAACAAGGATCTAAAAGGGTTGATCCACTGAGTTACTGGAAACCAGTGGAACTTGGAAAGGATTGGAGTGGTGGGAGTGCCGAGCTCCATGTGAGGGTAGAGAATGTGGATTGGAGTTTGCATGAAGCTTAATTATCATTGGGAATGTGTTGTCAATAATGCTTTTCCCATTAATATCTGACCTTCTCTACCATAGCTTTCCCTAAGGCCCACTCAGTCTGCCGTGCATTGCAACCACTGTTCAAAATTTCTCACAATTTGCTTAACTTAATCATAGTAATCAATGCATTATTTTCTCAAGCAATAAACCTAAGAAACACACACTTAAAGTATGCCCTTCCATGTTTACAAGTGCCATAAATTAAACCCCTAGAAGTCATGTAATTGCAGTCACCCATCAAAGAAGAATATTCTGTTGCCAATACACCTAGTTAATCAGGCTAAAAAGATCTGTTAACTTCCTGGAGAAGGGGAACAAAGAATTCTTTCCCCCCAGAGAGTAGTTGAGATTGCCTGAGAGTTTAGTGAACCATGAAAAATATTTTGAGATGACTCACAATCACCTGAGAAAATTCCTTTAGAATTTTTAGCATCTACAACCTTCCCATTACTATTCCCATAAGGCGTTGAAAGGTTCTAGATTTACAGTTAACTTGAAATCAAACCCAAAACAAATTGTACACACAATCCACGCAACACACCTCTGACTGAATTGTGTACATGAACCTTCATGATTAATGTCAATCTAAGCAGTTCTGTGCACGAGAATATGAGCGATCAGATTTCCAACCTTGAATTACATGGGCAGCGGGTCCCCAAAGGCTAGGTGGGCATGCTTGGAATCAGGTTAATCCTCAGTGGTCATCTCGGTAGTCCAGTTACTGAGCCAGGCTGGACCCCAGTAATCTAGGCACTGCTGATAACAGCACAGCAAGCCTAGCTCGTCAAAAGGACCTTGAAGGGCAGAGCAGTCACTGGGGGCAGGGAATCCTCCCATTAAGCTTCTGTTAACCCTGCAAGCCAAAGCTCTGATGGGTAAGGTGGTCCTAGCTAGACAAGCAGCGAGAAAGCTTGCCAGTCAGTGCTATTGATGGCCAGCTACGTTGTTTTACTTAGTTAGATTACGGCAGTACTAAATGTACACGCTGTGTTTTCGAAGTTTTGCCAGCCTGTGCTTAATATCTCTGGAATTAGGTCATCAGGATGCATCCCTTCAGCTGCAGGTTCAATTTCAATACATGGGAATTTCCACGTATAGGTTAAATGAATGTAACTCTTAGTTTGGCTTGGATAATCTAAGCATGTGTTAGATACCTGGCTGGCCAAAACAAATGGTTCTCTACATTGTATATCACCTTGCCTTGCCTTCAAAAAAACATATTGCTTTGATCCTGCCTTCGCTTGATGTCCACATTTCCTGAACAATTTAAGATTTCCAGAACTTTTATGTGAAATGTGCAATGTAAATGTAAGTAGTTGTTTTGACCACCTAAATAGATTCTATGATAATAATGCTTGCATTTGATATACTATCATCACATCGTCGAGATGTCTCAAAATGATTTACAGGATTTTATGTAAAGTTGTGTCTGTGTATTTTTAAGAAACACGAGAGCTATTTACATAACAGCAATATCTCACAGATTACCATGAAGTTAACAAATTTTATTTGGAGGATTGTATAAAACTAGTCACAATTATATGGGCTGGGGGCACTTATCTCAACACTATGAAACTGAAAAGCCATAACAAGCCAGGTCACACATGCAAACAGTATTAAAATACCTTTCCCCAGACAGCTCATTAAAAACATTAGCTGCATTATTCAGAGAAACAATTACTAAATATGCACTAATTTAGTCTTCAAATTCACTGTGATTATTACTGACAAGTCTCATTTATGTGGTGTTGCCACAGACACAACTTGCTAAGTACCCTTGTCCAACGAAAGTAGATTAAACCAATGTAAGATGTACTATAAAAGCAATCATTACCTCCAGGATTATTGTGCCGAAAAAAGTGTTACAAATCATTAAGCTCATTGTTTCAGAACCTTGTCCTTGGAGTGTAAGAGGAAGCTTACTTTCTCAGCTTCAGTTTCTAGTTCTGACTTCACCGCTAACCTGCTGAGATTCAGGATAAACCACACAAGCTCACCTTGAGATGACAAGGTTTCCCGTTGTTAGGAAAACCACTGAAAAGCAACTGCGATAATCTGGTGAGGTGCCCACCTCCAGCATCTCTAAACTTATCTACTCTGAATACCTTTCAATTCTGCAGGACAAGGCTAATATAAATACACAGCCACTGCAAGTTCTCGACTTCCATTTTGTTTAGGTCCACAGAAGAATATCTGCTGACCAAGAGATTTACTCTTGCTCTCGTCACTGAAATGAATGAAGTCTCTTCAATGTGTGAATGCAACAAAAGGCACTGGGATTTGGGATTTTCCAATCAAAAATAGTTGCTAAAAACATTCTGTAAGTGATGCTCTTACATGTTCACCACAAATGTCCTACAATAAAATACTGTTGACAGATTCACAGAGGCCAAAACAAAGATGTAATAAGCACGTACAAGTCTGTGTCTCAGACTTGCTGAACCATCCTGGCCTCTCTCTCTAACCCATTGAAGTGGTGCACAACCTTGGTGTTTTGACTGACCTTCAGTTCTCCTTTCTCCTTCACATCAGAAAAGTGATCCAAGACCGCTTTTCTGCATCTTTGCCATATTGCCCACCTCATTCTTCATCTCGCCTCCAATGCTGCCAGAACTCTCATTCGTGTCTTCTTCACTTCCAGGTTGGACTTATCTAAAGGCCTCTTTCCCGGCTTCAGCTTATCCAAAGTTCTGCAACCTGCATTCTCACTCACACAAAATTGCACATACCCACCATCTTATCCTAGCTCGGCTCCTCTATGTCCCAGTGAATCAAACTTAAGATGCTCACCATCACCTGCAAATCCCTTTATGCCCTCGGGTCTTCTGCAGTCTCAAGCTTCTGCTCACCCTCTCTGCTCAGAAAACGTGGACTTACTGCACAAGCCCCCACCCCAGGATCAGTGAGTGAGCTTTCAGTCATTATGGCTGCACTCTCTACCTCAACCCTTTTGTCTCACCACCTTTCTTCAAAAGCTGCCTAAAAACCTACCTCTTCAACCGTGCCTAAGGTCACCTCCCCCTCTCTCCCCTCCCTCCGCAATGACCTCCTCAAAAGCGCTCCAAGAAATTCCTGTACGTGAAGGACGCTATATAAATGTATGTTAATTTTGCCATTGTTCCGTCTTATTTCAAAATCAACCTTTGAAAGACAAAATGCATTTCTGATAGAACAACATTTCTCCAAATGCACTGACTGTAAGCCTGTAAAAGAATCGGAATCGCTGCTAGCTGTATGTGGAATAAAGTTATACTTTATGACCTACCATGCAGGTATCCAGTTCCTCCAGCCGCTCCAGCTCCGTCAGCTCTTCCGCAGTAACTGTCGCTCGCTTTGTAGGCTTCTCCTCCAATACCTCGATTTCAATGGACTCCTGCTGTGGTAATGGCTTTCCACGCTTTGTCAGATGGTCAGCCTATTGAGGGAAATGTGAGCAAAGGTGCGTCAAAGAACAATGGCAAACCAAACCATCTCTTTTAGTTGACTCTGTTCTGGTTGGGTCAGTCCATATGTTGTGCAGTCAATAATTACACGAGTCACCAACAGCCACAGTAACGCTTTTGTGTCATTTCGATGTGCTTTATCAAGAAGCCCCATGAAAGACCACCTTATTATTATTGCCACACACAGGAGCGAGATAATGGAGCACTGGCAAGAAAAGAGCACAGCAGGGAGCAAAGAAACATTTTCAAAGGTAATGGTGCAAGGGACAATTTTATTCCTTCAGGTAGTTCTATGCACAATACTTAAATAATCATTATTTGTACTCACAAAGCCAAACTTGCAATTTAATTAGATAGCATTTGCTACACAAATGCTAATGATCTGTATCTATTGGGAATCAATTGATCCCTGAGGGAACGTTTTCTCTAAAAGTTCTTAATGAAGCAATTATGATTTATAAAGGCAATATTTTGGAAGTCCATTATCCTTACCCCAATCACCAAGAAAATGAATGAAAATTGCAGCTTTCAGGATATTGCAATTATAATTGCTACTTTTTCAAGAAACAAACAAAAGTGCAGCTATTGTGTTTAGCAATCTGGAGCATTAAACCACCTTTCTAAACCTGCCAATTTAGTTTTTCTCCCCTGAAAGCTACTACAGAAGCACTCAAATTGGTTCACCAGCAAATGAAAATGAGTTGATTTTTTTTCTGTAGGGAACAAGTAGCAGGGTTGAGTGGCAACTTGAAAATAAGACTGTCAAGTTTGTTTGGACCATTTCCCATTGGGAGTCTTGGATCAATTTTTCCAACACTTTTGAAATTTGACCTTTGATCAACAGCCAGTCCATTGCGTGCATGGTGGTGGTGGTGGTGGTGGTGATGGGGGCGGGGGAAGAAGAGTTCATATTGAGATAGATATCACAAGGGCACAAACTGGATATTTGGATTAGGGCTGACTACTTCCTCCTAAACCCAACACCTGCAGGATGTTTTCTCCCTTCAGACCAGACAGAGTTCAAACGACAAACAATTATTTTTAAAACTCAACGAGATCACTTTATTCCAAATTTTTGAATTTATTCTGAATAGTAATCTTAATTTTCAAACGGGCACATTTAAGTAGAGTTGAATCTTTGCTACCGTGACCTGGAATAATTTTTTGGGTTGGGGGTGGCGGGCGGATGGAAAAAATGACTGGTGGTGGGTGGGGAGATGGAAGGGAAGAGAAACAGGACATTGAAATTCAGATCTGCTTCAACATGTATAGTTTTAAAATTAAGGTCACAATTTAAAATTAAAGGAATAAAAGTGCTGGTGACGGTCGCTATATTGTCTCTGAAATAACTTTGAATTTTGACCAGGCTGAAGGGTTTTGCCTGGTGACCTGGCCAACAATCCCCCAGATAAAAAAGTGATCATTCAAAAATCATGGCCGTTTGTGGGACATTGTGCATAACTTGATGTCATGTTCACCTACACAGCAATTGTGCCTTACAAATAATCAGTGAAGGGTTTAGAGACGTTTTGATGTGATAGACGCTATATCAAATGCAAAGATCATTATTACCACGAAAACCAATCTTAGGTTTTCAATAGACTGTAAACAGCATATTTAAATAAGTTTTTTTAATGGATGAAGTGCATTTCCTAGTATGCTTATTGTAATACAGTTCAAACAAATTTCCTTTTCATTGAAATATATGAACTGGAAAATCCTACAAATGCAAAGCCCATGACAACCAATACTTCTGAATGGTGGACATGGTTACCAATTTCAGATTGACAGTGAACATATGCATCTTTAGTTACGTGACTCGTCATCTGTCAAGTTAAGTGGGTAAGGAGTTGAAATGGTACACAGGAGTTCCTCCTGGAATTTTAGTTATACTTGCTCAGTGTACAAAGAGCAGTGGACGCATATCCTTCTTCTCAGGTAATTTTCACTCACATACTCGTATTTCTTTTAGTCAGTCTGACACATGTGGAAACCCATCACCATGCTTAAGAGTATCCAAACCAAACAGAGTTCTATGCATCCCACCTACATATGAAAATCCCAGAGATATTTTCACAGGTTCAGAAGCAAAAATGGCAAAACAATCATCAAATTGCAAACAAGATTGCTTTGTTTCTGGTTTTCTTTGTAAATCCATTGAGTTGGATTTGGAGTGAAGTACATCAAGTGTGAAGTGATCCCAGTAAATGAATTTCTCCACTGTTTGCTGCTTCCTTATTAACGCAACAAAGTAAAATTACTCCCAAACATTGACATTAGCATTATATTTAAACATGAAGAAGAGAAACTGAATATTCAAGTGCTGCTATTACTGTATATCTTGAAAACGATGAGCTGTCCAATATATATTGTGTTGTTACACTATCCTCATTACAAACAACTACAGTGGTTCGATCATGCACTGAATTATTAGTCATGCCTCAGCGCCACCCAGGGAATTACAAGCAGCAGAGCTATGTTGTGAATGCGCCAAAGATTACAGGAAAGGAGCAGCTTCCAGAGATGTTTTCATGAATAGGTGATGAACAGTCAGCAACCTTTAAGCCAGTTAACACAACAAGGGCAAAGCAGCATTTTTTTATGTATCAGGTTGACTATTAAGTGCTTTTTGGCATCTGCTTCTCTCACATGGCAGGAACATATTTTCATTCTTCCTCGAACAGCAGTACCAGTAATACTGATTACAATGCTGTATACGTTCACAAGTATGCATGCCGATACCTTTTTGTTACATGTGGTGGAGGTGGAAGGGGGTGCCAAGAAATTGTGAAATTGCACCAAATAAACATATGCAGATGCTCGAATGTAGAAGATAATGATCTGCCGTGTTAATATAATGTTACTGCTGTGAACATTCTCACTGTATTACTTTTAACCAGCCACATTTCAAAGTTTACCCCATTGTTTCAAAGTATATCAAAAGCAAATGCGCTGAGCAAATGCTAAATGTTTAAAAACACGGTTTTAAAGAACTTATTATGTTAATACCTGCATTAGATATAGTGCCTATCACATGGTCGAGACGTCTCAAAGCGCTTCACAAGGTACATATCAAGTGGTGTGACTGTGTACTTTGTGGGGGAAACTTTCATTTTTAAAAGTGCCTTATGTCGAAACATCACCAAATGCTTCATATTTGCTGTTGAGTGCAGTGGCTTTTTTTCCCAAACAACAAAAGAACAATTTTGTGTCCACTTACCAGTGTGTGCTGTGAGGTTGAAAGTGCTTCTAGTATCTCATCCACAATATGGTCAGACAGATATGACGCCACAGTCAGCTTCACCTCACTGTATCAGAAATGGAGAAAAATAATGAATCATTACAACTTACTGTCCATTTTTCAGCACACATCCTGAAAAATAGTTTCTGGGTCCAATGAATGCAAGTCACAGTTACATTATCCATAAATTCCAGTGTATAGATCACATTCACATAACGTTACATCTGAATGTTGGTGGGTGGGAGAAGAGAAGAAACCAATGAACATTTATAATCATGATGGTTTAGCGGCCAATAGAGTTCATGAAGAAATCCCTCATGCAGTTCTTTGCAGTTCATTCATCGCCTTAGGACATTCTCTGACGCGAAAACTGCTGTATAAATGCGATTTGTGGTTGTTTGTTAAAACACCTTTTGGAAGTCTTGGTATACCACATCATTTAATAATAATAATCCTTGCATTTGATATAGCGCTTTTCACGTCGGGAGGACGTCCCAAAGCGCTTCACAGACACACTGTAAAGTGAATTGACTGTATATTTGTGGGTGAACGCGGCAGCCAATTGCGCACAGCAATGTCCCACAAACAGTCGTAGATTAAAAATGACCAATTTATTATTGTTTTTGGTTTTTGGAGGGATTATTATTAGGTGTGTGGAGTAAGGAAACTTGCCCAAGGTTTCGCCCTGCCTGGAATTGAACTCAGGTCTCTCACTTGCAAAGCGAGTGCTCTAACCACTGAGCTACAGGACTCCATGCTAGTATGGCTTTCTCAACCTGTTTTCAGCAAGATTGCTGGTTTAATATCAAATTAAAAGCAACCTTTGTATGAGCACCTGGGATACAAATAGATTGATTTCACTTGGTATCCTTAGAGCCACCCGAGAGGGAATCCATTACTTCCATCAGGCTGAGATCCAAATACCAGAAATGAAAGCAATGTGGCTGAAGAATGATGCCAGCCATTTCCTACAAATGGCTGGCATCGTTGTGGAGTTCTGTAGCTCAGTGGTTACAGCACTCGCCTCACAGGCGTGAGACCTGGGTTCGATTCCCGGCAGGGTGAAATCTTGGGCAAGTTTCCTTACTCCACACGCCTGATAATAATCCCTCATGGAAAAAACAATAATAAATTGGTAGGTTCAATCCACGACTGCTGTGCGCAATTGGCTGCCGCGTTTCGCCCACAAATATACAGTCAGTTCACTTTACAGTATATTCTGTGAAGCGCTTTGAGACGTCTAGAAGATGAGAAAAACGCTATATCAAATGCAAGGCTTACTTTACAATAGCTTGCTGGTTCTGCATTACCTCTTCCAACATCTGGGACAGCACTTTATATGAACCACCAACCACCAGCAAAAGAACTACCACAAGTTAACACGCATGTCAAGATTTCCTTTGAACAAAACAAATTGCATCTCGCATATTCTATGCAACTTCGCATGAATATTTTATGAATGAACTACATAATCAACACACCAGTGATACATTAAGTAGACCTGCACAGGAGGTGCAGTGTGATGCAACAACAACAGTTGGGGAGGGCGAGTGTGGATGCACTTTCCCATGTCACTAAAATCCCAATTGGCAAATTCAGCCTGGTGCTTCCCCAGGGGCAACAGAAAAACAAAACATGAATATGAATGAGCTTCCTTCAGGCTCAGGGCTAATATATTTACAATGTTTAAAAATTAGCATTCTAACAACTGGCACATTTTTTTGTCACCAAAGGTCACAGTCGAACATCCCAGCAGTTTAACATTTAATGGGTATTCCATCGTCCTTGTCATCAATATTGCTTTGATTAGAATTGGATTTGCTCCAGTCAGTTTAAGACACTGGCAAAAAAAACATTGGTGAAAGAAAACACCTGCAGTCTGTGCCTGTCAATAAAATTAACAAGTCACTCGCACTGAACCCATGGTGGAAGCTACTTAGCTAGCCGTAACTTTTAAGAAGAGCCCGCTTCCAAATTAAGACTGGAATTAAGAATATCGACAAGCTTACACAATTTAAAAGTTTAAGCAAAATGGTCCTAAGGCTAGGTGAATTTCAGGCCTCAAGTTACATTATTTAAATAAATAACTTAATTCATTTCCCTGAACAGGCAATGCAACTCAGAGCGTACTTCTATTGTAATGAAATTGTAATAACATGTCCCAACTTTCAGTTTGTGATAAGGTTTCTTAAGTGTCAAATGCAAAGATTATTATTACTCAGATTTGTGAAAGGCGACATCCTCCCCCTGTACTCTTAACACCGACAACATCCTGAATGGGTATTTCATAGAGATTTAGCAGAATCATGTTTCGCAGAATCAGGTTTATTAAAAAGAATTGTCAGTTGAAAGCCGCAAACTGAAATACAAAAAAAAACTTGGCTTCAGCAGGTGCCAATGTCATCAGGGTAATGGGCTCCCTCCTGGTAAATTCAATTTGAATCTTAAAGAATCTATTACTTTAAATCATGCAATTAGAAGCCAATACAACTTACAAATTACTTACAACCCACGGCTGACATCACTAACCAATGTACAGGGCATCAGCTATGTAGTTCTGTACCTAATTTTGTTGAGAATGTCAATCCCCGATTGCTCAAGTAAAACATTCTTGACGAAGGTGCGAGGAATGGAAACCTTCTCATTGCTGGCCTCGATTAGATTCTGCCGCATGTTGCTTTTCTTCATCACGTGAGGACACAGGCCCTCAGCTACATCCACCATGGACTCCAGCATCGTCTGACAAACAAACACAAATGCTTGAAGTGAGGATGAGTGTACATGCCTGATTTAGTGATACTAATGGACAAAGATGGTAGAATCTTCCTGTATTATACAGGAGCTGGAACAAACAAGAAGGATAATTTACTTTAAAATGTGGTTAGAAGAATGCCATTAGCAAGAGTAAATCGAGTCTGTAGATAATTTGGGAAGGTTTTTTGGGCAGAAGAACATTTTACTGAAAAGGATGATTTGGACATAACTAGATGGGGAACTAAACTGTTGGCATAAGACACAGCAATTGGGATTCATCTGAATTGAATCTGGAAGGTGAGGGGAATGCTCTGGAATGAGCAGAGGTCTGTGGATAAGATGAGATGGGAAAAGTTGGGAGTTCAGGGGGAAGGGGGAGAAGAGAATAGACCAAAATTAAAGTAACCAATTAATGAAAATAATAATAATAATCCTTGCATTTGATATAGCGCTTTTCACGTCTTCTAGACGTCTCAAAGCGCTTCACAGAATATACTGTAAAGTGAATTGACTGTATATTTGTGGGCAAAATCATAACTAAAGATCCTGGTTTTGCATAGACTGTACAACATGGCCATTCAGACATTCGGTCCAACCAGGATATATCAGTGTTTATACTCCACACGAATCAAGGAAAGACTTAAGCCAGCAGGATCAGATGATCAGTTAAAGAAGTTAATGGGGGCAGAGGAATGGGGAAGGTGGGCCAATATTGTACATCTTTACAGTATATATCCATCACATACACAAATTCTGGAAGCACATAAGATTTCAAAATAAAATGGTTGAACTGGAGGCATTGTTAAATACGATATCATAGGAATGACAGACGTGGCTGAGCTGCAAGGCAATGTTTGTTTCTGGGCGAATGTCCATTTCCATCCTTGCACTGTAAAAAGTCTCCGCTGGCTGCCCTACTGTGACAACAGAGGTTGGATGAGGCTTAAGGAGAGTCTTCCTTGGCTGTGCTAAGCTGAACTCTCAACAGTTTTCACTTTTCATTGCAACAACAACAACAAAATTACATTTCTACAGCACCTTTCAGGTCGGGAGGATGTCCAAAGGCGCTGGACAGACATGGTTATGGACCTGAGCTGAGGGTTGGGGTGGGGGAGGGTGGAGAGCAGGGAGATCGAAAGCACGGTTGAGAGGTGGGTCTTGAGGTGGGTCTTGAAGGTGGCGAGGGAGGGGGTGAGATGGAGGGACTGCGGGATGGAGTTCCAGAGGGTGGAGGCAGAGCCCGCCGATAGTGGGGCGAGCAAAGTGGGGGAATGTGAAGCAGGCCAGAGCCCGATGAGCAGAGGGAGCGAACAGGGTGGTAGGGGGTTAGGAGGTTGGAGAGGTAGGGGGGTGCAAGACCATGGAGGGCTTTGAAGGTAAGGACCAGGATCTTGAACTGTATCCTCTGTGTAATCGGAAGCCAGGGGAGTTGGGCAAGGATGGGGGTGATAGGGTCACGGAGCCTAGTGCGGGAGAGGACACGGGCTGCAGAGCTCTGGATGATCTGCAGCCTGTGGAGGGAGGAGTTGGGGAGCCGACAAGCAATGAGCTTGCATAGTCGAGCCTCGATGTAATGAAGGTGTGTATGAGGGTTTCGGCAAGCTGCGGTATGAGACAGTGTTGGAGCCGGTTGACGTTGCTGAGGTGGAGGAAGGCAAAGTGGGTCATGGCGCAGATGTGGGGTAGAAAGGATAGTTGAGGGCCAAACAAGACCCCAAGGTTCTGGACTGGCTTAGTAAGGTGGAGTGTGCAACCATGGATGGTGATGCTGTCAGCGCCTGAGGTGAGGAGGCGCTGACGAGAGCCAATCAGGAGAGCCTCGGTCTTGTTGACGTTCAACTGAAGAAAGTTGGCTCTCATTCAGGACTTGATGTCTGACAGACATTCTGTCAGGATAGCAGTGGTCCTGGAGTCAAGGGTGGAGGCAGAGAGGTAGAGTTGGTTGTTATCTGCATACATGTGGAAATTGACCCCATGTCTGCGGATGATGTCACCAAGAGGGAGCATATAGATATTGAAGAGGAGGGGAACAATGACAGACCCTGAGGATCGCCGCACAAGACCATCTAGGGGCTAGAGGAGAGCTGTATGAGGAGATGAAGTGCAGGTGGTGTGAGAGGTATGATCTGAAACAATCAAGGATAGCACCGTGGAGGTTGAGGTGAGAGGAGAGGCGATGGACGAGGATAGAATGGTCAAAGGTGTCGAAAGCAGCAGAGAGGTCAAGGAGGACGAGGAGGCAGAGGGAGCCCTGGTCGCAGATGGACAGAATGTCATTTGTCACTTTGACCAGGGCTGTTTCTGTGCTGTGGGCGGCATGGAAACCCGATTGGAGGTGTTCGAGAAGGGAGTGGCGGGAGAGGAAGGAATGAAACTGAGAATCAACAACTTGTTCCAGGACCTTGGAGAGGAAGGGGAGGTTGGAGATGGGGCAGTAGTTAGGGAGTAGAGAAGGGTCCAGGGAGAGCTTTTTAAGGATAGGAGGGATGACAGCGTTTTTTAATGGGATGGGAACAGTACCGGAGGACAGGGAGAGGTTTACGATGTCAGTGTGTAGAGGGGCAAGGAGGTGAAGCTGGGAGGTAAGGAGCGGGGGTAGGGAAGTGGTCGAGGGAGCAGGTGGTGGGTTTCATACGGGTTATGGCGGTGATGAGAGGGGGAGACAGGTTCAAAAGTGTGGAGGGAGAGGTGGATAGGGGCTGGGGAAGGAGGCGGAGATGGGGAGGGGGTGGCAGTTGCAGTGGCAGAGGCAGCTGAGCGGATTCCCTCGACTTTGGATTCAAGGAAGTCCAGCGTCGCCTCGCAGTTGGCATTTGAGGTGAGGATGGGTGAGGCCTGAGAGGGTGGGCGGAGGAGCTGGTTCGTGATGGAGAAGAGGAGCCTGGGGTTGTCCTTAGCCTCCAAGATTGTCTTGGAGTAGAACGAAAATTTAGCGGAGGTGAGGGCGGAGCGGTAGGATTTGACATGGTCCAGCCAAATCTGCCGATGGACAGTTAAGTTAGGACAGTTAGGATATTGCAAGCTGTTCAGCAGCATTCTTCACTCAACAATTCACTTTCATCCTTACAATGATGTAAATGAAATTTAGTCTGTGTTTACAACTGCAGGCAGGGAAGTTACCCTGCTCTGGACAGTACAGGGATAATAGAGCAGAGAAGGTAAATCATAAAAGTATTTCTCGCTCTGCTTCACTACAATTGTGGATAAAACACAAAGTAACAAGACGGAGTGTGTTGAATAGAGTTCTGGGCGGCAAATTCAACTCATGTTTATATCCGGGTACATCAGCACAGAATCTCCAGTGTCGCACTCTGTTTGACTCTCCTGACCGTATGTTCAGTGTTGAACAATGACAAAATTGTGTTGATTTGTCTCCTAACATGAAAGATAAACAGCGTAAGAGCCTCCTCAATAAACATCAAGCCTGCTGTTAATACCTCTGAAAGCAATCCGATTCATCTGTTCCCCTGAAATATTTCAAATAAACAATAGCCTCCCGTTCTACGTGCTTGACGAACGCAGCATGTGCAATCTGATAGCACTCACGACATCTGAAAAAATACACATTTAAAAACAATTGCGGGGATGCAGTTCGATGAACCTAAAGGCTTTTGAGTATCTGTGACGCCTGCCTCTAAGGCAGCAAGCTTCAGGGCAATATTTCTGCTTCTCACAGGAGAAATTTTCAATCAGCACACGTTTTCAGACAGCATGGTGCCTAAAATAATCAGCGACTGACAAAGGATTAGGAATTTCTCCAGCTCTTGGCAACTAATGACAACACTAAAGACTGTTTTATTAACTATTCAGTGCCCATGTATGCTCTAATATCCTCTCTGCATTCTGTGCCTTGCAGTTACAATGGGTCAATTAATGGCTCCATTATTCTTAACAGCTACACAAATAAAATAATGAGCTTTGAAGAACAATTAGCATAATTGTCCACTGCAGCAGGACTGTGCTGCAATGGGCAATCCTTGGAGTAAGGTCCCAAGAAATGGTGCAATCCTCCTTGGCTCCTATCAATGTCTTCTCTCACCTGTGGCTCCAACTTCCTTAACCTCCATGGCTGATCCTTTAGACTCAGTGAAGTTTTGTGCAACCTCGGTTTGAGTGTCAGGTGCGAGTGTCAGGTTCGATCCACAGATATCCTTCCTACCTCATATCTGGTTCCTGACCGGGGGCCGCTTTCCTCCACATTGCCTGCTTCCAACCATACCTTGAATGCAACTCAAACCCTTATTCACATACTCATCACCTCCTACCTCGAGTTTTCCAATGCCCTCCTCACCGGTCTCCTCAGCTCCATCACCCATAAAATACAACTCATCCAAAATTCTACCATTCGTAGTCTCACCCATAGCAGGCTCTGTACCCTCATCACCCCGATCTTCCTATTGCAGAACAGATCAATTTCAAGATCCTCACACCTACTTACAAGTCACTTCACGCCCAGCATTTCCGTACCTCTGCAACCCACTCCACTACCCACCATGTTTGCTCAGCTCCCTCTGGCCTACATGTCCCTGGTCTCTTCCACTCCATCATCAGAGGCTCTGCTTTCAGCTCCTACAGCCTGAAACTTTGAAACTCACTGCCTTCATATTGCCTCCAGATCATCTGAAGATCTTCCTCTTTGACCTATGGTCACCTCCCATCTCTCCCTGGTTCGGAGTCAAGCTCCTTCACTGTTAAGTGCTCCGAGACACTATCCTGCATGAAGGATGCTATCTAAATACAAGTTGTGTGTTGCTCTGCTGCTCCAAGTCAGCTTCATTATAGAAGTTGGAAGTTCTATGCCCAACTATTTCATTATGGTCAAAATAAAATACCAAAATAATTGTTTTCCCTCAAATTAACTCCATTGTACACGTAACTATTGATAAGGAACAGGCTCAATGGCTAAACAGCCCTTGCCTGTACCTATGATGCTTTTGCAACAAATTTGACAGAATAGCAAAGTTCGACAGAATGACACAAATATAGAGAAACAGGTATGGCTGGCACATTGATGATACACTGAAAAGAGCAGGAGTTGGAATCATTAGAGTCATCTAATTTACTAAACTGTTCAAAGCACAGCAGCCACTGCTCCTGGTTGCTTTCTTCTGCTGAAGAATGAGACTGTCTCTACAGTTTTATACACTGGCTCTTGCTTGTTCGGAAAGAATCATTGGAATCATAGAATGTTCATTACAGATAATCTTTCTTTTTAAAACAAATCAAAGCTGTGTTCTGCCTTAAATAGACTGCATGGAACCTGTCCAATTATTAACAAAGTTAGACTAGGTAGCCTTTCTTGTGTATAGACAAATACAGAACCAACCTTCCCTCACTACCAGTATTGGTCATTACAATTCATTTACATTTCTCAATACCTTCATTACTTTTTAAATTGACAAAATGTTCCACTTATCCCACGGCTGTGCTTCGCTCTCTTGTCTCGAGAATGAAGCTAGGAGGAGGTTCAATCATGCCAGAAGGAACGACAATTCACTATTGTACAAATGAAATAGAGTTGCATTTTTTGCAAACGGCTTTACACTTTCATGAAATTGCAGGTTTCTCTGCCAACAAAATCAGGAATCAAACCCAGACAGATAAACAAGTGGACAAAATGGAGACGATGGGAGAAATTGGAATGCTGGACACCAGGTCATAAACCTCATTAGCAATTTCTGGCAAGGTTTAAATGCTAATTAATAGTTCAAGTAAAACAGCATAGCTTTTGCTTAGCAACTCGTTTAAAGCAGAACCATATGATCAGAACAATTTTAACTTTTTCCAGATTTCTTGGTTCGTGAAGGAACCCAAGTTCCTGCAGCAAATTTTTAGAAATAAGATAAAGCACATTCATCTCCATCAAGTCTGCAGTCATCATAGCGTGTGTATCACCTCACACTATCTCTTCAGTAAGTTCTTCATAGGGACACCTTTAAGTCCCACCCTCATTTTCAGAATATTTAGTAATCCTTACTCTCGAACATTACAAACATTTGCCTCTCTTCACTCAGCACAGATACTACCATCCATTCAGACCTTCCCATGTTAATCTATCCTGCTGCTCCTTCTGTTATCAGTAATACTTGCAGATAGTTAGAACAAGGATAATCAAGGTCACAACATCTTTTTTGAAAGCAGATCTACACTGTTGAAATTCACTCAAATTTCATTCCATAGCTCACACAGAAAATACACTGATTCTCAGAATGTTAACATCTGAAGTTGCATTTAAGGTGCTAGAGGCACATTTGGTAATGGGTAAAATCTCAAAAATACTCAACAGTCCTGCAGGGTAAATAATCCCAGTGTTAGCTTCACTCACTTGGTAGCAGCCTCGCTTCTGGCTCAGAAGATTATGAGTTCAAGCCCCATTTTGGGACATTGAGCTCACAGGCCAAGCTGACAATCCAGTTCATTATTGGAAATAATTACATTGTGTTTCTGCCCACAAAATATACAGTCAATTCACTTTACAGTATATTCTGTGAAGTGCTTTGAGACGTCTCAAAGATGTGATAAGGTGCTATATCAAATGCAAGGATTATTATTGTCGGAGGTGTCATCATTCAGATAAAACCCTGTCTGCCTGCTCAGAAGGAAATTAAAGATTCCACGATATTATTTGAAAAGAGAAAGTAGTTTGTCCCCATGCTACAACAAACTGGCTGCCGTTTTTACCTATAAATAGAGTCAGTATACTTGAAAGCAATTCCTTATAAAGTGGCTTTGAGATATTTCATTCAACACTAATAGGCGTAATATCAAAAAAAAATTAAAATAAGTCAAAATGTACAAAATTAAATGGGCTCAATGACCCCAGGACCATGGGATTTATATGGGCAGATCTACATTGTTAATATTCACCCTAATTTCATTCTATATCTCATACAAAAATACACCAACTCTAGAACGTTAACATTTGTTTCACCCACAAAATGCAGTCATCACTTTACAGCATATTCTGTGAAATGCTTTGAGACGTGATAAGGCGCTATATCAAATGCAAGGATTGTTATTATTATCTGAAGTCACAATTAAGGTGCTGGAAGCACATGCGACAATGGGTAAAAATGTTACCAGGAATTAAAATCCTGAGTACAGAACTTTTTTTTCATAGAAATCCCAACTATAGAACCCAGGGATGGTGTCATTGTATTTAGTTCCTTTCAAGTCTATCTGAAATTTATATTAAAAAAGACACAAATCAATATGGTGAGCAATTCAACAGGCATCACATATTGGGTCTGCTTTAAAATATTTTTAATATAAAATGATACCAACTAGCATTTTTGCAGACAGTCAATCAGAGGTTAAAATCTGGCCTGCTGGAAGAATGGCTGGCTTTTTCCGAGATCAAAAGAATCATAAGCATTACATTTTAATTAACAATGCTGTGTGCAACCCCTCCTTGTCAAGCAAAGTAGCCCAGTGGAGTGTCTTGCGGTCTAGAGTCCAATGTTCGCAGATTATTATATTTGATCATGCTTCTGTTCAATGCAGTATGTACTTAACATTTAACCATCATTATCACCTAATCAGATGAATTGGAGATAGCATCTGACAAGCTAATTTTAAAGACAAGGCCTGAAGATCAAAGGCTTTTACAGTTTAAAAGCAGAGCATCTATAGTGATTCTTTAGTTCTGTAGAACGTATTTAGCATTTAGATTACAAGGGATTCAGGAACAAATATTCTGTTTCCATATTGAACGTTACATGACACATTTTTCTTATGTGAAGGAAATGGCTGAAAAGTCCTCAAAGTTAACAAGCGGCAACTTACTGTGCTCTCTACAATTCACATCCAGAGCTTTATTTCCATGTCAGAGAGCATGGGTTATCACCTACGGTCTGTAAAACAATTTTTTTACCTTGCTTTTCCCCGCAAATAACAGTGAAGGAGGCCAAGAGGTGACAAGCATTAGCTCTGATAGAGGCTGCCGTGTGCAAGAATATCTTGTCGCCAGCACGGTAACTAAGAGATGACATCGGTTCAGCTCACTCAGATTCAGGGCGTTTTCACCATCAAGTTGATCTCCTGTCTCTGATAGCAATAGGAGATATGCCTCTGAGGCATGTCTTGTGAGATTCAGGACAAAGACGTATTTTGTAATAATAAATTAATAATAAACCTTACATTTGGCACAGCTCCTGTAATGCTGAAAGGTCTCAAAGCGCTTCACAGGGAATTGCTGTGAAGTGTAGTGAATGCATACTTGTAGGCGAACACAGTGAATTGCTCTCAGCAATTTGTTAATCTGGCGAATTCCCTTAATTAGTTTTCATCTGCAAATCTGCGCTTTACTGTCAATATTTTCCACTTTATAGATTGGTGACACAACAGGAGTCAACGCTTAAGGTGTTACCCTGATTCAGTTGGTAACACTTTTGCTTCTGAGTGCTTCTTATATTGTGTTGTAGGAAGTGCCACCCTTCGCATGAGCTGTTACAGCGAGGTCCCGTCTGTTTGTTCAGATGGTCGTTGAACATCTCAGGGCATGATTCAAAAAGAGAAGGGAGTTTCTCTTGGTGTCCTGGGCAATATTCCCCAGATAAAAGTTGGTCATTCACTTCATGGCTGTTTCCATGGATATTAATGTCCATAAATTGGCTCCTGCATCATCCTACAAATAGTCAAAACTTTACAGAACAATTCTGTAAAGCACTTTGAGATGATTCAACACGATCGAGTGTTATATAAAATTTAAGAATTACAATACAGCTATTCATAAGACCCTACTGTAATATTCGCATAACAAAAAAAATTATTTTTTGGTCAGTTTGGTGTCTAACACCTATGGAAACCCATTACAATGTTTAAGAGTATCCAAACCACTTAATATACTATTACATTTATTCATTCTATTTATGCAAGGAATTTTCACTTAGTCTGGAATGGAATCACATGCTTTCCTTTGTCCTTCGGATGAGACGTTAGACCAGGTCTTGTCTGTCTATTCATGTAGATGTTAAACCACCATCCCGCCCCCCCACATCCTGGCACAATTTGAAAAGGAGAAGAAAGTTTCTCCTGAAGTCCTGGCCAACAATCCAAATCAAATACAATTATCATTCATTTCATGGCTGTATGTGGGATATTTCTGCGTGCAGATTAGCTGCCACATTCACCCACAAAACACAGACACAAACCTTTACAGTATATACTGTGAAGCGCTTCGAGGTGCCTTCCTGATGTTAGAGGAGTTATATCAAATGCAATGGTTATTTATTTATCTTTAAAATAATACATTATATTTAGCATTTGAACGCAAGAAACTGAATTGAATATTTTAAAGGATACTTCGACAATTCTAGATAATGTGAGCCATGCTGAAGGATGCATCCTGTTTATCTAATTCTGGAGAGTATTAGGTTGGTAAGAGTCAAAGCTTGGGGACATCGCAGTGTGCATTGGGGTTTAATCAGTTAAGAACACATAGCTTGCCATTAAGAGCACTATCTGGCAAGCTCTCACGCTGCATGTACAGCTAGAAGCACCCAACCCGTTAAGGTTTTGTCTTGCAGGGTTAACAGGAGCCAAAAGGTCAGTGTAGGCTGATTACATGCTCCCCCCTCCCCCCACCCCTCCCCCATTGCAACCACTCTCCCTTTTTAACCACAAATCAATCTCTCAGTTTTTTTCCAGGACTTTGCAAATAGGTTGAAGGAAATCCCTCCATGGTATGCCTAGGGGTTGAGATGTAACAAAAGAAGCAGTTTGCATATTGCATGGCCAGAATCCCCAATCAGAAACCACAATCTAGCAGATTGAAACCAAAGCAAACGATTCCAAATTTTTACAATGATTCCCATAACATCACTGGATTCCCATAACATAATCGGAATTAACCTTAAGGAAGCCCAATTTTTCCAACACAAATATTTTGACACTGGTTACACTTTAAAGTACTATATTGTAGTGTTAACTATAATAGTTTACTCATACAGCAACTCAATGCCCTGTAAACATTGACAGTGCTGTATTTTACTATAAATACTGAAGATTAATTGATTTAGACGTTGGTATATTATCAACTAGACTGCAGTGTATTGCATGCTTATAAAATACAGCATGCATCTTGCACCCTGAACACGACACCTTTCTGTACAGCCATCTCATATAGACCACCCAGAGAGCATTCAACAGTTTTGCTGAAAATCCAACGCAGTCATGTGTCCAATAATTACAAGCAGCACGGGCCTGATGTAAACCTTTTGATTGGATCACAGCCTGTCCTTTCTTATAGCTCAGCGTGTGTTTCGCGCTCACGCAGGGCTAATTGACATTTTGTGGATTGTATTTAAATCAATTCAATCCACAGCGTAAACTGAATACAATAGTAGGACACTGTATCTTAATAGTAAGAATAGTATCCTTAAACTATGTGAGCCTAGTAATTCTTTGTTCAGGTTTTCAAGTCACACAATCAATTTATCTATTACCTTGAGCTGCTCATCCACGACTCGAGTGACCTCTCCAGCCATGGATTCCAGTTTTTCCTGAATGGGGTTGGATGATGAGATACTGATTCCAGCCCAAGAAGCTCCTCCCAGGTGATAAAGATTTGGCAGCAACTGCAGACAACACACCATTTCATTCATATTAGGAGTCATTCAAAATGATTGATTCACCAGTTCCTTTTCATGGCAAACAAGAAACAGTCAGAGATAGATTTACACAGTTTAAATGTACACAATAGTTAACATATTTAACAATACCAATATTGTTTCCAATCATAATTTGATCTTTCGCAGTGACATCAAAAATATTTTACATCATCCAGCTCCCCCTGATGCATTGTAACATGGACCATTGTAAAGATCTTAAAGTGAATGATTATTTTGAATATCCAAAAATTATTACTACTCTGCAAGTGTTTTTCTGGCCAATTGGGTGGCTGCACATCAGGTGTTTTTACACTGATTGGCTTTAACAATATCATAGGTAAGAAATCCCCCAAATATATTTTAAAAAGTGAAATTGAATACCTTAGTAAGATCATTTTTGGACTTGATTTATATACAGTATATTCCTATCTGTTTGGAATAGTTTCTACTTCACTGAATTTGAAATGGTTATTTACTGCTCTGTTAAGGCTAACTTACAGATGCTTCTGGAGGGCTTTTAGATTTAGGAAATCTAAATTAGGCATCAGGCTGGCTCAGTTGGTAGTACTCTCGCCTGAGTTAGAGGGTTATGGGTTCAAGCCGCATGAAGGGATGTTATGCTCGATAGTCTAAACTGGCTAATATTTCCTCAGATATAACAGTGACTTGCAAATATACAACACCCTTCACGTAGAATAACATCTCAGAGCGCTTAAAGATGAAATTTAAAAAAAACTGGCTATTCATTTCCTGGAAGTTTTGGGGCCATTGCTGGTTTCAATTACCTGCCAGGTTTCGTGAACAAATACAGAAGGTATCCATGTATTTATCAGATGCATTTGTACATATCACCTTCATCCTCCAGGCCTTTAGAAGTTGCTTTTAACCCTTAAAGGCCATAGAGAATGCAGGATCCAATTGAACACCTGTGATCAATCAATCCTAATGAGATTTTGCGCAAATTGATTTTTTTTCAAATGTTTTTACTGGAAACTATAAAAAGTATAAAAAGAGACATTCAAATATACACTCACTTGACAAGAACAGGCATGATTAATGCATAACCTTTAGTGCATCTCCCTCAGACTTCTAAACCAAGGCCAGGGGCAAATGATACCAAAAATAGTTTTAAAAAATTCTTATAGAAAGTGGACATGCAGCATGGGGATTATATCAAATACACCTGCAAATGGACAAAAGACAGACATTTCCCCTAAGAATGTTACAGCACAGTGCAAACTTCCAGTGCAAAATAACCTCTTATATTATTTAGTTCTTAAGTGAATGCAGCTCTCACCGTCTTTGAGTTTTTGGCATCTCTCATAAAATTTTCAGCTAACCGCACATCGTCCTGCACAGTATCCACTTCAGAATTTCTCAATGAGTTCAGGTGATCCTGAACTTTCACACACATCCTGTCAATCATCTGTGAGGGGATATTAATGAGGGAACACAAAGTATGAACAAAATATTTTATCTAATTGGATGTGTCAAACGCTGTGAATGCATTTTTTAAAAAAGACGTCAGCAATTAGAACTTTCACATTTAACATTTAGAAAGTTAATTAATTTGAACATTAACGAAGCAATAATAAATGTAAGCAAAGGATATTCTGGAAAGTATAGGGATAAAATGTATGGTAGTTTCGAAGAGTTCCTTATGTTAAAGGTGAAATGTTCGATAACTGCCAGCAGGTGGAGCACCTCTCTCCAGGTAACTGGAATTAAACTCTTCCAGTTCACTTGACCTAATTTATTTTTAATGCAACAATTCTCTTAAATGCAATTGTTTAAATCCCTGGGCAATAAGTCAAGCTGTGGCTAGCAGTAAAAATGAACTAAGGTGAGATTTATCTACAAGGATCATTAAAGTTAATTAGTTTTGATCCAGAAAATAAAAACCCAGGTATCTTTAATTTTTTCAGCACCTCAAAAATGACAGAACATGTGGCGGGCAAAGAAAAACTGACAACGCACCACCCCCCTGATAAATTCAACAAAAATCAAGATTTATTTTGGACTAAAAAAAGCTAATTCAAGCTAGACTCTTAACATTAACTTTTTAGTAGTGGCTTCACAGAGTGAGGCAAACAGAATTGGCAAATTTGGATTTTATAAATTAAATTTGAGCGAAAAATATATATTTTTTACACTGCTTGGCTTTCATGCACCAACCCCTTCCCCCTACCTGGACACTTATCAGTGAAAAAGACAATTTTAAAGATCCTGATTGCTAAAGGGTGGGAAAAAGTACACACCAATAAGAAGTGTTTTTTCCCTTTGACGACATTCATTTGGAGAGATTAAGATTGAGCACTGTTTAACAAACTAGTAAATAAAGAGTTTATCATCATTACACGTTTAAACAATTATTGAAAATGGATTTCTCAAACAAATACATGATCAGTTTTTGGCATCTAAATTGTGTTATGAAACTAGAAAACATCTATACTGAACTCGTATTCAATGAAGAACTGTTGTGTAACATTTAGTAGATTAGTGTTTCAGGAGGGCAAATTACAATAAAAAGAGCAGCAAAGCTGTGCTGCGGAAAACAGACATGTTTTTGGGGATTCTGATAAACTATAATATATAGTTAGGTGTCAGCCTCTGACTTTAAACTCATTTAGTCTAACCCAGCACTCCAATGTAATGGTACATTGTTGGAGTTGTGTCCTTCAGATGAGATGTTACACCAGGTCTTGTCCGTCTATTCATGTAGATGTTAACCCCCTCCCCACCACCGCCCCCGCGTAATTTGAAAATGAGAGGATAGTTTCTCCTGGAGTCCTGGACAACAATCCGAATCAAATGCAATTGATCATTCATTTCAAGGCTGTATGTGGGACATTGCTGTGTGCAAATTGGCTGCCACATTCACCCACAAAACACAGTCACAAAACTTTACAGTATATATATACATACACACACACATACTGTGAAGCGCTTTAAGATGTCCTCCTGATGTCAGAGGAGTTATATCAAATGCAATAGTTATTTATTTATATATATATAAAACATACATTATATTTAGCATTTGAAAGCAAGAAACAAAATTGAGTATTTTAAAGGGTAAAGTTATTTTGACAATTCTAGATAATGTGAGTGATGATGATTCTGATGGTTTGATTATTGACAAAGTAGTTTTAGTGTGTTCGCAATCCTTTCCCACATTTAGCTGTTTGTTCCTTATTGCTCACCTGCTGTGTGGTGCTGGTCACAATGCCCTGTTGTAATCTGTAAGCCTGTTCTTGCAAGTACTTCCTGGTCTCGTGGTTTCGCAATAGGTAGTTTTCAATCTGAAATTAAACAGGAACGATAAAGACAAAGCCTTCAACAAAGGCGTCAGTCACCACACTTCCGCATCCAAAAGGGTGTAGAACAAAATAATTGGTGACTGTTCTGGAAAAAGGGTATTTTCCTTTGTGTAATCATCAGTGCAACAGGTATTACCAGTAACTCACTGCTGAAGTGCCGATCTATCTGGGCACCTCTTGCGTAAAATCAGTTACAAAAACTGGAAGTCATGAGATAGCTAGTCATGCAAAGGTGCAACTCTATATTCTTAGCTTCTGAAGAAAGGGAACAAAAAACAGCAAGTTCCCCTCTGCCACCATCCCAGGGATTGATCTTAACCTTGCACACAGAAACATAGAGATACCATCTTTGCAGCCCACATCCAATTCACTTGCAGCATAGACTCAGAATACTGATCTTATTTTCTGATTAGTAATACTTTATTGCCTAATGATGATGACTGTTATTAATATTTTATTATTCACCACAATTTTCAATTACTCTGGGCCTTAAATAAAATAGAGACTTTGGAAGCTGTGACTTATAAATATGCTATCCTTAAACTGCATGCAACAAGCAAACTATTCAAAACAAGTGACATTGAGCACAAATATGATCAAAGGGGAGAGGAGGTCAACATACCTTTTGCAATGCTTCCTCAGTTTTTTCTGGATTAGCCTTCAGAGCTTGGGAGGCATCATTGACAGGGATGGGCATAAACCTTAAAGTAAAGTTCCTGTGAACAAGAACCAGGAAGAGTTAATTTCTCCAATACACTTGTTTAAAGATGCGCTAAACCCTTGATACTCTAGTTAGGAATGCCTAGAAGAAAGACACCTTCAATACAAACAAAAAATAATAGGCAAGGCACTGCTTGGAGGAGAGCTTGTACACAACACATGAAATAATGGGAAATTCTCCCTTTGGATAGATGGTCACTTGGACATTTAGAGGAACTGAATGTGAAAGGAGCCTGGATTATCTCAAGTAAGTCTCAGTTACAAACATTGTTCAGAATAATAATATAAATAACAATATAATAATAATCCTTGCATTTGATATAGCGCTTTTCACGTCTTCTCAACATCTCAAAGCGCTTCACAGAATATGCTGTAAAGTGAATTGACTGTATATTTGTGGGCGAACGCAGCAGTGTCCCACAAACAATCGTGGATTGAAAATGACTAATTTATTATTGTTTTGTTTTTTGGAGGGATTATTATTAGGTGTGTGGAGTAAGGAAACTTGCCCAAGGTTTCACCTTGCCTGGATTGAACCCAGGTGTCTCGCTTGCAAGGCGAGTGCTCTAACCACTGAGCTACGGGACTCCACAATAATCCATTGCAAGGTGGACAAGTTCACTTTGTGCAGTCGAAGATGGTTAGATTTGGAATGAAACTATCAGGCAGCAGGTACATAGGAGATGTCTTAAGATTACAGTAAAACTCGCATAAATCGTAGAGTCACTTGACTCAAATCCGTTGAAGAGTTTATATTCTGTGCAAGTTTGATATAAGTCATACTTCGCATAAGTTACATTAAATGTATGGTCCCAACTGATACGACTCATGTGAGGTTTACTTTCCTGGACAAGTTATATGGGAGAGAGGTCTAATAAAAGACCACCAACAATCATACTGGCGTAGTCTCCCACTTGAACTTTGTATGCTATTCAAGCCGTGCCACACTTGACCTGGAAATGAATGATGTGGATCTTGTGCAAGCTAAAATCAAATTCTATTCCCAACAAGTGTAATTCCTCACCTGAAGCTTAAATATTTAACAAATATATTAAATAAAAATAATTTGACTTTTTCTTAATGCTGCATAATCAAATGCATTCATTATATCTCAACAAGATGTGAGAAATTATAGTTTCAGAAGGAGAGTTTCAAGAAAATAATGCAAAGTGTGTTTTGTAATCAGTTAAGCAGCCAAACTGAGTCTCCCTTAGGATATGAACCAGAAATACGAGGGAGTCTCACAAAATATCCTCGTCGAGAACCACTGATGGGAAAAGGTTCAGAAATTTGATATAAAGAGTCAAAATGTCTCAAGATGAAACGTATGTGGCTGTGCATTATCACTATAGATCTGAGATGATCCCATTTACTATTAACATTTAGTGCTCCAGTGGACCAGGTACAATAGACTTGTGCAACATTTTTCGATTTTTGATCCATTGATAAACATTGAATTTTTGACAGACCACAAATTTTGGAAAAATCATCACAGCAATAACAACAACATGCAGTTATATAGCACCCTTCACGTGGAGAGCGCTTAAAATTGGGGGAAGGTGCCGAAACACTGATTGTCCAGCACCTTGGGACATCCTCTTGACATGAAAGGTGTTATACAAATGTAATTTCGTTGTTGTTGAAAAAGTGTATAGGCTAACCTCTAGCTCTCTGAAACCCGAATTGATGCAAACAAATATTTGTTCTTTAGTTTTGCTTTTCAGTGTTTTTTTTCCATTTCTCACTAAGTGCATAAAAGTGTATTACGAACTGATGGCCTAAAGCTTTTATGCACTGTATATGCTGTGACGTGCTGAGACTTGGCATTAATCCAGTGTTGCTGGGTTTTTATGATCTCATAAAAAGCCAAGTGATGTTTTGAGCAAATGGTAAATTGTGCATTTCATACAACACATCTTAATGACACATCAGCTGTTAATTACCAAAAGCTTCCTATTATTTGCTCCAGAAAACAAAATCTATGAGCACCGGTAAGAGCACAAGAAAGCACGGCCCAAGATTAGGTCATTCAGCCCTTCAGACCCATTGCTTTCGCAAATCGCATAAAAGCTCTCTGCTACCCCTCACCATGTCAACGGAGCAACCCACAACAATGTACTTGCAATAACAACAACTTCTATTTATATGTCTCAACATCATGAGATACTTTAATGATGACGTCAATACATCCAGGCAGACTGGGGCTGTCACTCAGCCACTTGCTCTGACTTTTCATCATTAAGTCAAATGTCCTGCTTGTGAAAGTCCCGAGAGATTAGACTGAGAGGAAGGAAATAACATTTTATAACCCCAATGATCTCTGGAGGCTGACTTGCCTCAGGAGATAAGCTATTATTAATGCCAACACCGTGTTAGTCACTGGCCCTTGGCTCGAGGCAACTCTTGTGAAAACAGATTCCCCTAAATGAGCAGGAGAGAGATAAGAATCCAAAATCTCACGATTTGCATTCATACCTGTAACCACACAAACCAGGAACTTCCTTCTAAAATCCAAGCTGGGGATTTCCAATGGGGCGAGTAAATCTCCGGTTAGCTTGTGAAAATTCATCTTCTGCCTCTTTGAAAGTCTACTACAAACAAGAGTTTGCATTTATAAAGCACCCTTCACGCAGGATAGCGTCTTGTATCTTCTGTAACACATTGTCTATTTCTAAACCTTTTAGCAGTGATAGTGGAAGAAAATGTTTATTGTGCTAATGAATGTGGTCTTCACTGTACATGAATTGATCATGGCTCCTCACTTAAAGGCATCCTTTTGTGCTTGTTCGACATACGTGAGGGAGAAGGGAATAGAGGGGATAGGTAGGGGTGAAAGCTCACGTGGAGTATGAACATCGGAACAGACTAGTTGGGCTGAATGGCCTGTTTCATTCTCCCTAATTTGATGCGATGTTATTTTTATGAAATTCTTAATAGACAATCTCAAAACAAAGTTGCCGCAGGCCACCTTCTGAAATGTTATGCGCTGGGTACATGTGGAACAGAACAGGAAATTATTTGAAAAAGAAGATGCAGTTAATCCTGGTTTATGAAAACAGGAAACATTTTCACTTCTTTCTTGAACATCAATGGTGGGGCAGGTTATTCTGCCATTGTACCCCCATTCTCTGAAACTCCCTCCTGGAGTCCCTCCGACTCACCCTCTCCCTCCCCACTTTCACAGTCAACCTGAAGATTTACCTTTCTGACTGTGCTTTTGATCATCCTTCCCTCCCCTCCCTCTTCAGCTCCCACCTCTTGGCTCGGGTGCTCAGTCAGCAGTGTAAAGTACTCTGTGACATCTTCCCAAAGAGAAAAGTGCTATATCATTGTAAGCTGTATTCTACTGGTTAAGATTGATAAATGTACCGTTCCAGATGTAATAATAATAATCCTTGCATTTGATATAGTGCTTTTCATGTCTTCTAGATGTCTCAAAGTGCTTCACAGAATATACTGTAAAGTGAATTGACTGTATATTTTGTGGATGAACACGGCAGCCAATTGCGCACAGCAGTGTCCCACAAACAGTCGTGGATTGAGTGACCAAATTATTATTGTTTTGTTTCTTGAGGGATTATTATCAGGCGTGTGGAGTAAGGAAACTTGCCCAAGGTTTTGCCCTCTCGGGAATCGAACCCAGGTCTCGCTTGTGAGGCGAGTCCTCTAACCACTGAGCTACAGAACTCCTAATGTAACTAAGGTTACATGCTTAACTTGTGTGCAGTGAAGACCTTCTTTAATGGTACAATAAATCTTTTGCCCACAAATAGACAGCCAATTCACTTTACAGTATATTCTGTGAAGCACTTTGAGATATCTTGAAGAAATGATAAGGCGCTATATCAAATGCAAGTATGATTAGTTTCTACAAGCTACCCCCCACATATCTAAAAAAACAGGTGTATTAAACTGAAAATCCACATTGAGTTTCTGTAGACTTGCAGAGCCAGAAATTTAATCTGCACAAAATGAGGAAGACTTACCAACCACCCATCTATCCCAACGTAAATTTCCAGCAAGGATTTCAGAAGAAAATACAGGTTTGAGCAGCTACAACTGTGAATACAAACCCTGAGGGTTATGAATAATAAATAATCCTTGCATTTGATATAGAGCTTTGCACGTCTGCAGAACATCTCAAAGCACTTCACAAGATTCACTGTAAAAAGCAGCGACTTTTGTAAGTGAATGCAGCTGCTAATTTGTGCACAGTAATATCCCACAGCAATGAAATGAATGACTAATTTTATCTGGAGGATTGTTCACCAGGATATGGGAGAAGCTTCCCTTTTTTAGAGTTCCATGGAATTTAAACCTGCTTTAACAGGAAGACTGGACCTTGGTTCAACATCTCATCTTAGGGACATCATCTTTAATAAGGCAGAACTCACAACAACGACAACAAGATTCCATTTATAGAGCGCCTTTCACGTCGGGAGGACATCCCAAGGCGCTGGACATCCCAAGACTCTCCCACATTTCTGGTTCATATCCTAAGTTTTCCCCATTGGGGGTCTTGTGATCTGTGGCTAGATTCAGCATAGCTCTGATGCTCTCCATAGTCAAACAGCCTGCTGACATTCTGTATCTATAGATTATATCCAAACAGTGAGGTAGCCGAGGACACATGGAATCATTCCTCACCATGAGTCATTACTTTCAGGAGCAAATGTGATACACCTCGACAAAAGTCTTCAATGTGTCTTCAATTAAAAGGCCACCTACCAAGAGGAAACTACACAATACTACACTCCCATCCAAGAAAGGAGGTGTATCATAATTTTAATTGTGGGAGTGTACAAGTTACCTCAATTACCAAAAACGCCCTGTTATGTAAACTAAAGGCTATGGTTGTTAAATAGTGAAGGCATTCACTTAACATAGGGTTCATTTTTAATCTGTTTCAGATTTGTTAAGATTTCAAACTAAATCTGTTTCAAGTTAAAAAGATTTACAAAGAATAATAATAATCCTTGCATTTGATAAAGCGCCTTATTACGTCTTCAAGACATCTCAAAACGTTTCACAGAATATACTGTAAAGTGCTAGGTAAACAGGTGTGTAGACTAAGGAAACTTGACCAATGTTTCACCCTGCCTGGGAATCGAACCCAGGTCTTCTCGTTGCGAGGCGAGTGTTCTAATTACTAAGCTGCAGGACTCCACATTTTGCTCAAACTTTGCTCTTTAAAAACCTGTAGAGCCTCTCAAAGGATCCTCCTAAAACTTTAAGGGATCATTCTAAATACAACTGAAGAGCTCGTCTTGAGGCCAGCTCTAACACCGAAAACCTGATCAGCCTTTGGCACGAATGCTACATATGGTCTTGGGTCTCCTCAGTCCCTGGCCAATACAATTCTGTAGTGAGAAATATAAAACCAGGCTTCCCACACTTCCTATACAGACACAATCACTTTCCTGTTGGAAATGGCCAAACTGCGGTCACACTGTAAATTGGGCATAACATTACAAAAAAATTTAATTATAACATACCCAACCAGCTAAGCTTGACCACCCATACACACCCTAAACTCTACAATTCACACATAGTGAACTCCCATTGCAGACCTATTTGCTCGAGGAGGCCGGGGAAATTCCAGTTGATATTGTTTCATACAGTTGTTACATTAATTTGTTCAACGATCCCTGTGCCACTTTATTGGCACAATAAAATCTCAAGGGGTGAATATTTCTTTCAACCTTTGCCTCCGTTGTGCTCCATTAAGGCTCATGGAACAATGTTTCCTTTCACAGGATGCTACCATCTTGGCATGCTGCTCTGCAAGTCCTGAAATTGCCACTGCAGCAATTGAAGTGGAAATTTACTGCCTTATTTACTATTACTACTGTTCTTCCAGTAATGCTTGTAAGCATACTGCATCCTTGCAGCCATCTGCCAAGTTTTCAACCCTTTGCAGGGCAGCTACCAGTATTATAGATGTTAAAACAGAATAAAGGAGGTGGGTGAGTACCGCCAGAAGCTGGGGACATTGATGAACTGGAACATCATACAGAATAGTGGAAAACAATGAGGACAAGCAGAGAGAGAGAGAGAGAGAGAGACACGCAAGAGATGGTGAGAAGATTGAAAAAAACAGATTTAGCAAACTGTGGAACAGATGGTAGGGGCAGTTATTGAAATATAAATCAGAAAAGAAAATAGACAGAGCCCCCTCCAGGCAATCAGAGACATTCAGTATGCAAAACCACGAGGTGGTACACAGCCAAGGAGAAGAGGGACAAAAAAAAGTCATTAGACAGTAAATTAGCAACAAACAGAATATAAAGGCAACATTTTAATTGCTGTTAGAGTCTCTAAATCTTTATGCCAGCAATTCACTGACAATTTCTGGGCTCACGGTGGGGTAATGCATGCCATGCTTGTACTCGCCCAGAATTTACACACAGCAAGAGTTCACACGTTCGAAACAACTGGTTGTTGTAGTGAACGGGCGCTCTGTGCTTCACCGCCCCATCCCCAATGATCTTGGTTGCACAGAGACAGAGAAAAAAAAATCAGAGAGAAGCAGCGGTGAGGCAGAGAAAGAGAGAGATGAAGGCAGAGAGAAGGACAGAAAATCAGTTACTGATCGCCAGCCAAGTGTCTTCTCTTTATAGGAGAGTCACCCTGGTCTGCTCATAAGTATCGTAACATGCAAAATAATGAAATCTATTCTAAAGGGCAACCTGGATGAGAAATAACAGCTGAAGCTGAAAATTGGGAAGTGTTACACATACACAAATTATTTTAGGTGCGTGCATTATTACAAAGTACACAATTTTATTCAAATAGTGAGTGCTGTAGAGATCTGCTCAAATCAGTACACAGTGAAAGTGTGAGAGACAAACAGAATAAATCCCGAGAGCAAAAAACACAGATCCATATAAATTTATGGCACAGGAGAAGGCCATTTGGTCCATCGAATCAGTCGGCTCTCTTGAGAGCAATTCTATTTACCTGCCCTCTCCCCAAACTCCTGTAGCTGACTCTTTTTAAGGTATTTGCCTAGTTACCTCTTGAAGACCAATATGGAATCTGCCTCAACCACCACTCTGCCAGAACATACCATATCCTAACTACTCAACAGTGACAAACCTTGTAATAAACCAAGTAATATTCTGAAACCTTGATTGTGCCATTATAATGATGACATCTCAAAGTACTTCTCGAACTCAAGATCCTCATCCTGACCTACAAGGCCATTCACGGCCTTGCTCCCTCCTACCTTTCCGACCTACTATCCCCCTACCTACCTGCCCGTACCCTCCATTCCTCTGGCTCCGGTCTGCTCCACATCCCCCGCCCCAACCTCCCTACCATCGGTGGCCGGGCCTTCAGCCTCTCAGCCCCTAGGCTCTGGAACTCTATCCCCCAATGCCTTCGCCTTACCTCTCCCTTTCCTCCTTCAAGGCCGGTCTCAAGACCTTTCTCTTTGACCGTGCCTTCAGCTCCCCTCTCGACTCTCTACCCCCTCCCTTCCCTCCCCTCACCCTGACCATTTCCCCCCCTGCTCGGGTCCTGACCCAACTGTACAGCGCCTTGGGACGTCCTCCCGACGTGAAAGGCGCTCTATAAATGGAATCTTGTTGCTGTTGTTCTCAGAATATACTGTACAGTGAATTGACTGAATATTTTGTAGGCGAAACACGGTGGCCAATTGCACATAGCAGTGTCCGACAAACTGAGTGACCAAATTATTATTTATTTATTTATTTTTGAAGGGATTATTACCCTTGGAAAGCAATCCGTCAATCAACTAACAACTGGGTTCCTACTTACTGTTAGGTAAACAGAGGCGTGTGGAGTAAGGAAACTTGCCTAAGGTTTTGACCTGCCCAGGGGTTGTATCTGGGTATTCCCGCTTGCGAGGCGAGAAGTTATTGATGAGCAAAACACAAATTGGGGCTGATCTCAATTACTGTATAACACATTACTGTGATACTCACCTCTCTGACTGAGCTAATGATCCATAGAAAGGAAATAACATTTAAAATATATTTTCTTTAAATAAGTAGCATAGAATCTTTTGCAGCTCACATTACAAAAACAGTTAAGTTATTTTGTAGGCTAAATTATGAAGAGTAATCTTATTGGGTGCCTTATTGAATTTGAACTCCCTCGATATCCACATCACACCAGTAGCAAACCTCAGCAACAATCTTTTCAACCATATTTTCGTCATTAAATATTCTTAAAAGAACTCTTGCTTTTACCAAAACTAGATAACTTCAGTACAACGCGCAGTACATCAGGAAAACACCAGTTTGTAGCACATGGGGCAGGGGAAGAAATATGTTCGGTCCTCGAGGCTAGTGATCTTTCTGAATTTGCGACATTGGTGGAAGAGATTAACATTTTATCTGATTAGCATTTGACGATGAAATGTCATTGTATTTCTTAAAAGAATAACAATTCTGTGTAGCTGAATAGCGAGGGCAGGTATCTCATGACAAATAGATCCCTCATTACTTAATGCAATGAGTATCTAAGCCTAAGGCACTCATCACAAACTTTTAAACTTTGTTGCGCAATTCATGCACTGAGCATTTAATAGTATGGCTTCATATTGTAGGTAAAATTAATAACACTTAATTAAAAAAAACTTAGGATCTGCATTGCATGCAGTTGGAATATTCTAGAGCTGAAGATTTTGGAAAGTTTAAGCAAGAAAGGGAAATGTGTTGAAATTTTGAGGCACCATCAATCGTGACCACATCACTCCCACCCTCGCTCGCCTCCACTGGCTCCCCATCCCCCAGAGGATCGAATTCAAGATGCTCATCCTCACCTACAAGGCCATTCACGGCCTTGCTCCCTCCTACCTCTCTGATCTACTATCCCCCTACCTACCTGCCCGTACCCTCCGTTCCTCTGGCTCCGGTTTGCTCCACATCCCCCGCCCCAACCGCCCTACCATCGGTGGCCGGGCCTTCAGCCTCTCAGCCCAGAGGCTCTGGAACTCCATCCCCCAGTGCCTTCGCCGCCTCCTCCCTTTCCTCCTTCAAGGCCGGTCTCAAGACCTTTCTCTTTGACCGTGCCTTCAGCTCCCCTCTCGACTCTCTACCCCCTCCTCGCTCCCTCCCTTCCCTCCCCTCACCCTGACCATTTCCCCCCAATGCTCGGGTCCTGACCCAACTCTACAGCGCCTTGGGACATCCTCCCGACGTGAAAGGCGCTCTATAAATGGAATCTTGTTGTTGTTGTACTTTGATTTTGGGGGTACTTTTTAATGAAAACCCTTGCAGATTAGAGTCAAGCAAATATGTCAGCTCGTTTCTTACTATGAATTCCATACCCACACGGAACTTGACAGACTGACAAATTAATTTTGTCAAACACTTCAAGTTGCCAAAAAAGGGAAGACTTTCATCTTATGAGCTGGATTCAAACAAGTCTCTGAGATGAAAGGGTAGCAGTGTTCTGAGATACTTTCCAGCCCCCAACAATCAGCAAGTAGGATAGCATGAGACAACTTCATGGAGTTACTGGAGTGATAAATTTGTAGTTAATTAAAATGTGAGCAAATGTTCACCCAAATTCCCCCACATGAGGTGTTAATGGAAAAATAACTCAGGATAATCATTTAAGTAGTCAAAAGTTCCTGAGCTAAGCAGGGAAATATTAAATAATTAAAAAGCCCTGAATTTGAAAACAATTTTTGCTCTGTAAATGAGTTAGCATAAGGTTTGCTATAGGAAGTCCTTCGGTTACTATGGCAACAAGTGCACAATTACGAATGTAGATTCCAGCTCGCTTTATATTCAAAGTAAACAAATCAATGGACAGAAAGGTCTCATTAGCTCTGAAAATCCAACTTAAGTTCAAGTACAGATTCTTCATAAACATTCTGTTCACTGGCGTTGTTCCAGTAATAGCACTACAATGAACTGAGCCAGTCATACTGATCAATTTAAACAGTATTCAAAGTAATCAGAACCAATTAAGTAGACATGCTTAGGAAAGGCAGAAGAATGTTAATGAAGAATAAACGGAGTTTCTGTGTATAGTATCCAATGCACACTGGTACAGTAACAGCAACATGGGTACACAAAGGGAAAAGGTACTCGGGTTTAATAATTGATAGATCAATGAAAATTTCCAGCAATAAAAAGCTACATCAATACTAGGTGGTACCTCAAGGTTATTCAAAAAACAAAGCCAAAGGAAATTATTCTAATCTTTAATAGACTGCTGAGCCAGTTTGGGCATCTACCTTCAAAAAGCCATTAATACAATAGAGATGGTGGAAGGATATGAATTAACTATGACAAATGAAACTCTTAAGAATTACATTATCAAATTTTCCACAGAACTCGGTGGTCTAATTTGGGCACATTCAGGAAGAGGTTTACTCACTGAGGAATGAGTAACTCATAGCAATCTTTGCACCAATGTTTACTAATATTGGTTTAGCTCCCTTAAACCAATTATTTGATTCAGTAACTCTTCACAGAATAGCCACTCTGATGTTACTGATCATTTAACAACTGCCGTTTGCTTGTTGGTCCTTTTTTATGCTTTAGCTGATTTGGGATTTGCTGGCCGTGAATTTCACAATCCAGTAGTCAGAAAATGGAAGTTACAATTAACACAATCATTCAAAAATATCTTTTGGACCCCAATATATATATTTTAAAAATTGCAGAAAAAGATCCATTTTATTTTGAGGTAACGTTGTTTGAGATTTACAAGAGTTTGACTCACTAATGATTTGAAGTCTCTCATCGGAGATAACCCTTTGAAGACTGATTGTTGTCCCATTGCATTGTCAAATTGCGGTGTATTTTGGGCTCCTGTTTATGTACAAATAAGCTGTAGCAGTCAACAAAGGATTAAACCTTTAACCCAATTAATTAAGTACATATTTGCAAGAATGTAGCTTTTGTAAACTGATCTACGTCTGCAAAGCAGAGCAGTGTACTAAAATCCAAAGGGCTAAACTAGCACCAGTCTGTTAGCTAATTTAACTGACCATGAGAAGGAAAACGAGACAGTCCTTTTCATCTGACACTAGAAATGATTCACTCACCGAACTCATCTGTATCAGTTTAACAGATTGTACTTCAAATAAACTTTCACGTAACACTGATGAGAGGTACATTTCATTCGATCTGTATTCAATGTCAGTTTACCAAAGCTCATCAGATCTTCAGTCTGACAACAATATGTGATGAGAGGGTATGGAGGGAAGAGAGAATAGGATGAAGAAACTTGGTCCCATTTGCACTTAGCTAAGTTAATTCAGATTCCAGTCCTATACCTTGGAGGCAACCAAAGTTGTCCTCAGTAATTAACTGGCGGTTCAATTGATTTTCTCTCTCCCAAGACGATCAACAGCAGGGAAGTGCCACAAGGTATGAGGAAGGGATGTTCTGCAAATGAGCTGAAGGGGAATGAATGGAAAGAGAAAGTGGATAGCTTAGCAGTAAATGCTACACTGTGACCAACTTGGATATGGTCTTGTGGGTAACATCTAAAGAATTCACAGCTCGGATATATACCAAAAACGATGGTGCGGTGAGAAACCACAACCCTGAACAAGTCTGAGTACTAAGACATTTCCATAAAAGGGGACCTTTTTCCCAGTGTTCTGGTCAACAATCCTCCAGTTAAATTGATCCTTCACCTCCTGGTTATTTGTAGGACATTGCTGTGCACAAATTAGATGCTGCCTTCACCCACAAACACACAAAACACTTGACAGTAATTACTGTGAAGCTCTTTGAGACATTGACCTAAATTAGGGTGCAATATCAAATGCAAAGATATTTTTATTACAATAGTTATGAAATAGTTCTGGTGTAAACATAATTGATTTAACATAAATCAATCTGATAGTTAAATAATAGGCCACAATGTACAAGTCGTACCAGTGGCCTTAAAGCATTATTTCCTGACCATCGTATTAAAGTTTAAGAAAATAAGAATCTTTGTAAAATTTCTAAATTCAGTCTTAATTTGGAAGCCACATTTGACACAATTCTCAAAAGACCTGCGGCAAACAAGCTTCCAAAGTAATATTGAATTTAGGGTGAACTTTCTAAAATTTGCACAATCTTACATTTTGTGGAGTTCTGAAGCTCAGTAGTTAGAATACTCGCCTTGCAAGCGAGAGACCTGGGTTCGATTCTCAGCAGGGTAAAATGCTGGGCAAGGTTCCTTACTCCACATGCCTCTGTTTACCTAGCAGTAAGTAGGAACCCGGATGTTAGTCAATTGGCGGATCGCTTTTCCGGGGGTAAAAAAAATAAATTGGTCACTTCAATCCACGACTGTTTATGGGGCACTGCTGTGCACAATTGGCTGCCACATTTCGCTCACAAAATATACGGTCAATTCACTTTACAGTATATTCTGTGAAGCGCTTTGAGATGTCGCGAAGACGTGACAAAGTGCTATATCAAATGCAAAGATTATTATTATATAATTATTTTAAGATCTTTGTCCTTAAGTTCAAATCCCTTAAGGCCTCACCTCATACTACCTCTGAAACCTTCTGCAACCTACCTCGCTTTTTCTCTCTCCCTACCTTTAAAATCCACCTTAAGATCCATCTCTTTAACCTTAAGATCTTGCTCTCATTCATTTTCCTTCTGGCTCACGGAGCGTAAAGCAGCTCCCGAGCAGTTATAATAATAATAATAATCCTTGCATTTGATATAGCGCTTTTCACGTGGGGAGGACGTCCCAAAGTGCTTCACATTAAAATGCAAGCATAATAATCACTTGCCTATGAAATCTGGAAATATTGTTCCATATAGCTTTTATGTATCAAAAACACAAAAGAAGAAAACAGCTGAATGAAATTTTAAATCTCTGCTCCGCAGTGTTGCCTGGCCTCTTGGATTGCCAGCGCCACCCAAAGCTGGAGATAAAAAGCAAAGCTCAGAATGGCAAACATTTGAAATGAAAACAAGAGATGCCAGGAATCTGCAGGTTAAACTACATTCTTTATCTTTCACATTCAGAAGCTATTTGACCCATTGTGCATTTCCAGCATCTTGTAAACAAAAATGAACAACATTAGCTTTTGAAAGTTAAAACCAGTGGTGTGATTATTTGGGTCCACCGCAACCTTTAAATTCCAATTATGCAGTGGCAAGAGTTAATGTTGATATGAATTAGTCTCAAAGGTGTATAGCATTTGTGTTTCTTCATGAGGTCACATCAGGCAAGCCACAGGCTCCTTTATTAAGCAAAATGTAGACGCTCAGATAAGAAAACTGATGCTGCAAATTAGATGTCACCTCACTAAAACAAAGGTCAGAGTAGAAGTCGAAGTCTTTATGGATTTATGTTCTTGACCTTGATATGCTCAGCTTATTCCCCCATTCAGCTGTAATCAGATCATCCTGTTGGCTCCATGAAATGATCTCCCGCACAGAAATTCATCACCAGTCAATTTGGAAGAACATAATCTGCATCTAACAGACTGGTTAAGGGGTCTAAAATTCTTAATATCACAGTCACTTAACACACACAAGGCAGCATTGCACTTACACCATCAGAACCCAATAGCTATAGGCTGAGGAATCACTTGAATTGAACACAAACCACTTGAGTAAGGAGGTAAAGGCTGTCCTAATTACTACTTGACACTTTGGTTGCTTGTGGATATCAACTACACACGGAGGCTAGACCATGACCTTTGAACACACTCGCTGATACACCTTATATAGTATAATCCAGTGTTCAGAAGAAATTTCACCCTCCATAATGAAAATACCAGCTTCCCATTTCTATAAGAGTCACCGGGAGTAGAATATCCCTGAGTAATGCAATTACATGTATGGAGTACTGTAAGCCAAAATGTTGTAATGCAATGTATAGGAAATCTTTTATACAATAGATACATGTATATATCTAAGCACAATAATTTGGCACATGATCCAGCACTAATCTAACACTTATTTACTTACACAAATACACAAATTTACTGGAGCATATTTAAATTCACATCACAACTCTGTACAATTCCTGATATCGACTGTGTTATTAAACAGAGGCACCAAGCAAAGTCTTGGCACTCATCCACAACAGGCTGCCAAAGTTTTCATGTTCAGCTTTGAAATGTTTCCAATCCCTTCCAATGTGAACCTAGCAACTTCTCTCTTGCCATTGTCTGCATTTTTGCTCAATTAATGCTTTCGCCACAAAGTACAGTAGCGCATATGATTCAGATGAGACTTTAAACTGAAATCCCTTTGGCTTGTTCTTCGGGTGCATGATAAAAATCTGGTGAAACTATCTGAAAAGGGAAGGGAGCTTCTCCTGGTGTTCCGGCCAACACTCTTCCAAATGACCTGGAACCCACTTCATAGCGGTTCTGGGGCTTTATTATGTGTTAAGCGCTCCGAGACGCAGTCCAGCATGAAGGGTGCTATATAAATGCAAGTTGTTGTGTTATAACAGCTGCCATGTTTGTCTACAAATAGTCACGTCCATAACGATTTCATGTGAAGTGCTCAGATATTTTGACATACTGGGTACTATATCACCTATATATCACTTAGGTGGTATATACAGTGAACTCCTGAAAATAAAACTCTGCCTTATAGAATCATGCTGTCAATATCCCAGCTAATTTCCATGCAAAATGTGAATAAAGGACCCCTTTTTATGTCATCACTTTAATTCCCAGATGTAAACAGCACTGCTATCTGCATTTACAAAAGGGGACAGAATGTAAATCACTAATAACTAGTTAGATACCATTAGGTCAGGTTTATACACAATTTATATTATGGAATTATAGAATGTTACAGCACAGAAACAGGTCATACGTTAGCCATCTCACTCTTCTGCACATTTCCCCATATTTTTTAATATCCTCCTCTACAAGGAAACATCAATTTCCTTTTTAAAATAATTTATGAACTCTATTTCAGAGATGACTACTTAATTACTATAAAACTTCCTATAAACACGCACTTCATGAGCTTCAAATGGGTATATTTCTGAGTAGCTCATCACCTGGTGTATGGCTTTCTTCCGCTTATTGAATATCATGATACTTGGAGGTACAGAAAAGATGCATTTGAACGGCTCAAAAAAATTCAAGAAGAGATTTAATATTTAAGAAACTACAGAAGTATTGCATTGCAAAATGCAGCTGCATCAAAAATGCAGTTTTCACATATGAATATCAGAGTGCCTTTAGCATTACGATTTCCCAGTATTCAGATGGCAGGTTGGAAACTGCTTTGTGATTCAGTGACTGTCCTCTGGCAGCCAGGAATAATGGATTAAAAATATGATTAAACTGAAATCAGTCCCTTTTCTACTATTGCTTGGTTGAAAAGCATTTTAAACATCGGCACAGGAAACTTAATTCATTCAAATTCACCAACCCGACTGGAAGAAAAAGCTGAGTGCAGCATCACACATAAAGATGGGCTCACACAATGCTTGTTTTGCAGCTTGGTACAGATCCATGTTTATATTTTCTTACTTTAGTTTTTGTGGATGTTTAGAACAATTTTAATGAGGGATTATTTCTCTGCCAATTTTCAACCCTTCTCTTGACTACTTGTTTTTCTTCTACTGTGGTTCCAATGATACCAGTCGACCCTCACAGTGAGCTCCTGCCCTCTACATTGCTCAAGTGGTTACTATTTACACAATAAGAATGCATTTGATATAGTGCTTTACTACAGCTGAAATGTCTCAAAAAGTGCTTTACAGGATTCTACTGTAAAGTGTAGTGACTGTGTATTGAAGGCAAAAGCAGCAGCTAACTTGCGCATAATATCCCACAATTAACCATGACGTTAATGACCAATTTTATCTTTTGGCAAGTCACCTGTTAGCAGCTATTTTTGTAGACCTAAGGGAACTCTTAATGCACTCCAATTTTTATAATAAATCAAGACACTAAATGCAAAAGCAAAAACTAGGAAGAAATTAAAAAAGATGTGGAAGCTATTACTGGTGATTTATTAAAATTAGTTGTACACTGTTCAAAGGCATCCCAATTTAATTAAAAGCAGCAGCTTGCAACTTGTATTGTGTAATGGATTATTGGAATGAATATTACAGAAATCAACAATTCCCTCAGTGGTATTCATTTTCATATTACAAACCTATGGATAGNAAAAAAACATTCCAACACAATATTGAGATGCTTATCTATTCTGTCAAGAATTGCTACATCATGTCTCATAAATAAAATTATTTGTCCTGGTTATTTCTGCTAACTCTGGCTGCTCTGTAACACAATAAATAAATATACTTTACAAAATCCTCAATAAGTTCCAACGCTACTGACCGAAAAAATCTAATAAGCAGATAAGCACTACAGTACTGTTGGAGTCGAAGTCCTAATGACCCCTGTCGTATCAGGAGCATGCAATGACAGCCACTTAAACAAGTGAAGCTGAAAGATAAGCACTGAAAAGTCAAGAGATTAAGAACATAATATAAGAATTGCTAGACAAAAGAAGACCAAGATCCATCCAGTTCGCCTTTCACCATCCTGGCAGTCACATGCACGTGGCATGTCCCAAAATACGTACTGTATCGCGAGATATTATTTCCCAACAGAAATCTATCCAATTTCCTTCTGAAAGAATCAACACTTTCTGTTTTCACCATCTCCCTCGGGAGCCTGTTCCATACATTACTACTCGCTCATTGAAATAGGGTTTCCGCAGATTTGTTTTGAATTTACCCCCCTTCAATCGCAGGCCATGTCCTCTAGTTCTACTGTTCTGTACAAGATAAAACAGCTTATCATGATCTACACGTTATCCAGTAGTTATTCCTTGGCACTAAGTTTTCTCCTGTATGACCGAGATGGGAACCACTTCCTAATGTTAACTGTCTGTCACAACCCGGAGTGGGATCAGAGCAGAGGTTGAGGAGACTCCCTCAGCGGGAGCAGATAGGCTGCACCAATGAAGATGACACAACGATCTGAACAGACACTGAGGGCTTGATAAACTGATGCACTCTGTGAACACAATGAGCCACATGGTCTTCTATGTTATAAATTTCAATCCTCAAGGATCCAGATTCTTTCTCCCAGATCAACTGAACTAGCTCAAAATATTGTTTAATTGGTACATTTGTTTTTACATTTATGCTGGAAGTGTAAACCAATAAATCACTGGGACATTATGTCTGATGGAATCAAACTTGGACATTTTTGCAGTCAGAAAAGTGTAGCAGTGAAGTAGTTGAGCACAGCAGTCATTGTTAATACTTTGGAGCAACTTGACAAAGTGCAATAATGGAAGAGGCAACTCACATTTCAGTGGGAAAAAACTATGACATTTAAAGTTGATTTTAAAATTGAGAGTCAACATCTGCCAGTGGCCAGCAACTAAGAACAACCCAAGTGACGTAGACACTGGCCTGGCACAGTGACTATAAACACGTGAATGCAGCAAACAAAACATCACTAAGTTCACAACAAGCTGTTGAACTTGAACTACAGGATTGTCACACAACTAAAAAATAACTAAAAATGAGACCAAATCATTCATAAAACAAAATATTATAAGACTGTGTAACAGTTTTGACCAATTATAATAGGAATGATAGTTTTTTGCTATTTATAAAAGCCAACTGTACTTTGTGTGATCTTTGACAAATATTTCACTAATCTGCAACCATTCCAAAACATTTGGATTGGTTCCCAATCAAAACTCCCTGATGTGCTCGTATGAATGGCACGAACAACTTCCCTTGTCCACTGTTTGCTTGCAGTAAAAACAAAGCACATCAGCATTTCAATGGCTAGACTGTTTTCCATGGTTTAATTTAGATGAAGAGTTAAAACTGAGGTTTGAAGCAGTCATTTTCCTTGTGGTTCACAGAGTAATGGAATATACACAGTATATATAGGCATGTGTGAATGTGCTGGTGTTTGCACACACTACTGGAATCATCTACGCTAATCCCGTTCTCACTCCCGCCAACCCCCCCCCCCCCCCACCCCCATAGTTCTTCAAATATTTATGCAATTCACTTCTGAATGATGATGTTCATAAGCGGTCTTTCTGAGCTGGACTCAACTTCAACCCCCTTTAACCCATAGTACAAAACATTTCTTGTAAACTCCCCTCTATTTTGTTGCGATGATAGCCCTGGATGCATTTTACCCCTGCAATCTCACCAGTGTCTTATATAAATTTTAACATTCCCTCCTTGCTATGCAAAGTGCATTAGCTGTCATGAATGTATATGAAAGCACAGCTTCCAGCAGCAACTCATATCAACACCAGCAGCTGTATGACCACCATCTGCTACTGCAACTATGAATAATTTGAAGAAGCTATTTTAAGGAAATATGGAGAGCTTTATGATTTACAGTTAAGAGGAAAAATAGAGAGAATCTGATTGCGTTACTTACTTTTCTAAAGCAACAGCAATATCCTGGAATCCCTGTGCAGTTATGTTATTCTTGTCCCATATTACAGTCCTGTTGAAAGAAATTAATCACATTACACATTTTTGAATGAAACAATTAAAAATCCTGTCGATGTAAAATGAAACTCCGGGGAAAACAAGCATGGAAATCGGAATCAGCTATTAATATTCTGATCTAAAATAGTAACTGTAAGACATCCCACAACAAGGCAAGCTGACAGCCCAATCAACAGGATTATACAAAGCCATTAAAAGAAACCTGAGTGTCTTAGGATTCCACTAATATATGGAAAAGGATAAATACACCATGTTATGACAAAGGACTATATTTCTATATCCAAATGGTAAAACTATGTACAGGAATCATTTCCAAGCATTACACAACCAATGAAAAGATTTGAGGCTTGCAATGCTTTGTCATACTGATAGATTGTAATTTAAATAAGAATTAAAGCCAACATTGTCTAAATGGCTTCCTACGTGGTTCAGGTCAACAAAGTAGTCACTAGAATTATCAGATAAAGAACTGGGGTTATGTTCCTGATTGCACTAGTTATTTAAATTGAAACAATTGTCATGAATAGGAGCTGATGCATGGGACACCGCATTACGGTTGAGTGATAAACAAGGCCAATAGAAAATTGCAGAAATATTTCACAAATATTGCGGGGAAATTTAACAAATTTTACGGAAAATTGTGGGGGGTTGATTGGTGCTACTGAGAGGTACATTTTACTGCTAACCTACATTTTTTCACTTTACTGATAAAAATTAAAGATGAATAACACATATTAGATTGTTGCAAAGAATAATATGAATGCTTTCTTTAACAAAGTAAACTGAGTAGTCCACTTGGGGATGGGGGAACACCAGCATAGGCCCAAAGGGCCTGGAGATCCTCCAGAAAACAGCATTGCTCGACAAGACTGGGGCGGGTGCTACAGGAGGTCACCACTTCCGGCCACTTAGGGCCCCGGCACTGCACACAGACATAGAGACAGAAACACAGAGAGAGACACACACACAGACACAGAGAGAGAAAGACACACACTCACAGACAGAGAGAGAAAGACACGCACTCATAGACATATTATATTATATAAAACGTGGAATGCAATACCACAAAGCGCTGTTGAAGCAAAGTCTACAACAGCATTGAAAAGGGAGATGGATAACTAAATGAGAAAATATATTACAGGGTGTAAGGAAGCACAAAGCATTTCCGATTCCAGGTGAACCACAGGCAATGTACATACTCTGGTGATATAGCAACAGATAACAGCCTTGCTCTCTGGTGATCTTTGTGAGAAGTCAGCCAATAGGTATGCAACAAATCCCAGCCATGCTTGGTCAGCATGGTTTCATAGGTCCTGCAGGATTGGGGAAGCTCATAATAATAATTCTTGCATTTGATAAAGCGCCTTGTTATGTTGTCCAGACATCTCAAAGCGCTTCACAGAATATATTATAAAGTGGATTAACCGTATAGTTTGTGGGCAAAACACGGCAGCCAATTATGCACAGCAGTGTCCCACAAACACTCGTGGATCGAGTGACCAAATGGTTGTTTTTTTTTGTGGGGGAGGGGGAGCATAACTACCCCTGGAAAGCAATCTGCCAATTGACTAACAACCAGGTTCCTATTTATTACAGAGGCGTGTGGAGTAAGGAAATTTACCTACGGTTTTGCCTGGAAAGCAATCTGCCAATTGACTAACAACCAGGTTCCTATTTATTACAGAGGCGTGTGGAGTAAGGAAATTTACCTACGGTTTTGCTCTGCCCGAGTATCGAACCAGGGGTCCTCTCGCTTGCGAGGTGAGTGCGCTAACCACTACTCTACAAGTCTCAAACATTCACAACTTCACACTTCGATGGTGGAAGGAGGGCTCAAGCAGGGCAGACAACAACTCAAAGGGGACAAAAAACTGTGTCATGGAGGCCTGGCTGGATTTGAGAATGGTTCAGAAATTAACATGGTTGATCGAGTGGGTTTCAAATAACGATTATGTAGCATACATAAAAGAAAAAATGAATAAATTTTTGGATCAAGAAATGGATTTCCTTGCTAAAAATGGAATGAACTTAAAAGCTAAAAATACAACCTAACAAAGAAAAGACTGATGTCTGAATATTATTCAACAGGGACATCTTAAGACAGGAAGATCAGGCCTAATAACTCCACACTGTGGGTCAAAATTTCGAACTCAGAAGCAAAGAATGATGACAGGTCCTTCTGGGAAGGTATTTCTTTCAACAAACGTTTACGCAGTGAAAAAGTTCAGATGATTCGAGTTAATTGCTTCCGACTACAACTAAGACGGTCTCTAGAACAGACTTCCAGAAATCTCCCAATCTCAGTTATGTTTTGAATCATTTATCAGGAGTCAAAACCATCAGTGCTTCTTTTGGCCGCAAAAGGCTCACACAAAGCCACACAACTCCGGAAAGTAATGTGGCTTCCAAATGCTCTGAAGGACTATACATATTTTGATGGACATACTCCATATGATCTTTGCAGGCATTATGTTGTCAGTACTCATTGGAAAATGACGCTTACAATAAGCTTGAAATCACTATAACTCAGCAGGGATCCACAAATTCAGGTATGCACTTGGCATTCTCCTTAGAGATATCTTTGTACCACTATCACCATAATCATTTCCTGGGCCGAGAGAAACCTTAGGCAAATTTCCTTACTTCACATGCCTCTGTTTACCTAGGACTAAGTAGGAACCCAGCTGTTAAGTCGATTGGCGGATCGCTAACCGGGGATAATAATCCATTCCAAAAAATAAATAAATAAAATAACAATTCGGTTACTCAATCCATGACTGTTTGTGGCACGCTGCTGTGCGTAATTGGCTGCCGCATTTCGCCCACAAGATACAGTAATACAGTAATTTTAAGATACACACTTTACAATGTATTCTGTGAAGCGCTTTAATACGTCTCAACAACATGATAAGGTGCTATATCAAATGCAAAGATTATTATTATAATCATACTCTTTTCAGATCTGCCCTTAACACGGAGGTCATATGTCCCAGTGTGGGTCCGAGCAAAGCAAGTGAGAAATGAAAGTGCAATAAATTGCCTCCTTTAATAATCTTTTTTTAAATGGAGACAATCTCAACACAACCCCACCAGTATTTCAATGAGGCTTTTGGATATATACCTGTGGTTACAGAAACTAGTTTCAGAACTAGACCTGTAAATCTAATAATCTAATAATCATTTGTTTGTGGGACATTGCTGTGCGCAATTGGCTGCCGCGTTCGCCCACAAATATACAGTCAATTCACTTTACAGTGTGTTCTGTGAAGCGCTTTGGGACGTCCTCCCGACGTGAAAAGCGCAATATCAAATGCAAGGATTATTATTATTATTATTATTATTATAATCTTGGAACTCTGAAAGATTTTACTACAATCTAATAAAAATCTAATAAAAATTGACCATTTGACAGGGGACACTTTCACCGTCATTTTTGACGGCACCAGATCGCCATTACAGCTTTGAAGCTCATGTATTGAGCACCGAAAGCGCTGATTTTCTTTGGCTGTTGCCATCATGCATTTAAACCATACAGGTAGAAACTGGTTAGTAAGTGAAACAGTGGGTGCAAGATAATTAGCCACAGTTCCCAGTGGGGTGGGAAAGGAAGTGTGGGGTAGGGGGAAAAGGGAAGGAAAAGAAACAGGCCAACTATTCACACCTATCCAGAGACCTACACTGGAAAGTGCATCAGTGGATGTCATATTAAACTCAGTTATGGTATTCTCTCCCCACTCATTGTCCCAGCTCACACAGTGAACTGGGTGAACTAAGCTCACACCAGTGAACTGAAATACAATACAAAATTACATTATTATAGTGCCTTTCACGTCGGGAGGACGTCCCAAGGCACTGGACAGTCAGGGATTTGGACCCAAGCAGGGCGGGTGATTGGGGTAAGGGAGTGTGGAGGCAGGGAGGGTGCCCGAAGAGGAAGGTCTTGAGACGTGCCTTGAAGGAGGCAAGGGAGGGAGCGAGGCAAAAGGAATGTGGGATGGAGTTCTAAAGGATGGGGACGGAGGCTCGACTGCCGATGGGGGGGATGGCCAGGTGGGCGAAATGGAGCAGGCCGGAGCCCAATGAGCGGAGAGAGCGGACAGGTTGATAAGGGGTTGCAGGTCACTGAGGCAGGAAAGGGCAAGGCCATGGATACACTGAAACTGGTAAAAACAAAATTCAAAAATGCCAGTAAATGCCGGTATTGGCATTGTAATTGTTTGAATTCTGTGATAGTGAATAAGCCCTCTTCTGCTCGTGGCGTTCAAACTGAGTCAAAGTTGATATCCTTGGCTGCTGTGAAGGCCAGCGAGAACAGTGAGGCTGCTCAGCGCGGCATTGCTGTATGCTAGGAGTTGAGCTGTCGGAAGTCTATACATGCTCTGCGGAAATATTTGGTCCATGGAATGTTTTTGTTTTTAATTTTTAGGTTTCAGACTCGGTCCGACTGGATTCCAATTCTGAATACTTGGGAGTCCAGCAAGTTGGGGGGTTATTAGAGGGGAAAAAAATGTAGAGGTAGTGTGATTTTGGTTCATAAAAATACATTTATAGTTTATAATGCATTGGCTCTTCAACTTGCAAAATGTACAAGCTAAAGGACAATACGACTGCTAAGGGAAGTTCTTTGCCTTGAAGGGTTAGGCAAATAAGTACCTCTCTCTTGTATAACATTGTGAGAGGAAATTGATGCCAACCTCTGTACTTGAGGCCTGGAGACATCTACCTGCTCACTGATTCATCTGTGTGCAAATCACTGCCACCACACAATCCACAGCACTGGCCTCGAATATTTCTAATAAATACAATCTGACCTTGTTATAATATAACTTGTTATAGTGCAAATCTGAGTCCAAGCTGACACTCCAATACACTGGGGGGGGGAGGGGGGGCGGTCTGAATTGTTGGGAGGTTCTGTCCTTCAGGGTGACGTTAAACTGAGGTCCCAGCTGGCTGCTCTGGTGGTTATTAAGCATTCCATGTCACTAATTGGAAAAAAAGGAGTTTCTCCCAGTGTCCTGGCCAACTACTCCCCAAATAAATTGACCATCCACTTGATGGCTGCTTGTGGGACACTGCTGTGCGCAAAATTAGCTGCGCATTTCACCTATAAAATAGTCATTACACTTCACAAAATACGCATCAATCCAGTTTACAGTATATCCTGTGCAGCGCTTTGAGATGTCTTGACAATGCAATTATGCCCTGTACCAAATGCAAGGATTATTATCATGGATAGAGGCAGGAGAGCAACAACAACAACAAGATTACATTTGTTTTGCGCCTTTCATGTCGGGAGGACGTCCATTTCAGACCCGAGCTGGGGTCAGCGGGGGAGAAGGAAGGGGAGGTGGCCGATAGCATGGTCGAAGAGGAGGGTCTCGAGGCGGGACTTGAAGGGGGCTAAGGAGGCAGCGCGGCTGAGTGATTCGGGGATGGAATTCCAGAGGTTGGGGCCAGAGTGGCTGAAGGCTCTTCCCCCAATGGTGGGGCGGGTGGGTCGGGGGACGTGGAGCAGGCCAGAACCGGCTGAGCAGAGAGAGCAGGCGGGTTGGTAGGGGGTTAGGAGGTCACAGAGGCAGTGTGGAGCGAGGCCATAGAGGGCTTTGTATGTGAGGACCAGTATCTTGAACTGGATCCTCTGAAGGATAGGGAGCCAATGGAGTCGGGCGAGAATGGGGGAGATGGGGTCACGGAGTTTGGTGCGGGAGAGGACACGGGCTGCAGAGTTCTGGATTATCTGCAGCCTGTAGAGGGAGGAGTTGGGAAGGCTGACAAGCAGGGCATTTGCATAGTCGAGCCTGGAGGTGATGAAGGCATGAACAAGAATTTCAGAGGCCTGAGGAGTGAGGTAGTGGCGGAGTCGGGCAATGTTACGGAGGTGACGGAAGGCAGAGCGGGTCATGGCTTGGATGTGGGGAAGAAAAGACAGTTGAGGGTCGAACAAGACACCGAGGTTCCTGACTGGCTTGAGTTGAAGTGTGCAATCATGGAGGCTGATGCTGCCAGAGCCTGAGGTGCTGAGGCACTGGCTCGAGCCAATGAGGAGGGTCTTAGTCTTGTTCACATTCAACTGTAGGAAATTTCCCCTCATCCAGGACTTGATGTCCGACAGACAGTCTGTCAGGACAGCAGTGGTCCTGGAGTTGAGGGTGGAGGCAGAAAGATAGAGTTGGGTGTCATCCGCATACATATGGAAGGTATTCAGAGGGGAAGGCAACACACTCGTGGTTTTAGCACGGAGCGGCGATGCTTTTAATTTTGGAATTGCAATGTTACCTAAACAAAACCAAAAAAGGCCGAGTGTGGCATGATCTCAGCACTAAAATCTAAATAAACAAAAGACAAAATACTGCGGATGCCAGAAATCTGAACTAAAAGCACATGTTTCTGGGTACACTCAGTAGATCAGGCAGCATCTACGGAGAGAGGAAAGTGAGTTTCAGGTCGATGACCTTTCATCAGAACAGAGGTTCTGACAAAAGGGCATTGACCTGAAACGTTAATTGACTTTCCGCTCTCCATAGATGCTGCCTGACTGACTGGTATTCCCAGCAACTTCTTTTTATTTCAAAATAAACAAACACTGGCCACCATTTAGCATATACTACTACTACTAAGAATAATCCTTGTATTTGATATAGCGCTTTTCACATCTTCTAGATGTCTCAAAGCATTTCACAGAATATACTGTAAAGTGAATTGACTGTATATTTGTGGGCGAAACACGGCAGTCAATTGCGCACAGAAGTATCTCACAAACAGTTGTGGATTGAGTGAACAAANTTTTTTCCTAATAAAAATATTACTATTACGAAATATTACTAATCTAATACTTAATAAATATTCCATTTGCATACATCTGTAATTCTAATCTCTTAATTATCCATTACTGAAATTTAAACAGGAGGAAATCTATGAAAGAAAATTAAACCAGAAGAATTCTTTGGCATTCAAATAGCGTGCCTTTAAATGGCCAAATAGCAAGTAAAACAGAAACAGGTTGCTGGAAGGAGCAATAACAAAATTACATAATGTATGAGGCAAGTTCAACTTCGAGCCAGGAACCAAACTGAGAACGTACTACCAATTATACAAGACTTCAGTTTTTTCTACTTAGGTAATTTCCTTAATCAAAAGCCAAGAACATATTCAGAGGAATTTCCCTAGCACAAGGGACTACATCACTGAGTTATAGACTTCCCCATCAGTCATCCAGCAGGTGAATAATGTGAGCTTTGGCAGCAGCTGGACTGAGAGATCATCGATATCACACTGGATTGATTGTGCATGCTGCATGTATTCATTAATTCGACCGACAAGACAAGCCAAAAAGCACCCTTAAGTAGCCCCATCACACCCACCCTCACCCGGCTCCGCTGGCTCCCCATCCATCAGAGGATCAAATTCAAAATTCTCGTCCTCACCTTCAAGGCCCTCCATAGCCCCCTCCTACCTCTCCGACCTGCTAACCCCTTATTAACCTGTCTGCGCTCTCCGCTCAGCAGGCTCCAGCCTGCTCCATGTCCTCCACCCGGCCAGCCTCACCGTCGGTGGTCGGGCACTCAGCCTCACTGCCCCCACCCTCTGGAACTCCATCCCACATTCCCTTTGCCTCGCTTCCTCCCTTGCCTCCTTCAAGGCACGCCTCAAAACCCTCCTGATATTCAATGTCCGTTCAGCCACCCTTCTACCCTCTCTACACTCCACCCTCCCTGATCCCAACCACCTCCCCCACCAGCTCAGGTCTTAATCCCTGACTTTCAGCATCTCTGGGACGACCTCCTGACATGAAAGATGCTTTATAAATGCAATGTTGTATTGTATTTGTTAAACCACTATACATCAGCCATTATAAGTTATGTTAGCAGAAATACAATCTTACCTGAGCTTGGTGTTGATTTGCAGAGCTTTTGCTAGCATCTTGGCACCAATGTCTCCCATTCCATTCCCACTGATGTCCACTTTAGTCAAGGACGAATTGCTGCCTAAAGCGTTAATGATTATCGTCAAGTCAGCCTTAAGCTTGGAATCTGCTACAGATAGCGATTCTAGTGGCTGCAAAGAATAAAAAGATAATATAATAAACTTAGTATCAAGTTGTTTCAGTAGGAAATTAATAACAATCTCTTATTCATAAAAAGGAATTCTGCTGGATCACATCACTTTATGCCAATCTGAGCAATATTATACATAGTTTCACTACTGAAAAAACAATTCCTGTAATTTCAAAGGGTTGGTGCCCAGCATTAATACGACTGAGGAGGCAGGAATCCATTTACTTCCTACTCAGCTATCTTTTTCAATGCCAGGCACGCAAAAATTATTAATCGTCCGCAATATGTAAAAATAAACAGCAACTGCAAAAGACAGGAGTGAATGGATAGCAGCTTGTATTGTGAAATAATTTCTTCTGTCACATTCCAATGTGGTTTATTTTTAATTCCTCCCTGCGCTCCAATTCCCAAAAGGAAGTGGGGAAGCAATCTGTTCTCATGGCTTTGTGGGTTCTGCTTGAAGCCCGCTGGTAATGGGGAGGAGGGGAAAGAGTGGTTAATGTAATTTTAGTCAGGGTTAACTAATTGTCGCAAGTACCTCCTGCCATGGTCAAGTGCCTTGCTCTTTGCTTGATTCTATTTTGTAAGAACCTGGGCAAGATCGTGTGCTTGCTAGAATAGTCAATCACAAATACAAACTGATAGTGATTTTTGGTATACAACACATAGGCCAGATGTCTGTTTATTCAAACCTGTATGGCTTACTGGTAAAAAAAGGTAAATCACTCTTAACAAATTAATAGGGCTTTTGAGGGGGAGGTGGCAAGGAAGTGGGGAAGGAGGCCCACCAAATTCTGATCATTTGAAGACATTATCTTTGGAAGCAATATTTAAAGCAAATCCCCTTTCGGACTCCAGTTCAGGCTTACACTGCTTTCTACAAAATCCAACAAGCACTGGATAGGTGCGAGTACATTAGAAGATTCACTTTAATGTCCTTATGACTTGAACCAAAGCTATTAGGTAAACTGCGCAAAAAGTGACATTACTTTTAAAAATGATGCAATTTTCGTAAAATACATATTTTTAAAGAAACTTCTATTAAGTTAAATGCATAAATTAAGAAAGTAGCACTTACTGATTCTTCATCCTGAATCATCTGTACAAGGTTATCAAGGACCGGTATAAGGTTCCTGTTAAACATGATTTACCATTCGTTAGTCACAGCAGGTTTAATGACGAATGTATCAGTAGTTCTACACTACAATAATATTCTACAATCACCAACTGTGTCTCAACAGGCAAACATTACAGGAATAGGAGATAGGTGCAAAGCAACCATGATGTTTGTACCACAATGCAACATAAAACTGGGTAAGTGTAAACCAGCTTTATGCTCAGCTCATCTTACTTTCAGTCCCCAAACAACAACAACAATTTGCATTTGTATAGCACCCTTCATGCGAGGTAGCGTCCCGGAGCGCTTCACAGTGCTGGAGGTGACAATGAGCCAAGGGGAGAGGCAGGGGGAAAAGATGACCGTAAGCACGATCAAAAAGGAAAGTCTTTAGACGGGATTTGAAGGTGGGGAGGGAGGGGGCAAGGCAGAAGGACTGAGGGAGAGCGTTCCACAGGTTCCGGGAGTAGTGACTGAAGGCACGGCCACCAATGGTGGAACAGAGGGCACGAGGGACAAATAGGAGGCTGGAGCCAGCCGAGCGGAGGCAGAGGGTGCTGGAATGGGGTGTAAGCAGGTCAGAGAGGTAGGGAGGTGCGATGGAATGAAGTGATTTGAAAAAGTATTGAGAGTATCTTGAAGTCGATCTGTTTGGTGATTGGGAGCCAGTGGAGCCTGGCAAAGGACTGGTGTTATGGGAGTACAGAGATTCGTGTGGGTGAGTATCTGGGTGGCGGAGGTTTGAATTAATTGAATCTTGTGTATGGTGGAGCTGGAGAGACCAGCGAGGAGGGCATTGGAATAGTCCAGCTGGGAAGTGACAAAGGCGTGGATGAGGGTTTCAGCTGCATCGGTTGTGGGGTACGGACGGAGGCGGGTAATGTGGTAGAGCTTCACAGCAGTGAAATTAACGCCTCAGTATCTCCATCCATGTGTTGTAATATCGATGCTAGATTGACAGTGGGGCTAGATTATGTGAGTTGTGTAAAACATGTGTGAATCATGTGCAGAGAGGAAATTATAGGTGACCTTAATTATTTATTAGTCTAATGTAAGGACCTTTTAAGTATTTGATTGCCTCATTAATTTAGGTCCTGTATTTTATCTGATCTCCAATTAGTCTATTTCCGTGAAGTGCTCCGAGGCACTGAAAGCTGCTTTATCAATGTAAATTGCTCAGTAACAACCAATGAAAGGGGCACTTATAATTCCGTTGTTAACACATGGTTAACACAAGCTGTAAATTAGACACCAGTGTTGATAACTGACAAGTTCCATTCTTAAATTGTGCAAAGCCTTCCTCATATCAAAACCTCAACAGGATGACATTGTCTTGTAACTATAGCAGGGCTTGGAACTGTGACTGTTTTGAAACATTAATTCGCTTCTATCAACAGTATAACATTTTGAAAATCAGTGCCCATAAGATTTTCTTAAAATTGGCTAAAATCTCAAATTATCCATGCTGGGACCCTTGAGGGGTGGATCCGTTTATTGAGTCAGTAGCTAAACCAGTAAGGCCCAAACGATGATTCTTTATCATTGCTGAGCAACGTTATCAGAGCCGGGCTTCATTCTAAATATGTATTGGAAATATAATAAAATAATCCTTGCATTTGATATAGCGCTTTTCACGTCTTCTAGACGTCCCAAAGCGCTTCACAGAATATACTGTAAAGTGAATTGACTGTATATTTGTGGGCGAACGCGGCAGCCAATTGCGCACAGCAGTATCCCACAAACAGGCATGGATTGAAAATGACCAATTTATTATTGTTTTGTTTTTTTGGAGGGATTATTATTAGGCATCAAGAGTGGATTCAGAATTCTGAGCAAGGGACAGGTATTTTGTCCAGGGAACCATGTGCCCGCCCACCTCCCCTCCTGGATATATAAAAGTGTAGGTAATATGCAGGGCTAGGCTTGGCTGTGATTTCTCTCTCTCCATTACCCCCGTGGTCCAACAGCCTGCTTTGACCCTGGGTAACGTATGACACATACAAAAATAATGGTAACCTAGGCGTGGCACCAGTATCCATGGAACAGTGCCCAAGCCGAACAGAGTGAAATGCAGGCAGGAAAGGGGAGAAAACTGGTACAGAAAATTGACCCAAGCAAAATCTCAATGGCCTAGTGAAATACTACCTAGTACTACAGCACTAAGTCCTACAGACCAGAAGATTAAAGATTTGATCCCTGCCTGGTCTGTGTTGTGAACTAATCTTAATTGGAGCGGTGATAGGGAGGTTTCTACAAAGTTCCTTAGGGACTTCTAAGATTTCCTCACAAATATCACCCAGGTGTCCTGCTCTCAATAGCTATGGACGTGCAATGATCATTGAGTTGTAAACAGGATTAGGCTCCTCTGTGATGTCCCTTTCGTTGAATAGATTGTTGAAAGCTATTTTCTCTCATTAAACACCACACACTGGCAGGGTAGCAGAGGTTTGCTCTGTGTGCGATGCCTGTGAACCTCAGTAAAGACATGGATGAAGATGACCGGTGAAAATTGGCAAACCAAATGTAATAAGACATTGTTAAACCTTTAGGACCTGTCAGCTCACAATATTGTCTGTCACTCTTATTAGCCGCAAGCACTTCCTACTGCAAACAACCTCCAACCGTCAAATTCCAGCCTTGAAGCATTCATGTTTCTGTCACTTTTCAAAATTTGTTTCACTTAAAGCTTTTGGTTAAAACACTCAGCGTGTTATTTCACAAACCTCAGCAGTAGCTTCTTCCTAGACTCAGATGGTGTGGCAGATGTATTATTGTACTTAAAGCATCTATTTCCGCTCACTTTATTCATTTCAATTGCTGCAACAGTTTGTAACTGGATTCTTTTCACACGTGTGGCCGGCAACATAGAAACTCTCATTCCCTCCAGCTAAAACCACGGAGGCGTGACTGAAAGGGCACTTCTTTTCAGTGCTCTACAATTTTGATGAATTCAGAGCTTTGATTTCATTTTTATAATGTAGGGCTGGAAAATATTAAAATAAGAGCCACAAATTGGAACTACTGGGCAAATATCCAACTAAGTGCAGTATTCTGATCTATCAGCATGAATAAGATCATCTATCAGAACAGAATTAGTCCTAGAGTCTGGGTGGAGACAGAAGGATACCGATTTAGGTGGCACCTGGGTACATGTGGATATGGATCCCATGGGTGCAGCTCATGTCATAGAGGAAGCATGTAGACCATGAACAGGAGAGGACTGAGCATAAGAACCTTGAGGTACTCTGTACACGGCTATGAGAAAGAAGGGAAAAATCCATTAGAGGAGACATGATGATGATACCGGTACAGATAGAAGTGAAACCAGGAAAACCAGGCACATAAGGGTGTAACTTTGACCAGGCCTGTCTCAGTAACGTGGGTGGAATGGAAGCCATGTTTGAGGGACTCATACAGGAAGTGCCGGCAGAGGAAGGAGCGAAACTGAGAGTTGACAAAAGTGTTTCAGCACCTTGGCCATGCAGAGCAGATTGGAAATGGTGCAATAGCTGGAGAATGTGAAGGGCGTTGAGTGGGATGTGGCTTTCTTTTGAGAAGTTGGTAATGACAGTAGTTTTGAAAAGGGAAGAGGATTTGTGCCAGAGAAAATGGAGAGGTTGATAATGTCATCTAATGCAGGTGGGGGCAGAGCAGCAAGAGCTGTGTGGGAATGCAGTCAAGGGAGCAGGTGGTGGGTTTCATGTGAGAGGTAAGTGAGGAAAGGGATGAGTGGGAGACAGGGACAGAGAGGTGTGCAATGTGGGTGTCGGGAGGAGGAGTGGTGGTATAGTAGAGGAAGTGGAAGCAGCTTAGTGGATGTGATCAATTAATGGCCAAAGGTCAGAAAGGCCAAAGATGGTCATCTGGGGAAAAAAATTAATTTTAAAGCAGCGTAGCATACAGTCCAACTGTTTTTGGTGTGTGGTGGTGGGGAGCTGTTTTCTGACAATTTTCACAGCTTGCTTGCCTTTTCAGGCAGTCTTAGTGACACACGGTCTCATATCACGTTAAAAAAAGACCTCTTACAGCATCTTTCAGTCTGGGTTTCTTGTTGCTTTTCACACAAATAACATATCAGTTACAAATCTGATTGATGTAGCTCACTGATTTCTGCAAGATATGACCCCAGTGACCTGTGATTTGTGCGACTCGCACCGAACGAGCCCTGGATGCAAAATAGTGTAACCTACCAGGAATCTTTCTGCAGTGCTACTGCTCTTTTTGTTTCAAATGTGAAAGGACAATTGAAAAATTCCTTGCAACTATAAATGATCAATTTTGTGAACATACGTCAAAGCTGGCTTGAATACATCCATTTTGTAATGGAAAATTAAATATCTGCTGATAGATTACCAAAGGTACGTGCAATTTAACTGCAGCTGAATGCAGCTGCCATCATACATTTATATTTGCATTTGTTTGGAATTCCTAGTTTGGTTTGGATACTCTTAAGCATGGTGATGTATTTGCGCATTTGTCAAGATACTCACTCGGCTGACCCCAAAAATAAGTCTGAATGTAACAAAATGGATACTTATAAGCCTTTCCGTTTCTCTGGCCACCAGAATCACTTACTTGGACTTAATGTTGTTGAAGTTTTTGCCTAAAGCCAGATGTCGAATTGATCTGTTCTTGCCAAGCCATACCATAAGTGTAGCAAGATCGGAGTCTAAACCTGTATAAAAGGGTTAAAAATCACACAAATAAGCCACTTACTAGGAACAATCAAAGTACAGCAACATTACTGCACCTGAAAGAACCCTACTGGCATTCCAGCTGTGCAGAGCAGATTCCAGTAGGGTCCTGTAAAATTATCACTCGCCACAACATGGATGAAAGTGGATTTGTTTTAAACCAGAAAATAAGACCCGATGTCTAGGATTCGCAAGTGTGGATCCATGTATACAGAGATAATTACAGTTGCCTTTGATTAGGTACTCATCCAGTGAAAGGGATTTAATAATTGTGTAATCAACCAAACCTTTTCATTAATTACATAATTAAAGGCATCTGTAATTCCTCTGTACATATGCACATGGTGCATAATAGGCCCAATTTAGGGTTTCTAAATAATAAAAATAATAAATCACTAGTATAAATTACTACATAAAAATACCCCAAATATTACTGTCCCAAAAGTATGGCTGTCTGGGCTGTGAAATCGTGGCGCAGTCACACATTGTATAAAGTTTGGATCCTATCAGCACCAAAATTAGTTAAGCCAAAGCTCTAATAATAAGCCATTCTTATGGAGGTGCTAGACATTGACAGATTCACTAGCAAATCATTTAGAGAGAAACTTTATGGTTCTTGTCATGTTGTTTCCTATTTGTGAACTAAACAAAAGCTGGATTTCCTCCAATAGTTCATTGAATAAGTGCCCCAGGTGTCAAATCACCAACTAGTGATTATCCTGGGGGGGAGGAGGGAGGAGGTGAGTGGGGTCTCCTTGGAACTGAACAGACTCTCATCCAGCTCCTGTTAACTCTGATAGCCAAAGCCTTAATGAGTAGGGTGGTCCTAGCTGGACAAGCAACAGGAAGCTTGCCACATCTTAAATGTCCAATAAGTGGACTGAACATAAGAGACAAGCAATCTCTTCTCACCATTGTCTGAAATATCCAGTTCTGAAATATTATGGACTTCAGCAATACAGCCTTCCAAAATCTGAGCCCCACCAGACCTTAGCTGCAAAGAAAACCACGTGGTTAGCTTTATTTTAAAATCCTTTCATTACCTAGACATTTTGATTGGTCTCTCCCCAACATTAATGGATAATTATTATAAAATTGTTTATGAAATGTATAAAATTCTTATAAAGTTCCTTTTTTCCACCTTGCTGACGTTTTTCCAGCACATTCCTTAATTTTCCCTAAATGAAGTGGATATTTGTGGACTGTTACTACAATTCCGAGATGCAATTCAGCTAATTTGGCTGAATGTCAGGAGATAATGTTTCGAAATGTTTTTGTTTGGCCTGTAGATAACGATGTTCAAGGCTACTGTGATTTCATAAAAGCAATTAAGTTGAGACGCTTAGTAAGGCAGAGAGGCCCAGGAAAGCATACATATTCATAGAGATGCATATAGTGGAAACACTGTACAAAGGATGCAGTGAAAAATAGTAGACGATCATCACTATGTAAAGTAAGTATCTGCACTCAGATGTGCATGGCGTTAAACTCTTTAAAAAAAACTAAGAAATAAAACAAGATGAACGCAGGAAGCTGCAATGGACATGGGGGAGAGGAGTGGAGAAGAGTGCTTTAATATACAGTATTTGAATAGAGTTTTACTAACAACCAATCAACACTAAACAGTGGGCAAAGTGAATGCACTCTTACATTAATGATGTTACTCGCAAATGTTAATTTCTTTCTCACAAATAAATGTTTCAGATGGTTTCACTCACCCCCACCCAACCCCTCAAAACTATATAACGATACAAGTTACTGCCATAAAGGACAGATGATTTTCAATCGTGAAGATTCAGAATTCTCATCACCACCGATTGATTACCAGCTCTCAACAAGACTTCAGATATACTAAATGCTAAAACTGTTTTTTCAAGAAAAAACTTACAAACCTGTCTAAAGTATATGCCTGGAACCTAGTTGAACAGGAAGTAATAATAGTAATAATCCTTGCATTTGATGTGGAATCTTATCACTTCTTCGAGACGTCTTAATGCGCTTCACAGAATATACTGTAAAGTGAATTGACTGTATATTTTGTTGGTGAATTGCAGGAAGTATGCAAGTAATGGAGGATTTGATTATGTTCTTTAACATAACTTTGTTTCTTACTGACTTCCTACAAATGATCAATTCCTATTGACAAGAGACCCCTTTATCTGCAATTCATTAAACAAACACAGGGGAACTTAAATTGCAAAAAAAAAGTATTACGCAAAGATGTGAAATACTAAAAAGAAATCTTAAAAATAAATTTGAAAACTTTTTTTTTAGCTTGTTCTAAATAAAGACATGTACATTTTCTTAATTTCACATGACAGTACTAATAAGCAGGGATATCTATTTGGAAGCTAGTAAACGATACTCATTAGTCAAAATGAGCAGTTCCAAGAATTGCTTTGGACAATTAAAATAACTTACATGTTGGAATAATTTCCAATGATGTTCTTCATCAAATTCTCAATACAAAGTTTTGATACCCAAGAACATTATATTAAAACATGTACTTCAACAAAATTACACATATTACAGAAAGTTTCACATCAAGGGAAAAGATTAACGATTACACCCGATTCTTAAATCTTCTTTCAAGTGACACAGAGAAACTACAACATACAAAACACAATTAAACGCATGTCTGCAATTTTATCATACTGTATGAAATAGCCGTACCACATGTTTCTCAAGATAATATTGGTAGGCAGGCAGGAAGCCATTTTCTGGATCAAAAAGGTTAAAGGTAAGGCAGGGAGGGTACTTACACAGTGACCAAGCTAAGGAAAGCAGAAGGGAGGAAAAGAATGGCATACATCAGTGCAGAGCTGGAGGAGGCAATAGCATTACAAGCACAGTGAGCCCATACAGAGTTCAGCAGTCAGTCTGTATCACACCAGCACTTGAAAGTTGTTAAGAGAATGACAAAGCAAATCATGAAACGAGTCTGGGTAAATGCCTGCTTGGCAAAAGATTAGGGCTACACAAATATAAGGCAAGTACAGACTCACTAACATACAAAAACAAAGGGACTTTGTTGAAAAAAACATTCATTTTGTTCATAAATATATCTACAATCAGCACTGAATGTCTTGATTAAGATATCATGAAAGGCATTCATTCAATAACAGACTCTCATACTCCTGGATATCAAAAGTACATTGGTCACACTTACACATTTAGAAGGTTATTGAGGTCTATGGTTAACCCCATCCAATAACTTCAGTTGAAGAACTAGCTAAAGGTTACCCAACATCTCTTGATGTTGTTTGCTGCCGAATCACCATGTGAACCAGTGCAGTCTCACCACGAAACTACTGCAAGAACGCAGGTTGTTAGCAGCTGCTAGAATCATAGAATCTTACACCATAGATGGTCATTGTGCCTGCACCGGCTCTCAGAGCAAGGTATCCACTCAATCTTTCTGCCCTGCCCTAACTCCACAGCCCTTGAAGCATCTATTCTTCATTCTTCACATTACTTCCACATCCCAATAACTCTTGAGTGAAAAAAATTCACCTAAGCTCTTTCTTTGCTCTTCTTGGGATTTTTTACCCCTCGAGCCGGCTGACTGAGAAATAGAAGGCAATTTAAAAATAAAATGCTTCACGTGCAAGTGAGCTAATGTTTGCTAATCAACCACTTCAGAAATAATACAAGTCTCTGTTCCCTTAAACTGGACCATTAACTTTTTGGAGTCATTTTCTTCACTGCTTTTTGAGTTGAATTCATTCAAAAAGTAAAGTTTCTTTCTTACCTCGCAGTTGCTGAGGTCTAGAGAAACATCCTTCAATTGAGGGTTACAAGCAAGGCCAAGTAAAAGTGCTCTGCAAGGAGAGAATTATTCTTCAAACAAACAGCTTACATTTTATAAGCCTTTCAAGTGCAAGAACATCTCAAATCGCTACACAGAATTGAGATCCATTAGAAATTAACAATAACAACTTGCATTTATATGGTGCTTCACACACAGAAATATGCCTTGGAGCACTTTACAACTTTATGGATGCCAAGCCCATGGTTGTGGTGGGGGGGGAGAAGAGGAGGGAAGAAGGTTACCATGGGCATGGTCAAAGTGGTAGATTTTAAGGAGGGTCTTGAAAACACAGAGTGGGAGAGAGTTCCAGAGGTCGGGGCATAGAATAGGCATGGGTAGGCCAATGGATGCACAGCAAGCCCGAGTTAGCCGATTGGAGCGGTCAAGTGAAATGAACTGAATGTATGTAGGCAAGCAGCGTAGCTAATCTGCACCAACTCATTGGAAAGAGAACTCCTAGTCATGTTGGAATGCTTTATTCATGCGCATTATTCCAATACTAACTCAGCAGTAAAATAGTCTCCCTGCTTTTGAGCATAATATTGAACACCCTAACTGTGAGGCAGAAAGTCAAGGGGGATGACCTGATGCACTGTGGGGGGACACAATTAATTATTGCCCCCTGAAATAAATTCACAGCTTGGCAAGTTCCTGATAGAATGTTGACTAGGTTGTCAAATGGAGATAATGAGTAGAGACGGGGTGGGGGGGGGGGGCGGCGGCTGCTGTTGTTCCCCACACAGAGAGGGGAATGGGTTGTTGAAGGAAGATATCTCTTGGGTGAGATATTGGAGGGTAAGTGATGCTCATAGAATCATATTCCAATTGAAAATAAAACAAGAGTCATAAGTTTGCAAGAGAGATTCAGATAAAGAAGGCCCTTTAGCCTATTTGATCTCATCCTTCCCAAATACCCTTACTGTGCTCCCAGTTTTCCTGATGTTTGTCCTGAAATTGCTCTCTGTAACTCTAAATCTGGGATCTCTTGTTCTATTGTCTCTGCATTCCAGAAGAGAAGGAGGGTGAGGAAAACATAAGCTGATCTGTACACGTTTAGAAGACAGAGACTCTGTATTGATGTAAGACCTGTTTGTCAACGAGAAGAAATAAATACTAACTTGATTGCCTCTGGAGGGAGTTTGGTGCCAGACACATTGATGTGTCTTAAAGCCAGTGAACTGCTGAAAAACATTTTGAAGGATGGAGGAATTTCTTTCCCCTTCCTGTGGTATTAAAGAAAAAAAAGAAATTCATGTTACTCATGATCTCACCTCAGGATTACTTATCCACCAAGTCTCAAAGTGTGGTGGCTGTATTTTCTTTTAGGACAGCCAAAAAGATCGATGTAGCACTGATTACCAACACATGAATGAATCTGCTTATGTAATACAATACAAATTACATTTGTAAAGCGCCTCGTCCCAAGGTGCTGATCTATTTAGACCAACTCACATCAGACTAAAATCTTTAAGTACATCAATAAATTGAGCATACATTGATTATATTTTTCAGATTAAATGTGCAGGGCTAATGAGCTACAACTAGATTACTGTCTTCAATCATGTTCAGATCTCATATCAATCATGACTGCACACTGCCCATAATTATTAGTGTTTTGTCCCTAAACAAGCAACAGAGCCCAATATTGCAGTAGAGTTCATCTGCCAGAGAAGGCATGAATGAAGTGCTGCAAATAACTGTGCACTCAATGCAGGTTTGCTTTTCGTGTACTGTGGACGAGTGCTATACCAGAAGGGTAGTGCACTATTGTTGGTGGCTTGTACTAGAAATTGGCTACCAGTCAGCATCTCCAGAGTAGTCAGGTTGCCCCCTTGTCACTTCCTGTAAAGGTAGTGATATCGGCAACGCTTCCTGCACACAGCACCCAACAGCTGATGTCAGCAGTGAACTGATACACAGGAAGCACTGACCATCATTGGGTAGTTGTTAAACGCATCTCCTTACAATCTGGTATCTGAATTTATGGAGCCAAACCACTGTTATAATGGTGGTTGCCCTTGATCATGTGAATTGTTCAGTACAGTGATTGACTCAAAGTCCCCCGCTACCAAATAAAATGTAAAAAAACAGCCTCTTAAAATCACCCGGGTTAATCACTAAAGGAACGTCCAGAATCAAAGAAGAATAACTGTGCACAGAACAAGTTTACCTATGAGAAAAAATACTCTTGGATAGATGAAGAAGTGCCAGATGCTGACAACAGCCCCGCAGTAGTGCTCCACAGACCTGAATAATACACAAGGCAGTTCAGTCACAAACAAAATACACTCGTTTCTACAGTATGCGAATAGGAACTCTTCTATGTGCAAATGTAATGAGAAGTTACGCAATTCTATTGGAGGAAAGACATACTTTTATTGAAGCACTGTTAAGATGGGTATGAATCATTAGTTAGACCACAGTTCAGAATGATTAAGATCCTCATTTTTACTTTCCACCATCTCAATGGCCTTGCCCAAACTTACTTCAGCAATTTCCGCCAACCATACTCCCCAGGCCACTCTTTCCTATCTGCCAAATACTGGCCTGCCTCATACTTCTATCTGCTCTGCTCTCCATTGGGGGGCAAGCTTTCAGCCACTTTGCCCCTGCATCTAATTTTTCCGAAATTCCTCTGTCTGCCTCATCCGTACCTTATCAATGGTATAGCTTGATGTTGAGACAAGAGAAAGGGAAGGTGACCGTAGGTATGGTCCAAGAGGAAAATCCTCAGGAAATGTGAATACAGGCAAAGTGAAGGTAAGGTGGAGGGATTGAGGTAGAGAGTTCCAGAGGGTTGAGAAGCAGTGGCTGAAACCACTGCCACCGATGGTGGAGCGGAGGGGATGAGGGATATGCAGAAGTCAGTCCTAAGCTAGATGAATGAAGTGGGCAGATAAACTCGGGTGTGAGAAGGTCAGTGAATCCAGGCGATGAAGTGATTTGTAGGTGAGTATGATGATCTTGAAATTGATCTGCTTTGTGATAGGGAGCCAGTGGAGGAGGGACTGAGGCAGGAAGTGGCTGAAAGCATGGAGTGGAGGGGTTGAGGGATGTGCAGAAGGCAGGAATTTGTTAAGCGAAGAGGGAGGTGTGAGCTTGTCGGAGAGGTAGGAAAGTGCCCGGGGATGAAGTGACTTAGAGGTCATTGTGAGGGTCACAAGGAATCACAAAAAGGCCAATAGGCATAACAAATCCATCCCTTTTTGACCTATCACTCTTCTCACCATCTCTCTCAATCCATTCTCGCCACAGAACAAAATTGTCCATTTAAATTCTTTCTCGTGTCTGGATCAAAATTATTGCTGCAAGTCCATTACACGTTTTGGAACAAAATATTCCATTAAATTTTCTTTCCTAAATTATAGGTTGTGGTACCTGCTACCTGAAGCTTCTGCATAATCTTGAACACTTAAATCAGACCACCTCACAATGAACACATTTCCTTCATTTTTTCTCATATTTGAAATTCTTGATGCCAAAAATTTTCTTACACTGGTTAGCCCTGGACCCTATCAAGGGCAATAATAAATATGCTTCCTAAAATGGAGTGACAAAACCAACATGCAGTATAATAATGGGGATAGGACTTTCAACAAGAAATCATCCCGTTATTTAAATGCCCCCTAAAAAACACTGGAGCTAGGTTTATGCTGTCAAACACTGTGGTTAAACATTACATTTATACTTAAACTGGGAAAGATTTTTTTTAAAGTGGTTCTTTGCTTTAATGGATCTTAAAACATTGCATATTTACACTTTCACTATTTGAGAAAAGAAGGGAGTTTTTCTTTCCCCCCACTGTTCTGACCAACAGTCTTCCAAATAAAATTGGGCATTCACTCCACGGCTGTTTGTGAATCATTGCTATGTGCAAATTGGATGCTGCACTTGCCTATGAATACAGTCACTATATTTCAGAGTAAAAATAAGCTCCTGTAAAGTGCTTGAAGATGTCTTGACAACACAATAAAGTATGACATTATATGCAAGGATTATTATTAGTATTATTATTATTCCCTCTTCCATTAATTCAACTCCTACCCAACAAAATTCCCCAATAACATGACTCACTTTCTAGCCACAAGTTGTAAACATGACAGTTGTGTTACATTCCACCTTGGAACACCATGCATATTAATTATACTTGACTCTTTTCCCATAATTTTATTTCAATTAGCTTCTCTTCTACTTGATTAATGTTTGAGTTCAACCAACCTACAAATTGAGCTGTTCTAAGCAGTAAGAGGCTTTAAATTGCAGAATGCTCTCATTTATACTTCCTGTATAGTCAGATAGCAATTTTTCCCCAAATAAAATGTCCTTATGATAAAATACTGTAGTGTCAGCAATCACATACATTTAAAAGCTGTTGAATTATTAGCCTTTAGTGTCAGAGATCCACGGTTGCTACGTTTTGCAAAGTCAGCTTCAGTGTTGTACATTAAAACTCTGGTTGATCAACCTCAATGGCTGAGTTGCTAAAACAAGTACAGCCAAATTGAGCTAACAGAAATTGGGACAGCTTCCAGATTCAATCACCCAAGGGCAACAATGGGGTGGTGGGGGCAGTGCTTTGATTACAATTTCAGGCTGGGGAAGGGGCAGAGCAAAAACAGGCCCACATTCTGATCTGAATACAGGCCTATAGCGATCGTAATCCAGTGACTACTGTTGGAAAGTGCACATGGACTGTAGGTCAAGACACAAGTAAGCTCAGTTGTAATGCTCCCCACAATCACATAGACTGCCAGCACAAGTTGTTTAGGCTACTTAATTGTGGGGAGAAACACAACTGAGCTTGCTTCTGTCTTGACTCGGCCAGTGTGGTCCAAGGCCTGCAAAGTCTATCAAAAACAATCTCCCGTTCCTTCTAGTGATCACAATGATCACAATCCAGTGACTCCTGTTGGAAATATCCTCCGCCTTGCCCATCTTCAGATCACACCAAAGACTTTCCTCTTTGACTCCCCATTCCCTCTCTCGGATTCAAGTTCCGCCAATGTTCTGTGCACTGAGATGCTACCCCGAATGAAGGGCCCTAAATAAATGCAAGTCAAAGTTTCACTTTTCCGGTGAAGTGGAGTGACTACTTGTAGCCAAATGCAGCATCCAATTTGTGCAGAAGTTTGTAAAATTCTTAAGCCAGTCTTAATGTGGAAAATTTCTAAGAACTGCTTTCAACTTCTTACAAAGAGTTCAGAATGCACAAGCTCCAGATCATCCAGAACCTCTCCCGTACCAGGTTCAGGGACCCCATCAAGCCCACCCTCACCCAGCTCCACTGGCTCCCTGTCCCCCTGAAGTTAGAGTTGAAAATCCTTGTCCTTGCCTTCAAGGCCCTCCACGGCCTTGCTCCTCCCTGCCTCTGCGACCTACTGACCCTATATCAAACTGTCTACTCCCTCCGCTCAGCAGGCTCTGGCCTGCTCCACGTCCCCCGCCCGGCCCAACCCACCATTGGCGGTCAGGCCTTCAGTCTTTCTGCCTCCACCCTATGGCACTCCATCCCACATTCCCTTTGCCTCGCTCCCTTCCTTACTACCTTCAAGACGCATTTCAAAACCATCCTCTTTGACCAAGCCTTTGGCCACCCTCCTACCCTCCCCGATCCTGATCCCCAGCTCGGGTCCAAATCCCTGACTGTCTAGCGCCTTGGGACATCCTCCCAACATAAAAGGCGCTATACAAATGTAATTTTGTATTGTATTGTACAACTGGTTTCCAATTGAAACTGAAGTTAAGAGTTTTTGCAAAATTTTGCACGTTACATTTTACACTCCAGACTTTTGGGGGACTTTGCAGGCTGCAAAATTCATACAAAGGAAAGTGCAATTAATGGAATGATGACAGTATGTAAATGAGATCCCATTGTGTTATATCATAACTTTGAAACTATCTATAGTGAAGTTTCAATTCTTTCACATGTAGCATAAGGTAATTGAATTCAATCATAAATGTACTAATTAGATAAACATTGTGATCTTACCATATCTAACGCACAGTCTGTGTTTGATAGATCAAGATGAATAAGGGTGTTTGGCTGAGCCAGAAAATTGTACAGGTTCTGTGAAAAAATAAATTTTAAAAATGTTGAGAACAAAACAGCATCCGGCACTGTTGATCTGTAAACACAAATGGCATTACCTTTCTATTCTGGTAATGCATGTTATTTTGATAACATTGCAAAACAAGTGCCGATCCACATTAAAATGATTGCACCCACAATCACCTTGATCTTTATAAGGTGAATGAGGTTATGTGGAGGGAACATGTGGGGCTCATCGCAAGCTGCATGCTAACTCTATACCTTGGATAACCCAATTAAAACAGCTGCATGCACCCACAATGAAACTGGCTCCCTTTCCTCACGATTGCACGGGTTGAGATTTTATGGCTCCCAAACACACATTACAGTGAAACAAATTTACTGTGTATATCCAAGTAGAAATGACAATGTTAGGAATGCCAATGGATATCTTTTACAATATTTAATTTTTTCTATAGAAAGAGATTGTGCCATTGAGTGTAAGGACATAAAAAAATAAACTTCCAGTGGTGTGTTTTACAATATTTTGTTGACAGGATTCTTTGGTAAGGAATAAGATTTACGCAGCTAGTGATTCCTTCCAGTAACCAGAAATACACCACAACAACTAGATGGGAACTCAGCTCTGATGCCATCTAGGTCTGCAACAAAATTGTCATGGTCGAAGATTAAAATTAAATTGAAATTAAACCTAATTAAAATATTCCCCCATTTGAAGTGTTTTCTGCTCACTCTGTTCCTCTTCTGCCTCTCTTGCCTAAGAGTGAAATTTAACATAACCTTCAATAAACTGACATTTCTTCCAGATTACAGTCTAATTGGTTCCGCTGTGCTTGTGTTCCACACGGTATTTATTCTTCTTCTCAGGAGGCATCAGTCTTCAAACAACTGGTCGATTGCTTAATGTAGCAAATAACCCAACATTTAAACTGCGAGAATGCAGTCTGAACCATTAAAATGAACATAAACAGAGTTATTTATCACTGCAATAAAATACGGATAAAATACAGCATACCGATAGATCGTCTCCACGGAGCAGGTTCCCTGAGAGGTCGAGATGTGTGAGGAAGTTGGGAATTAGCTGGTTGGCACTCAGTGACAGGGCAAGGCTGTTCACCCCTGTAACAATACAGAATAGATTTAATAAGGTCATCCAAAGTTTTTAAGGAGTACTAATACATGCTACAAACATTAATTACAGGCAGTCACATGGCTGGAAAAAAATTCTCTTGATAACGGTAAGTGAATTCCTGAAGAATTGATGGGAAATATGATACCCTTTAAAGATTTGTGAACAACTAGGATAATAATAATCCTTACATTTCTTTTTAGTGCCTTATCACATCTTTGAGACGTCTCAAAGTGCTTCACAGAATATACTGTGAAGTGAATTGACTGTATATTTTATGTGAGAAATGCAGCAGCCAATTGCGCATAGCAGTGTCCCACGAACAGTTGTAGATTGAGTGACCAAATTATTATTTTTTTGAAGGGATTATTACCCTGATACACCAATGAACTAACAACCGGGTTGTACTCGGTAAACAGGTGTGTGGAGTAAGGAAGATCGCCTAAAGTTTCGCCCTGCCTGGGAATTGAACCCTAGCCCTCTCGCTTACGAGGCGAGTGCTCTAACCACTAAGCTACAGGATAATGCAAGACTCATTTCTATTTCACAAAACAATCTAGCTGTTGATGTTACACTCAAGGTAACATTAGTTAGTGCAGCATTCTCATTGCAGGACTGAAGAAAGTTTGTGTGTGTGACCTTCAGGAGTCGGAGCAATAACAACAAAAAAAGCAATTATGGAACATCTTTCACATTGAGAGGACATCCCAATGCGCCGGACAGTCAAGGGTTTGCACCCCAGCTGGGGGTTGGAATCAAGGTGGGTGGAGGGCAATGGGGTGGGAGAATGACCAAACGCATGGTCAAAGAGGAAGGTCTTAAGACAGGATTTGAAGTAGGCAAAGGTGCCAGCGAGGGCGGGGGATTCCAGGATGGACTTCCGAAGGATGGGAGCAGAAAGGCTGAAGGCTTGACTACCGATGTGGAGCGAGCAGGGCGGAGGACATGGAGCAGGCCAGTGCCCGCCAAGTTTGGTCACTTTTAGCAGGTTGTAGAGGTAAGGAGGAACAAGACCATTGAAGGCTTTAAAAGTGAAGACGAGGATCTGAACTGGATCCTCTAGGGGATATGAAGCCGGGCAAGGATAGGGATGAGTGGCTCACGGAGCCTGGTGCGGGAGAGAACACAAGTTGCAGAGTTCTGAATAATCTGCAGTTTGCGGAGGCAAGAGTTGGGAAGTCCGGCGAGCAGGGGTTTAGCTTAGTGAAGCCTGGGGGTGATGAAAGAATAGATGAAGGTGACCTGTGGGGGGAGGTAGGCAGAATGGGTCATGGCATTGATGTAGGGTTTAAAAGATCGTTAAATTAGCATCATCACAGTTGTGTTAATGTAATTTAAACAAACTGTTATGATTGCTAACAAGAGGAATTACTAATATCCAATATCTTATCATGAATATTTTATGATTGACACATATGCAGATTTTCATGTAAATCTAATTTCACTAGTGTCAAGAGATATTATCTGAGCTGCAGATCATTGCAAAGAACACTCCTGCACTCTGTGCATGAGTCTTTGGTATAGATGGAATACTTTTTGGCTGCATCAAAATGACCCCCCACCGCGGGACATTTTCCATGTTCAACGTACCTAATTTGCTCTTTTACCACACAATCAACGTCAAGAATTAAATCATTTTCTTGGTACTATTTTATTTAAAATTAAGGAAGCCATAACTGAAGTAATTCATCAGGCATAGGCTTATTAAAAGCAAGATTCATACACAAGTTTAAATAGCGCAGTTGATGTATTCAGACCAGGAAAGTCCAAGGTTTGATTCCCATCAGGAAAGGAAACATTTGACCCCCCAAAAAATCTAACTTGCTAAAATCCTTAAATATTAATGCAGCACCGATTTACAAATGGATGATTTCAAGTTTTTCTGCAAAGGTAAGCTCTCTCAATTTTTATACTAAGAGTATTAGGCATTTCTTCACTCAGAGGGTAGTTCACTACCCAGGAAGGCTGTAGATGCTCAGTCCTTGAACATCTTCAAGGCTGAGACTGATAGATTTTTTAAAAAAATAGAGGGATTAGGGGATATGGGGATAGGGCAGGTAATTAGAGTTAGATCTGAAGATCAGCCATGATCTTATCAAATGGTGGGGCAGACTCGAGGGGCTGAATGGCCTACTCCTGCTCCTAATTCTTATGTTCTTATGTTCATAGACACATGCATGGAATATAAATACCAGCTGGACAAGTTAGGCCGAATGGCCTATTTCTGAGCCACACAATCTTTGAATTAACCATCAAACATTATTAAAAAGTCTTAATTTAAAAGACAAGCATTTGTGCTGGTTGAGTATTACTTTTCATAAATGCATATAGAATGGATGATGTGTGTTTATACCTGCATTCGTCCTTTTAAAGGTTTATTTTAATGGAATAGACACTGTGGGATGACAAGAGATAGTCAGATAGATTAAGAAGGCCCTTTGATCTCATTCTTCCAGAATACCCACTGTACTATTTTTTCATTACAACACATCAAGCCATGTCTTGAAAGAATCCTGGCATAAACCACGCTTGCTATCACCTTAATTACCTACAGCATATAGTTGGCATTCACAGAACTGAACCTGTGCCCTTATTCCCAGTAAATTGCAAAATATTAAACTGGGTTTGCTTTCTCTTTCCTATTTAGCATCGTATAGATCTCTAGAGTGTCCCCAAGGGAATCTGGTTTTAGATAATTAATAATTATTATTATTACCAATGCTAGTTATACTACAAGCACAATTTAACCCCAGTAATTGCTTCCAGCAGTTTTAAGTGGAGAACCAGCACTGAGCAAGACTGTTCTGCATATACCACTCTTCTAGTCAGAGGAAAACAAAATATGAGCTCTGTAAGGGTAGTAAGAAAAGTAATTACAATTACTACACAAAATTACAGGATATCAATCAATTTATTTACCAACCCGCTAAAGTTCCCTGTTAACTCCTGTTCCATCGCAAAGGGGCCTCCTCGTTTACTATCAAATTCCTGCTTTCTGAATCGTTTCTGATCGTTACTCCCACACATTTTCTCTTAATTTAGCTGCTATGGTATGGTCCCAATGATACTGGCTGTTGAAAAGAAAGATAGATAGGTAGTTCAAAAGTACTGGTATTAAGGGGCATTGGGAAAAAGTCAGAAAAATGGGGATAAAAATTCTGCCATCCTGGAACAGGTTCAATGGCCTCTTCCTGATCTGATATGCCTATCCGAGTTCCCCATGGAATACACCTATAAAGGCCAAAAGCGCTCAGAATTAAGATGGATTTGAATTAGTAACCTGGTTGATTATGTAAATGAAGTTCATACTGGAGCAGTCAGAACATAATAATAATAATAATCGTTGTAATTAATATAGCACTTTTCACATCTTCTAGACAGCTCAAAAAAGCGCTTCACAGAATATGCTGTAAAGTGAATTGACTGTATATTTGTGGGCGATAGGTGTTGGGCAATTGAGTTGTTGAACAGGTTCTTTGGTCACCTCCCCTTCCCCTTTGCTTAGTGTCCAACCCTGCCCCTGTTCAGCGCACAGAAAGTCTATCCTACATGAAGGGCACAACATAAATGCAGATTGCTGTTTTCTTAGATCATTAGCAGATCTTTCAATCCTATTTCTGCCTTTGCTCCATGTCTTTCACTTCCTATATATTTAAACATTTCTCTTTTAAATGTGCCAAACTATTCTGAATCAACAATGCCACAACCTCTGTGTAAAGATTTTTTTGTGAACTCACTCCTAACTGACTGAGTTCTAATTTTAACATTTTGTTTCCTGTTGTGGATCCCTCAACAAGAGGGTAGAGACAATCCCTATTAAGTAAGTCACTTTGATGAACTCCAAAATAATTACAAAATAAGTTTTAAGAAGATTTTTAAAAAAAATGAGGTTTTGTTTATTTCAAAAGCTAGTGATTAATTACTCAATATAAAAATATACACTGTAAAACATTTTACTGACTGATCCATGTATTTAATCTGACCCCATAAGCAATTCACATCAGATCATATTTCATTTTAATTCTACTCCACCACAGAATTCATTACAGACTTCAGTCTAATTCATTATTGTCGTCTCATCTGCACAGATTTATAAACTCTATCCCACACCCACAGTTTCATTAAATTCTAATCAGTTCAATTAATTTAAAGTATAATCCCTAATCTTGGTCAGTGTAAGAACCAAATGCATTAGTGCGGAAGAGAATCGATTCTGTTAACCCTAGATAAAATGTTGTTTCTGCAGCATTATGGAAACCCAATCCCCTCAATCCTTATGGCACTCGATATGAGGAGGAATAGTAGTTATTTACAGCAGAGATGCAGCAGAAGCTTCAAGGTCAGCACTTGAAACCATTTTCAAGCACCATTTAACTCCAGTAGCTGCTTCCAGAAGTTTTAAGTGGAGAACCAGCACTGAGCTGGACTGTTCTGAATACACCACAATCCAGTCAGAGGAACACAGAGCTCAAAACACACGCGCACACACACACATCGATGCTCAAAAGCCTTTGACTGCTGGCAAAATGTGTAATAAGGAGCTGAAGGTATTTGATTAAGTTTCAAACCATGAGAGATTGAAATCGTAAAGGCGTTTTGGATATTCAAACCCAGACCAGACTTTCAGAGGTCTCACACAACCATCCTCCCATTAGAGCGTCAACCTATTTCTAAATAAGTACAGTTCCATCTCATATCCAGTAACCCCTTCCTCCGGTCGATTACCCTCCATGTAAAGAAATACTTCCTTGGCTTCACCTGCACGTTTAACTACTTTGTACTGAATCTGTGTATCCAGGACGCTACCCCGCGTGACAGGCGCTATATAAATGCAAGTTGTTGTTGTTGTGTCCATGACATTAATGAATATTACCAGGAGAGGTCCCATACCTTCTCCCACATGGATCTGATTTTGAAATTCTGTGCTTTCTGAAGAATTTCCTGATGTAAAGTACAAATGGGTTTGAGCTGGAAAGAAACTTTAATAGGTCTGAGAACAGAAGTGAGCTGTGAAATTGACATGTGAATTATATCCATAGGGAAATGTAATGCATTAGCATCTCCCAACTGAAATATAAAACACTTGTTTAGGTGTAAACTCACCATTTATTTCCTTTTAAGAACTATAAATTAGGGTGTGTATTACTGGTTCAGAAAAAATATTCTACATTGCAAACCCAGATCATGAATGATTTAGCAGAATCAACTGAAGGATTTAAAAGAGAATTAGATAAGCACAGCTCACTTCTGTTCTCAGACTATTTAAGTTTCTTTCCACCTCAAACCCATTTGTACTTTACATCAGGAAATTCTTCAGAAATTAGATGCAAAGGAAGGGTGTAAGAAAGTACAAGGAGAGAGCAGGGAATTGGGAATAAAATGGATGGCTTCTTAGACAAACAAACACCGACATGAAAAAGGAGGCTGAATGGTCTCAGACTGCTGTTCATTTCTAGATTTCCATGGATTTAGGCAACATATTAATAAGTCACGTTACACAAAACTTGAAGGGGTATTTGAATGGAGGAGGAAAAAAGTGCTATTACTATAAAGTCCTAGTGCAAAATTGCAATCTTTTGGATCTCAGTCAAGATGTATCCCATCCAAAACCTATTCCTTGACGTGTTGAATAGCAGGCTAATGATTGATATTGGCACGCTATTTGCTGGTTCGGCCCACAGTTTAATTAGGTGTAAACCTTGACATGTAGAATAATAATCCTTGCATTTGCATTTGATATAGTGCCTTATCACATCGAGATGTCTCAAAGCGCTTCACAGAATATACTGTAAAGCGAATTGACTGAAAATCTTACGGACGAAACGCAGCAGTCAATTTCGGACAGCAGTGTCCCACAAACAGTCGTGGATTGAGTGACCAAATTATTATTATTTTTGAAGGGATTATTACCCAGGGAAATGCGATCTGCAATCGACTAACAACTGGTTTCTAATTTACTGCTTGGTAAACAGAGGGGGGTGGAGTGAGGACAACTGTATCAGGCTTTGCTGTGGTGAGCATAAAATGTATCTACATTTCTGTATAACTAAGAAACTGCTGAAGGTTAATCTTCGGTATCTTTACAGGAAATCAAGACGTATTAAGCATAATCTGTTTGAATTTGCAGGTTAATGATTGATATTGAAACGAGGCTAAGATAAGTAAGGGTATTTCAATAAATCAAGATAATGTTCAAATCGTGACAACAATTTAAATGAAAAGACGTCATTTCATGCAAATTAAGTGAGCATTTCTTAAAACAAGGCAGGCGCAGACTGGGACAGATGTTTTATTAATTTAGCAGTCAACAGACAGAGTTCAACATAACTGTTCAACAGATAGTGTCCAAGAATTGTTTATTTAGATTATTAAATAATAATAATCATCCTTACATTTGATATAGTGCCTTTCATGTTAAGAGGACCTCCCAAAGAGCTTCACGGGATGTGTAAAGTGCAGTGATTTCGTATTTTATGGGCACATGCGACAGCCCTTTCCCCATAGCAATGTCTGACAAACAGCCCTGCCATGAATGACCAATTTTTCCTGAGGACTGTTGGCCAGGAAACTCTTGGGATCTTTAACATCTATCTGAACAGGCAGAATTGAGTTTAAGGTCAAACAGAACCTAAAGCCTAAGAAGACTTATTATAATATAGAGAACGTGAGAGTCATTTCAATTATTCTTAAGTGACTTCTATACAAGTATCAGGGTAAACATGACACTGAGGTTGAAATAGCTCTTGTTAGACCTTGGCTATCTAGGGTCAATGCTGAGGTCTCAACGGTCAGCATGAGGTACATGAGGTTCACTCCTGGAGATGAAGTTTGCAGTACAAGATGTTTTTTTATGGCACCAAGGTACCAGTAATTTTCCACTTTCCTGAAGAATGATTTTTTCAACTCCAATGCAGAGATGACCTGTAGATAACAGCAAGTGGGATATTGAATTTCTCCCCCATTTATCTATGAAGCAGGTGAGGCGCTAAAGTCTAGCCAAATCTTTCAGGGCACAAATTCAGTAGAAATATTACAGGCAGTCATGAAATAGCAATTTCAAGAAATACATTATTCACATCAGTCTTCACTAATGAAGGCCTTAAATAAATTCATTGTCTGATCACATCATCTTAGGGACTGATAGACTACATTGAGCCAATGACATGCAGATTCAAAAACAGATTCAAGACAATGTGGAAGATAATTACAAAATATTTTTCTGGCATTCCGCTTGATGACCAACAAATCATTCCAAGCAAACAAATTAGCAGTAAGAAAGAACCCGGTTGTTAGTCTATTGGCAGATTGCTTTCCGGGGTAATAATCCCACAAAATATACAGTCAATTCGCTTTACAGTGCATTCTGTGAAGCGCTTTGAGATGTCTCGAAGACGTGATAAGTCACTACATTAAATGCAAGGATTATTAGTATTCAATCAATGTGGAATTCCTAGACAGGCTAAACCAACTCTGAGATACATATCAAAGATATTTCAAAGCACATTACTTTGACCCTGAATACTTTAAATCACTGGAGAAGGTTTAGGTATGAACAAAAAATATTTAGTATTAATTCCTTTATTATGAGGAAAAGTTCCACAAAATTTTATTTGTTTTCATTGGAAAAAGAATTGGGGGAGGAAAACCTGATTCTGAGTAGCACTAATCATGTTAATGTAAGCAGGTTTAACCAAGTGCAGATTAAAGACCTTGAGGGCACAAATGCAAAATTACATCACCCTCAAGCAAGACTAAAGATCAGAATATTTTATCTTCTACATGACAGTAGATATCTGGAATAAAGTGGATTGACGCAAGCAGTTAATACTTTGGTGATCGACACCCTTTTATTAAAATAAAATGGATTAATATCTGGTTAAGAATGGGATTGAAAGTTAAATAAATGAGCATGGACACATAAGATTAAACAGTGGATGGAACACAATGATTCCCTTGCTGCTGGGAATGTTGCCTGAGTGCTGCAAGTGGTTGAGGTTGGCTCATGTTGACAATAAATTTAGATTGATGGTCCTGAACCTTTGCTTAATGGAACTCCTGATTAAACACTGAGGTAATTGTACAAATGTGAGCACAGAACTTTAACAACACCCTCTGGAATTACTGGACAATTTTCTGTTCTTAATGTTGTCTTTCTTTTTGTGGAAATAAAATCACACGTCAGTAAATTGGAAACAACGGGTATCTAATTCAAATAAAAGATTTCAGTCAATAAGAATTTTAAATAAGATTATTGGTATGAAACCCCCTCCTTATATTTTGCATAGTCAACAATACCATGGCAGAAAGCTGCACAGCATAAAGTTTTGCTGACGGTGTACTGCAGTGCAGCTTACACACAACTGAACTGTAAATTAGCTCCAAGGTCTATGATTGATGGGAATTACCTGGTATTTTTTCCCATCAGCAGCCTGTTAAAATTAAGAGTTGGGTAATTCATAAGGTTTTGAGTGTGATTTACGAAATTGTTATTCCTTCTGTCAGGGATGAATACAATATCTACACGTCAATAGAGCTGATGCAAATTATATGTGCTTACACATGACAATTCTATTCTTTTCCTTTCTCTTTCAGTTTGACTGCCTTTGCTGTAAATATCATTTTTGTTTCACCAGGCACCTTCTGACACCTTGCCCCAGTTTCTATTATTGATCTGTTTGCTTTGACAGTAAGTCTCAACATATGATTTAATTGCTGAGGGGCAAATAACAGCTGGATCTGATCATGCCTTTAACTCTCATCAGGGTCCTCTGGATAGCAATCATAAGTGGGTATCTTTTTCCTCCCAAATCCCAGGGTCACTGATGCCAATTTTGGGCCTCAACATACTTCCCATCATGTGATATTTTAGCTCAGCACCTGTGACATTCCGGTCTGTTTGGCTTAACATTTCCCTGGGTGATGCCATCAGATGGGTTTTAAGTCCCGTTGTTAACATGCAAGTTTCCCAAATTAAGCACTTTTAGGTACAACGTAAAGCTCACTAGAAGACCCGTTACAAACCCATGAACAGAACATTTCAAAATTTCTAGAGCAGACAAAGGAATGGGTTAAAATATTATGCTTTACATTGTGCCACAGGGATGTAAGATAACACAGAAAAATCCTCAAATCCTTGGTGTGGACCAAGACAACAAAAAAAATGGGAAGCACTGATTGAAGACCTTAGGGAAGGGAAAAAAAGACAAGAACCCACCTAGAATGCGTGTGTGACCCTTTATGAAACACTATTGGCAGGAGCTTGGCAGTGGACGGTCATCCTGTCAGTGTATGGAAGAAAACCATAATTATGATAACCAGCCGAGCCTTCAGCCATTAACTCCTTACTGTCTAGAACTCCTTCCTAAAATTCCTGTGCCTTGTTCCTTTCTACACTCTCAAACAACATCTCTCTGTGACCTTTGTTCTCCCTTTGGTTAACATTAAATTCCCCTTCCTCTCCTCCTCCCTATTGCCTCTGTGAGATGGTACATCTCAGATGAACCGTGCTAGATAAGCACAAGGTGTTCTTTGTTCCAATCATTCTGTTGTTTGAATGATGCATACAGTCTTCTCCTATCCTCAACATTTATATGATAATACAGTCCAGTTACTGTACCTTTAGGTGACAAGGAGCTTTTAGAAAGGTTTAAGTGTTTCAGTCCCTTTGGAATTTTGGCAAACTGGCAGCTCAAGGAAGACACCCCTGGAAAAAAAAAGTCACATATTAAGGCAATGACAAAACTGAATACCATGATTGTTAGAAACATTAAACCACGAATCTCCACTTAAATATGAGCACATCAATGCAAAGCTTGGGGTTTGCTTCCCTTGGACAAGGTAAAAGCTGACCATGATAATACAAGGGGAGGAAGAGGACGGGGGAGGGAAGTTAAATCTAATAAAAAAGGAATTATGATTTTTTTTAGTTTGGGTAATTACTGATCTGCGAGTCAGTAACAAGATGGAATAAATTGAGGATGATCACTTGGAGATAAAAGGTCAAAAGAAATTTTTATATTTTATCTTCCAAAGGATTGTTAGAATGTAGAATGTTTTATTTATTTTATGTCTGCTGAAGCTGAGTTATAACATCACCTTAAAGGGAACTGGATAAATACTGAAAAATATTAATAGGAACTGGGAAAGCAGTGGACTGAGATTAGAGCAGATTGCTCTAGTGGAAGAGCTTGTACCAACACAGAGACGATGGGCTGAATGTTGGTGTACTGTGCTGTACTTCCTGGATTCTATTTTTTGAATAAACACTACACTTAAAACAGAAGCTGATGCTAACCAGTCTGATGGTCCAAGAAAATATAAATTATTATGATTGGCAAACAGGATCTTTGGGCTTAAATATAGCAATGAACCAACTTGCTTCATGGATCACCAAGGTAAGGAAATGCAAGAATGTCACTATGTCACACTATGTATGATCTGACAACTCAAATGTCAGCCTTTTTCTAGTGTGGAAAACTGTCTTGTTGGAATCAAAACTGTCTCATATGTACCGTGCTACTGATAAGCATAAGACCACAGTTACAAGTGAGGCAGTGCTATTTGGAGACTGTTATATGGTTCACTTGTATTTTGTTGTATTGTATTTAAATATTTTGGTACATTTTACAGAAGGTACATGTTCAAGACACACTGAGTTTTACCGCTGAAGATATCCTCTTCCATTAAACGGGCATTTTCTTCTACTTGCACTCCCACTTAACGGTGCAAGGAGGCATTAAAAATGCATGCATTTAGCTCAGGCAGGATGCATTTCATATGCATGATTATGTTTTTTATTCCAAAATTAGAATAGGAAGCACTTATTTGAGTGTTGTTTGTTGGTTTAACTAATGGGTAAAACAGTTCAATTTTCTACAGCCCATGTTATGACTAAAACATACTGCATGTCGACAGTGTTAGAAAAATATCACCACACTGTAGATTTGGGACCTTGAGTAGAATGTGTATTTTGTGAGCAAAACACCTAGAGGCTGCCAAGCTTTGAAAATGACCTACAGTATCTATTACTGTTCAGTGAATAACATCAGTCCCTCTACACAGAAGCACTATGATTGTTCATAGTAAGGTAGGAAAGCTCATTCATGGGTAGAAATTTGAAAACTTTTAAACTATTAGTGGATTTGAAGACTCTGTCCTAATCCCTTCTGCTAATAAGATTAGATCAAATCCGTTGCTCCCAGTGTACAACCTTGCGTGAAATAACAGAAAACAAAATTATAATCTGAAAGCAAACTGCTCACTGTAGTGAAATTTGATTAACAAATCTCAGGAGTCACTTTGCATTTACATTGCCCTGTATCACCGACACGGGGGATTACTAGTCAGAACTTTGCACTCAAGCGATTGAGAGTCTCTGAATAGAATTGAGAAAATGGTAATCAAAAAAACACCATTTTTAAATGTTTTTTTTAATCAATTTAATGTTTAAATGCCATCTTGCATTTCAACTCTTTACACGCTGGTAAATGAATCCCAAAATAGCTTTGTCTGTGCTGATATCATGGTACCTGCAATGAGTCATAATTACAATAAATTTCACAATTTTTATCATTTATAATTAACTTACAGGCTTACAGAGCATAATATTACTAATTATTCTTACATTTGATGTAGTGCCTCATTATGCCATTGATATGTCTCAAAATTCACAGGATTTTACTGTAAAGTGTATTTGCTGGTAAACGCGGAACCAATTTACACATGCAATGTCACACAAAGGTATGATGTGAATGAACAACTTTTAACTGGGGGATTGTTGGCCTGGACACTTAGAAGAACCCCTCTCTCTTTTCAAACAAGTGCTATGAGATCTTTAGCACAAAAATATATTAAATAGTATTTTTTGTCAGTTTCAAGTTCTGTAGCTTCCTTTGTTGGACAAAGCACCACCCAACCACATTGAATTATAATGAAGTTTATTTTGAAGCTAATCCCAAAGTATTGAAAAAGCTACTTATTAAAGGTGGCACAATATGCAAAGTCACATGGCTTTCCCATTTAACAGCAGATGGCACCCAACCTCAATGGCACCAATGGCACATTACAGAAATGCTCTGCCTTAAGTGGCCTTCGGGAAATAGGTTTTCTACACACCTCTCAGGAACAATGATGCCAATCCAGCTAAAAAAGACTTGGGAGACATAATCACTACAACAGGGACAATGCATGAAACGGACATCTTTTATTATTATTATTATTATTATTATCATCTACCTCTGTCCTCCAGTTGGTTATTGGCAAGGTTGATTGTGTGAAGTCCTGAACTGGAATTATGCGCTAGGGCACCGGCCAATTTCTGTGCAAAATCCCTGGATGGGAAAAATAGAGATAAAAGCATTAAGAGATGGGTTGCCAAACAGCGGTAAAAAACTACAGTAAGTACCGCACTGAATTTGAAATAAATGAGTTGAAGGACAGTACCCGTGTATGTGAATAATCCACCCAAACGCAATGATATAGCACCTCAAATTCAACTTCATCTACAACCATATACCTGCTCCTTCCCTCAGTAACATGTCAGTCACAGGCTTGTGTCTACCAGGGATTGATCACATCATTGGCCTTCTTTACTCAAGTGAAAGTGAGAGACCTGATTATTAAAAAATGCAGTTCGATTGGTAGTTACATCACCTATACAGAAACCTACCAAAATAAGCCCTAAGAATGGTCACATCATGTAGGTCTAACCATGACCAATCTGATGTGGCTCAAGGTGTAAATTAAGGAAAGAGCAGAGCTGTGCAGTGATTATGCTGCACTTCTGTATTCAGAAACAAAGGAATGACCAAACCACTCACACAATTACATGCATGAGACCAGTTAGGACCGAAAGGCAAAAAAGAAATGCTGAAAGGCAAAAAAAAAAATCCCACAACTTTTTTTTGAACACTGGTTTCTATCCCAAAGGTCTTTCTGACTACATTCCCCTTCAGAGTCTAGCTAATTAACATGCAGTAGCTACTGGTTCAAGTGAGAAAAATCTGTGTCTGTACAAAGAACCAATTTTTTGTGATCTATGTTTTGTGGCTTCAAATAATTCACATAAGAAAACAGTCAGTGATGTTTCGTACATCGTATAAAATGTTCTTCCACAAATTCATTCAAACTTTGGTTTATTGCAAAACTAAACTCAATGTCTCATCCCTATTTTTTGGGAACAATTGCTTGTTGCTGCTGATGGCAAATTTGGTATGAAATGAATATTCCACAGAAAGGCTCATGAATGCAATTTTGTCTTCCATTAGGAACAGCAATATAATACACTTAGTTTTTTTTAACACATATACATCTCAAATCGTCCTAGCAAGACAGATTTTTAATATTCCAAGAGCTTCCAGTAACTGTACATCTTCATACTGAAATGCCCTTGGATACAAGTCCTCCAAGTTTTATTTTTGAAGTCCTCAAAATTTTATTATGAAATTAATCCTGGCTTAGAGCTGCTTTAAGCACTCCAGGACGCTACCCCGCGTAAAGGGCGCTACGTAAATGCAAACTGTTGTTGCCTTTGAAGACTTTGCATGAAAAGTACAAAAATAATGTCTTATTAAGAGAGCCTAGTACTCTCAACATCAAACTTATTCAGAGCTCAGCTCACCAATGAATGTGTAAAGTTTAAGGACTCATTATCAAGAAGTTCAACATCATTTGAGTCCTTTAGCACTCCAAATGTAAATGCAGAGACATGGTAATCCCTGTGACTGTCCAGACACTCAAGGCAACTATTAAGATATTAAATAAAATTCCTCCCTGCCTCCTTGAACTTTTAAAGCCCTCCTCAACACCTGACTGTGCTTCTGGTCATCTTGCCCGCCACTCCTCAGACGCTCCCAAATCTGGGTATCCAGCCAGCTGTGTAAAGCGCTATGAGATGTCATCCTAACGTAAAAGGCTCTATATAAATTTCTTGTATTAAGTTGTAATTGGGGCTTATTTGCGACTTTGTAGCTCCCAAGGAAAAGCTTGCAAATACAAATTCTGGGAAGGAAGCTACCCCTTTAAAAAAAGCAAATGTACTTACGTTTTGAGTCCTGCATTTTCCAGCACCAACTCCTCTAAACGTGTGGATCTGGCAACAACTCGTAGAATTTGGTCACAAACATCTGTGGACTAAAATTGTTTAGAAAATGAAATCTGCCTGCAGCAAAAACACATGCTGGAGCAGCGACAGACCTGACTCTGCAACAAATGGTTTCCAGCTATTGAAGGCCAAAAGTAAGTCACAACTTTTATTATAGTTGGCCTCTTTTATTACAGATGGTCCAAATCCCTGATTGTCCAGCACCTTGGGACATCCTCCCAGCGTCAAATGTAATTTGTTGTTGTTGTTGCCTGAGACAGCAGGAGTGCTGGCACCCTAGATGCGCAGTGTGAAAGTGTTACAAATTTACTTACCAATTTAAGATCCTTAGAGGAGAGTTTTGTGAACCACTGGTTGTACTCAAGAGCAGCAACAATTGGTATCAAATCTCTAAAAGGCAAAAAGAGACATTACTTTACTTTGAATTATTGTAATTCAGATGCTGAACCCTGCTTCTTTAAATAATTGACAGTAAACAGATCTAATGCACCCGAAAGAGCTTGTCGCATAATGGATTAACTTGTGATATTTCTTAAATGGATTCTGTTAATCTGCAGGAAATCTGTTCTGAGAGTGAATTGTGTCACAGTCGATCTCCTGTGGCCTGGAATGAAGAACGTCTGGAATCGCTGTTTGCACAACTCAGATTCCTTATGAAATAATTTCATTAGGAAATACCCCAACTTTATATTTAGAACCCCATATTTTAGATAAGGGCAGTTAATGGAACATACCAAATCAAACAGGCTGCAGGATTTTCCAGTTTCATCCACTTGACCAAAAACAATGGTCTAGGAAGCCTGATTATTTTTTACAAATACAATCTTTGCATTTTGTCAGGTCTCACTGATCAGTCCCATCATTCTTTTAAATTAAACATTCTTTTAAATTCCAGCTTGCTGGTGGAATAGTTGGATGAGATCAAACGACCTGGCGTTTAATCACCTAAATCTCAAGTGATTTCTTTCAAAACTTTTTAGCACCATTCTGTATGGGTTTGCAACTAAATTAAGAGTCAGCCAACAACAATGGCAAAGCAGCTTTAAGCGATCACTGAGAAAGCAATTACAAAGCAAAGTGAATGGACCCAGTGTAACATTTGCATTTACCTGTGATCCAGATGGCTGAAGTCCTGTAAGTTCAGTTCCCTGGTATCTTGTGTTAGATAAATTGTATCAACGTCCTTTGAAAGCATAAAAGATTGGGATCAGGATCAAATAGATTTGTTATTCAGTCTGTAATCAGCAGATATGAACCATTTTTAAAAAAATGTATATATAAATGATTCTACAAAGTAGGACATACAGGGAAACTTTATAACCTGGTGGCTGTGCCTAAAGTCTCAGGGACTTCATTATAAAGATGAAAAAAAATCAGAATTCCAGATAGTCACATCGCTGCTAACATCACTTCCTGCATGCTCCACATATGTGCAAGAAGTGCAGCTGATGGCATTTCCTATGTGCATTCATGCTACATGGAGGAAGTGCCACTCATGTCACTTTCTTTGTGAAGCGACATCAATTGCACATAACCAACACGCAGAAAGTGATGTTGGTGGCACTCCCTGCACACAGTGTCCACGCACACATTCAGAATGTGACATCAGTGGCAACCTAACAACTTGAAGCCAGACAATATTCAATACGGGAAACCGACTAACCAATGCAGAAGGTGTGTGTTCCACGCTTCCGGTTACCACGGATCTTTGATAAACTCACACTCAAAGGCTATAATGGCTTATTTGTGCATAATTTATTCTTCTAAGATCTTCAAAATTTTTGCCAATTTTTCCAATCTTTAACCAAAATCACCCATTTTCAGTCTTGCCAACAGCAGAAATGTGTAACATCACATAATTATTTTTCCCATTTGCTTTATCCTTTGAACTGTAATATTGCCAGCTTTTTAATCTTATTTCATGCAAAAATGGTACTGCAATCTTTAAAGTGTTTTGGAAGGTGAGCTTACCCACTGCACTTCCTCCCTATACGGCAGCCCAAGCCAGTCACAGACAAAGGCATAGACCTGGGAGAACCCACCTGGAATCAACACAAAGGGGTTTAAATACAAAAACTGAAATCTGATTCTATCCAAATTAAAAACGAATAACACTACAATTAGTACTGTTTATATGCAACACAAAACAACAACAAATTGTATTCATATAGTACTGGGAGGACATCCTGAGGTGCTTGATAGTTGAGAGTTTGCATCCAAGCTGGGGGTTGGGTGCAAACTCCTTGATTTCTGACCAATTCAACAAAAGTTACACATCAAGCCCTTGGGACGGCATTTAGCAACAGGAAAAATGATGAAAATGCTTGGATTTGATATAACACGTTTTATGTCAGGTAATGTTTCAAATCGCTTCACAGGATATACTGTAAATTACAATCATTGTATATTTTTATAGGTAGTTATTTTTGCACACAATGTCACACAAACAGCCAAAAAGTGAATTTTAGCTGGGAGATTGTTGGCCAGGATACTAGGAGAAACTTCCTTCTCTTTTCAAATACTGCCATGGGATCTTAAGATTCACTTGAGCAGATGGACGGGACCTTGGTTTAATGTCTCATCTAAAGTATGACACCTCTGACAATGCAGCACTGTATTGGAGTTTCAGCCTAGACTGATTTCAAAGTCCTGCCATTGGGATTGAGCCCACAGCCTGACACTGAAGTGAGAGTGCCATCAACTGAGCTAGGCTGATACCTAAACGTGCCACCCTCATCAGATAATCCATTAATAATAAGTAGCAATAATTCTTGCAGTTGATATAGCATCTATATCAGCAACACCTCTCAATGTGCTTGAAGGAAACAGCCATGAAGTGAATGACCGATTTTTTGGATGACTCTTTTCAATCGTGTTATAGGATCTAATGTCAACTTGAACAGAAATTCTCAGTTAAATGTCTCATCCGAAGAACGGCACCTCCAAAAACTGCACGAGTGTCAGCCGAGAATGTAAGCTCAACAATGTTCCAATGTGTGGTTTGAACATAGAAACACCTGACTCAATGCAAACAACTGAACAAAGCTGGCGCGTGTTCATCTAAAGAGCAGCAAAGAGTATAATTTTATAGAATGTCAAAATTACGTTTGCGTATTCGCAAAAGGGGCCAGGCCTGCCACTTAGTGTGGATAATTAGCTCTCTATTACTATTTAAATCAAATCAGTCACTATAGTCTACAGCAGGCAAGAAGTAATAAAAAAGTTGACGAATTGAGGACAATGGATAGTACTCAATTGTTTTCGCCTCTGGAGCTTGGATTCAGGCCACACTAATGGAATGCAAGGTTTCCGAGTGTCCTGGTTGCATCAGTCCCAGGCTAACGGCATTGGGGTAGTTTCTTTAAGTCCCGACTCTCAAGTTTCTAATGAGTGCCTCCAAGTTAGCATTAAATTGATAATATCATTTAGAGGGATCACAATAATTTAGAGGGATAATTAGAGGGATCGTTTCAAAATTACTATGATGCAAAATCATTTAAACAGATTGTTTGCTACAAGACTCAGTCAGCAAGCCCCGAGAAATGTGTCTCATAAAACAAACATGAGTAGAATGAAGAAATAGCCACTCAGCCAAGCAAATCTGTTTCTTCCAATGTATCGTGTAAAATTTAAGCAAGTTATGTGGTTTTAGCTGATTACACCCAACAGTACTCCAATGCACACCCTAGGATCCCCAAGTCCTAGCTCCCTCCAACCTGGGTGAATTAATCTCTGGAATTAATAAGCAGAGTGTATCTTTCTTCCATTTCCTGTGCCTTCCACCCACAAGTCCACATTCCATTCCAGACATAAGAAATTTCTGTGAGCAGATGGCATAGCTGCGCAAAACTCTGTCTGTTTTGGAGACGCTTAAGCATGGTGATGGCTTTCCTGATGTGTTAGACAGCTGGGCTAACCAGAAAAAATAGACATAGCATTCCTTAAAAAATGTCAAAATCGTTAGACATCACACCACAGTTCCCAGAGCTACCTCTCAAAGCGATAATCTCACTTCCAATCTCTCCGTTTTGACCAAGCAGTGAATCACAATGAAGTTTTTTTTTTTAAAAATTGGGTTCATTACAGCTTGCAATACTTTTCATCTCTATTTTATTTTAAAACAAATCTTCCCCAAATTTGAATGAATTTCACCCACCACAAGGTCCTGGTTCTGCAACGTTCTGACCATCCCACATTGCTTGCAAAGCAGCGAGTCGCTCTGAAGGCTCCATCGTCACCTTCTTCATTATCTTCCTGTTCGTATCAAAAAAAAATGAACAGAGAGTAACTGACTTGCGATAGTATTCAGAGGAGACAGCAAAGTTACAGGTTTTACAAAAAGATAATTCCAAGAATCAGAAATGACAATCACTGAAATTGCAGAATATGAGAAGTCATTTTGTCCCTTTGAACCTAAACTTATTCTCTTCCCCACTTCTCAAACACAAATTTTGTCTTCAGTCTGCTTTGAATTACTTCATAATTTCTGCTGTGTGCAGAAAATACTGTTGAGGTACAGATTGTTGCATCCAACAGCACTTGTGTACAGCCACATAATTGGTTTTGCTCCACTGGGAGAATCTACTTTGTTCCTCGAAGCTCCAATTCAATTTACTAAACTGTCCCGATCACAAAACATGTGCACCTAATGCAATTTGGAAGTCGGATATTGTTTTAGTGGGAGAAAGTTTAACGTCTCATCTGAAGGTGGGTGCCTCTAACAATGCACCACTGTAATAATGATAATCCTTGCATTTGATACAGCGCCTTATCACATCTTCGAGACGTCTCAAAGCGCTTTACAGAAATACTGTAAAGTGTAGTGACTGAATGTTTTGTAGGTGAAACACAGCAGTGCCCCACTGTACTGGTGTGTCAGCATAGACTATATGGATTCCAAGTCCCAATGTGGCGCTTGAGGTGAGAGTGCAACCAACTGAGCCAGGCTGACACACAAGGCTCCATTGTAATTTTAGCTTTCGTCTATGAATGTTTTCACTGGGCAAGAGAGTGGGTGGATGGTGTAAGAGGAGAAATTGTCCTTTTTCTAAAAAAAATCTTGGGACACTGAATCAATTATATACTTGGGGAGTAAGAACAAGCTAGTAATGTAAAATGATTCATGGATGATTGTTCCTGCTGGCAGCTAATTAAGGCAGAAGCCTAGTGAAATGCTGATCCACCATAATTACCTAACGAAGAGTGTGTTGGAGATCTAAAGAGGAAATGTTCATTAAAGAACATTACATCAGTATCCAACTTAATAATAATCCTTGTATTTTTTATAGAACCGTATAACATCCAAATGTCTCAAAGTTATTCACAGAGCTTTTCTGTAAAGTGTGGAGGCTATATACGTAGCTGAACTCAACAATCAATTTGCACTGAGCAAGATCCCACAGATCAAAACAGCTCTAAGTGTTTTTTTTTTAATCTGGGGAATTATTGGACAGGATATCGTGAGATACTCGATTCTCTTTTCAAATAGTGCCATGGAGTCTTTTGCACTCACCTGCACAGACAGACGGACCTCAATTTAACAACAACAAAATTACATTTATAGAGCGCCTTTCATGTCGGGAGGACGTCCCAAAGCGCTGAATAGTCGAAATGGGGGAGGGGTGGTGTAGGGGTGAGGGAAGGCAGAGAGGTGGGAGGGAGACCAAAAGCACGGTCGAAGAAGGGTCTTGAAACCGGCCTTGAAGGAGGCAAGGGAGGAAGTGAGGCAAAGGGACCGTGAGATGGAGTTCCAGAGTGTGGGGGCAGAGAGCTGAAAGCCCGGCCACCGATGGTAGGGTGGGTCGGGAGACATGGAGCAGGCCGGAGCCCGATGAATGGAGAGAGCGGGCAGGTTGGTAGGGAGGACGTCAACTGAAGGAAAGCACTCTGGGATGCTACCCCATGTGAAGGGTGCTATATAAATGCAAGCTGTTGTTGTTGTTGGATAGGACCTCGGCAATGTAGCACACTTCCAGCACTTCATTGGAATGTCAGCACACAAGTCCAAAGTCCTTACGTGGAGCTTGAACCCGAAACTTTTGGACTCAGAAGCAATAGCAATAATCCTAAACTGGATTTAATGCTCTAATTGTGACTTATTGAGAGGTTCCTAAATAAGGAAACCAGAAGGATACTGCAGTGACTCATAGGAACTCGACTCTGACACAATCAACTCTCAAAAAGTTGCGAAGTACTTCCAGTTTCCAGAAAGGGTTCCCTCTCAGACCCTTATTAAGCAATTCTGTTATAAATTTTCACACACCAGAGCTGAAAATGATGATCCAATTATAATGGCAGGAGCGTTACCAGAATCTGATTTAAAATGGAAATAGGAATGAGAAAGAAAATAAATACAGCAATAATAAAGCACTGAATTATATAAATATACATATATATATAAGAAAAATAAACTGGTGTTATTATCCATCCTTCCATTGAAAAACAATAATAGCTTTTCTGAAAAGTGGCATCAACCTCATGGTCTTGATGGAAGTACCTACAATGGAGAGTGACCAGGAAGCATCTTCTTGAGACAAGATCCCAGAAGTCCCACCACTTCATTCACCTCTTCTGAAGACGTTAACTTCAAGGATAAACAGCATCGATCAGCTTCAATGACTAACTGTAAAACATCAAAACAAATTCACAATTTTTCAACTTGCATTTATAAAATAATTTCAAAATGTTCTTCAACCCGAAAGTGGCGTCAAACAGCTAAATTGTCAAAATTGCTACAATAAAATTCCTCTCATTTGACATAGAGCTTCGCAGTGAATTGTTATGTGTATTTGTAGGCAAAATGGCACAAATATTTGCACAAATAACATCAATATCATGAAAACAGCCATGTATTATTGGCCAGGATACCAGGTTAAAGTCAGTTTTCTTTTCAATTAGTACCATGGAATCTGAGCAGAAAGAACCTCAGTTTAATGAAAGTTAGCACCTCTGCCAATTAGCACTTCACCAGCACTGCCAAGATCCTTCCAACTCGTATCAGCCAATTGTCTCTGCACTGGCTAAATCTGCATCATTCACCTTCCCAAGAGCAGAGTTATTCTTATCTACCACATCAACACACATACATGTGTGGAGTTCATTCTGGTTTGGAAGTTCGTAACCATGGGAGGTCCTCCCGATGTGAAAGGCGCTATATAAATGTAGTTTTTATTTCTTTGTTTGATAAGTTTCTGAATAGGTGAGACATCTGGCTGACCAAAAAAATTACTACATCAAAGCAGTATAAGGGGACCTATGGAAGTAACCCAGTGTCAGTCATGGTAGAAATGACATTGCAAAGTCCATCACATTGGCGGATTTTCCAAATATTACAAATGTAGTAAATGTTCTACTTTTTATTAAACCATAATAATTCTTGCATTGGACTTAGCACATGATCAGGATGCAAACATCTGAAAACAAAGCAGTCACCTTGATAAGAAATGCAGCAACTAATCTGTGCTCGCAATATCCCACAAACAGTGATGGATAGCAAATTGGTATTTCTTTCATTAATTTAGACAAGGGATCCAAGACACCAGAAGCCCAAAATTCTACCTACTCTTATCTTGCAAGACCATTTTGTCTAAAGATTTAAGATCACGTGGAATTGTAGAACATTTTTAAATTCAGTCTCAATTTGAAACACGGTTTCTGTAATTCTTAAAACAAAACAGCTTCCAAATTAAGACTGAATTAAGAATTTTTCACAGTTCTGCATAATCTTAAAATTTAAAGACAACATGGTGTCAAAGGTTAAGTCCAGGTAAAATTTCAGGCCTCAGGAGAGTCCAATACTTTTACTTCAAAACAGCACCTCAGGCTACCACCTGCTGTTGAACATTGTGTTATGTTCTCAAAAAACAATGTGCAGAACACTATTTTATTTCAGCTCACAAGTTACAAATCAAACAATGCAACCAAAAATTACAAATGAAACAGTCCAACTCAGTTCTGTCTGCTTCTCTACATCCTGATCCCCTTCCATTGGTCCTAGTCAACTGGTCATTATTGTCTTAATGAATATCCAACACAATGCTTCCTGAGCCAATGGAATGGAGCTCCAGCATTCCAGGTAAGAGTCTCTAAAGGTGATCGTCCAAAGCAGCCCAGCAGGAGCTTGGCGTAGCATTCCATCTGAACCACAACATGTCCAATAAGGGCAGCACTTCCTCACGTTGATAGCTCGAGTCGCTGCATGCAATTCAGAATGGGACCATTTCGACTCAGAGGTGCAGGGCACCAAGCCAACCAAACTGACACAAAGAAGAAAGAAAATAAATCCTTTATTTGGAGGTCAGGAGCATTCCTGCAGATGAGCTCACAATTCTGAAGCTACTTTGAAACAGCAACTATTCAGCATGAATTGCAATCTGTGCTAAGAATAAAGAGCAAACGATGACATACATCCTTTGCTCCCCCACATCTGGGCCCTGACCAGCACCGCTTTCTTCCACCTCCGCCACATTGCCTGTCTCCGACAATACCTCACCCCAAAAGCTGCCAAAACCCTTGTCCAAGCCTTTGTCACTTCTCGGCTGAACTACACTAACCCGTTCCTCACTATTCACAAAACTCACCTCATTCAAAACTCCGCCGTCCGCATTCTCTCCCGCACCAAACTTTGTACCCCGATTACTCCAGTCCTTGGCTCCCTGTCAGAGCGGATTGACTTCAAAATCCTCACTCCAGTGTTTAAATCCCCCCATTCCTTGGCACCTCCTGTCTCTCTAACCTCTCTCTCCACAGCAGTACCCGCTGCCTCTTCTCTACTGGGTCCGGCCTCCTCCTTGTCCCCCGAATCCTCCACTCCACCATCGGCGGCTGTGCCTTCAGCCACTATGCCCTGAAACTTTGGTACTCCCTCCCTCAATCCCTTTGCCTCAATCCTCCTTCCCCATCTTCAGGTCGTGCCTGAAGACTTCCTCTTCAACCATGCCTACGGTCACCTTCTCCTCCCCCTGGCTCAGCCTCCGCTATTGTTACGCGCTCTGCGACGCTGCCCGGCATGGAGGGTGCTATATAAAGTTGTTGTATACAAATGATGAATGATTGTCAAAGTGACGAAAAGTTCTCTGGATCAAATACAAAGCCATGTAAAGTTCAGGGATCATTTTTCTGCAAAGCATATGCTAAGTGTTATCTGGAGAAACTGATGCCATTGACTGAGGTGACATTGTGAGAAACTAGCTTGGAGAGAGGAGGGAAGAGAAATTGTACCAAAAAATAAGAAATGAGCTAAATGCCTTCAGCAAAGGAGACAAAAGGAAACTGCGAGACAAGAAAAACAGCAGGAAAGCACCTGTTATGCTGCACCAAGATTCAATCTACAACAACAACAAGATTACATTTGTATAGCGCCTTTCATGTCAGGAGGATGTCCCATGCTGGACAAAGTACAGCATTTCAGACCAATATAAGATTAAATGTAGAGTTCTTTACTGTACATTTTAAAAAAAATATATTTTCATACTTTTCTCATCTATATGTAGGAAGACATAATATAAACTAACTGTCAGAGATTATGGAAGCATCATATTATGTAAAGAAATTTTGTGATGAATCAGGAGCATTGTTTTTTTGTACAGTCTAAATTTCTTACCAGAAATTTAACCCAAACAAAGTTTCAGATTTTACTTGACTGACAACATGTGTGTATAGAAGCTTTAAACATCCCATACCATTTCCAACTAGAAACGGTAAGTTGTTCCCTTTCAACAACAAATTGCATTTATATAGACTTTCACATCGGGAGGACATCCCAAGATACAGGACAGTGAAGGGTTTGCACCTGAATTGGGAATCGGAGTCAAGAGGGATGGAGGTAGGAAGTTGAGCGAAGGTGCAATTGAAGAGAATGTCTTGAGACGGGCCTTGAAGGGGGCAAGGTAGTGAGGAAGGTGGAGAGTCTCGGGATGGAGTTCCAGTGGGGTGAGGGCAGAAAGGCTGAAGGCCCAACCTCCGATGTGTAACGGGCAGAGCAGGGACATGGAGGAGGCCAGTGCTTGCCAAGTGGAGGGAGAGGACAGGTTGGTAAAGGTTTAGTAGGTTGCAGAGGTAGGGAGGAGCAAGACCGTGGAGGGATTTAAACGTTTATTATGGTTAGTCGAGTATCTGACACATGTGGAAACCCATCACCATACTTAAAAGAGTATCCAACCCAAGCTGATATTTCCATGCAGCCCACATACACATGCAAATATCAGGGATAGATTATTGGAATGGAATGCACACTCGCTTCCTGCAGGGATTTACCTAATCCTGCTTACCCAATTCTGGAAAGATTAGGCGCAGGTTGGCAAGAGCCAAGGCTTGGGGACCACAGAGTGTACGTTGGGTACTGCTGGAATCTAACCAGCTAAAACCACATAGCTTGCCATTGATACTGCTTTCCCGCTATTTCTCCAGCTAGGACCCCATCCCGTTAGGGCTTTGGCTTGTAGAGCTAACAGAAGCTGAATGCAATGACTCCCTGACCCCAGTGATTGGTCTGCCCTTCCCGGACTTGCTAATGAACCAGACTGGCTGTGCTGTCATCAGCAATGCCCTGGAATACTGCGGACCCAACTGGCTCAGGAACCAGACTACCAAGACTGCCACAGAGGGTTGGCTCGACTCCGAAATTCCATTGCCAGGCATGTCACCTTGGAGCCAGTTCAGCTCCAAGGAGACCCCACGTATCCCCTCCCCCCATGAGGATAAGTTTTAAAGGTGAGGATGAGGATCTGGAACTCGATCCACTGGGAAATGGGGAGCCAGTGAAGCTGGGCGAGGATGTGGGAGAGGACACAAGCTGCAGTTCAGGGAGCAGGGAGTTAGCATAATCAAGCCTGATGTAATGAAGGCGTAATAAAACAATCCGTTTTTGTTTATGTCCATTAACCCTTTAATTATTATAATCATCCTTGAAAGTTGAACCTGGGGTCATTTTGACAATCATAATAAAACATCCAAGACTAAATGAAGAACTGGTGCAATTATTATAGTCAATGCCTCATCAATCAGAACAGAAGATAATTGTGAACAAGGTGTTGCTTCATTAGTAAATTAAATTTTGCCCCTTATTCTCAGCAGATTACAATTCTTGCTTAATGTGAGGTTTCAAAGATGTCTCCTTCCATGCTTCAGAACTACAAGCCTTCTGCTTCCAACCTCAAAACAAGAGAGCTTTTCCTTCCCCTTTCTTCTTCAGTTTGGCTCGGTTGGTAGCACTCTCAGCTCTGGGTCAGAAGGTTGTAGGTTCAAATCCCATGCCTGGACATAAGGTCGTAATCTAGGCTGACATGCCAGTCAGCACTGAGGGAACATTGCATTCCTTCAGATGACACATAAAACTAAGGTTCTGACAGTTCAAGTGGATATTAACAATCCCATTTAACTATTTTGAAGAGGAAGAAGTTCTCATCAACAACCCAACAAATACACACATTCATCCAAACTCACCGAAACAAGATTAATGCTGAAGGTTCTTTATCTGTGGTTCTTTGGTTCTGTGCATATGGTAGAATGCAGGCATACATTAGGCTTTGCCTAAGTAATAGTCACTACAAAAAATAACTTGTATGCATTCAAGACAATTTGTGATGAGCTACAGGAAGGGGTGAGGCAGAAGGGCTCCAAAATATACAGCCTACAAAATATACAATCAATTCACTTTACAGTATGTTATGTGAGGCGCTTTGAGACGTTTCAATTTGATAAGTGCTATGTCAAATATAAGGTTTATTATTATATAAATACAATAGAACCTCACTAATCCGGTCACTGTAGTGACTGGCCAAAGGTGACCCACTTAGTGAACTGAACTGATTATTGAAACAGGCCTAGCGCACTGTGTACAGGTTAATAGCGGAGGGGGGTGTTTGTACTGAGGTTGAAGTGGACAAGGGCGCTGTAGTGGTCGCAATCAATGACCGTTGTCCTGAATAGTGAGGTGCCCGGTTTACTGAGGCAGACAGCTTATCTTTTAACATTGACAATAAAAGAGTCTGGGAAAATGTGCCTGCATTTGTAAAGTGGCTGGATTACCAAGCTGACCGCAGTCTGGGTTTCTACTATACTAGTATTTCTCCAATTTATTTATAATTGGATGAATCAAGGTCTAATACTGTTCAATACGGCGTTGACTCAGCTTGGCTCAGTAGAAGCACTCTCACCTGAGTCAGAAAGTTGTGGGTTCAAGCTCCACGTTGGGACTTGAACTCACATAGTCTAAGCTGACCCTCTAATGCAGTGCTGGGGGTGGGTGGGGTGTGGCATTATCAAAGGTGCCATCCTTTGGATGAGGGAGATTAAACCAAGGTCCCGTCAGCCTGTTCGGATGGAAGTTAAAGATCCCACGGCACTATTCAACAAAAGGGAGCTTCTTCTGGTGTCCTGGCAACAATCCTTCAAATAAAATTGGTCATTCGTTTCATGGCTGTTTGTGGGACATTGCTGCGTGCAATTGTGCTGCTGCATTTGCCTACAAATACAGAGTCACTCCATTTCACAGTAATTCCTGTGAAGCGTTTTTGAAGCGTCCTTCCAACGTGATAAGGTGCTATACAAAATGCAAAATACAAAATTTCCTCACAGCTCATTCCTCTAACACTGGGTATTAGCCTCATTGTTCTCCTCTGCATTACCCCTGTTACCTGAGTGACCTCCCTATGTTTTGGCAGCAGAATCACTACATTAACAGAGCAGCTCCTTTATACACACAGAAAACCGTGAATGATCAAAGTTGCATCTCTGCCTACATAAGAAGCAGTCTCCTGCAGGTCTTACTGGGATCTAGTGCTGGGTTACTCATACAATCCCTACTGGCAATGTAATGATGAAAACATTGCTAAACCTGTACATTGCATTATCACATGAAAATCATTTCTCCCAACTGTCAGCTCTGGTTGCATAGTCTGGCAACATCTTTTAGAATGGATGCCAAGACTACAAATGCACAATACAATAAATTTTCTTTTGATAAAATAAACTGAAGCTGATGCAATTTCAGCAGTTGCTTTCCTCTCCACAGGAAGCAAAGAACATTCTCTGAAGCTATTATTCTGCATAAATAAACCCAGGCACTTCCATTTGAGTGTTCTTTAGGTACGAAGGTAGGTAAGGTATTTCATTTAGAAGAGTGAAGGAAATACCCTTTTTGAAGTTGTGCGGAAACCAATACTCCAAAAATCTGACAGATCTTATGATGCTTTCTTTACATTAGGTACCAGAGCACATGGGGAGGAACAGGAAAGCAAGGAAACAGGAACACTATGCCTCAGTCGCTGATCTAATACAATCTGTGATGCAAATGCACAGCATTTTAATACACTTCTCAATCAAGACGATTGTACATCTTTGTAAGTGCTAAAAATAGCAACTATAATGGTTATAACAAGTCCTTCACAATCCATCACCTCACCGTCGAGGAAAACATCAACATCCTTGCCCTCACCGAAACCTGGGTCACCCCAGGCAACACCTTCCCACTAGTTGAGGCCACATCTCCAGGTTACACCTTTCACCAAGCCCCATGGCCTAATCACCGTGGCAGTGGTGTGGCTCTCTTCTCCCGGTCCCCCCTCGGCCTTTCCCCTTACTCCTCCGGAACCTTCCCCTCCTTTGCACACCTTACCCTCTACCACCCTCCAGGCTTTCCTTCAAAATCCTCCTGGTTTACCATCCCCCCAACCCTTCCCCCACCTTCCTCTCGGACATCTCCACCCTCTTATCTTCTCTCTCCCTCTGCTCTGAACGCCTCCTTACCTTAGGCGACTTCAACCTCCACTTCACCCCCTCCTGCTCTACCTCTGCCGACTTCTCCTCCCTCCTCTCTTCCCTCAACCTCTCCCTCCTCATCCACTCCCCCACCCACGACCATGGCCACCCCCTTGATCTGGTGATCACCTGGGGCCTCACCATCGTCGATAAAGCCATCTCAGACCACCACTTCATCTCCCTTAACACCTCAATACCCCTTTCCCTTTCCCAACCCTCCACCATTACATACCGTCCATGGAAAAAAATGTCCTCCCTCTCCCTTGCCCCGGAGTCATTTGAACTCCTACACCTCTGGCTCTCACTGACTGATCTCCCCTCCTCACTCTCCTTTCTCCACAACTCCCTCTCCTCCATTCTGGACTCCCTTGCCCCCTTCACCTCCCGAATTGCCTCATACTCCCTTAAATTCCCTTGATACACCAGCCATCTCTTTCCCTCAAGGCACAAGTGCGAGCTGCCGAACGCGCCTGGACCAAATCCAAACTAACGATCCATCGGCAGATCTAGCTTCACCATACCAAGACCTACCGCTGATCTCTTGCCTCCGCCAAATCCTCCTTCTACTCCAAGGTTATCTTGGTGGCAAAGGACAACCCCAGGCTTCTCTTTTCACCACTAACCGTCTCCTCCGTCCACCTTCCCATATTGTTTTAACATCTCAAGGTGCTTCACAGAATATACAGTAAAGTGAATTGACTATTTACTTTGTGGGCGAAACGCGACTGCCAATTGCACACAGCAGTGTCCGACAAACAGTCATGGATTGAGTGACCAAATTATCACAATTTTCACTGTAGATGTGCAAGTTACCTCAATTGCCAAAAACATCCTGGTATATAAACTGAAGTCTACAGTTGTGAAACAGAAGACATTAACTTCTCACAGGATTCATTTTCAGTCTGCTGCCGTTTTGTTAATATTTCAAACCAAATCTTTTGCATCAAGTTAAATTTTTTTTACAAAGAATGTACAGACTCCTCAACCCAGAGGAAACAGGCTATTGCCATCAATTACTTTGTGTTATTTATGGCTTCCATCTACCTCCTCCTACAGCACTGAGGATCCTTTTTATTGATCTGTCACTTGTAATGAATTTGTGAGACATGTACTGGAGTTACAACTTGGCAATCGCCATTGAAAAAGGAAATGAGCTCATTGTAAAAAGATATAAGATCCAAATGATATTGTGAGCATTCTTCATGTATATGATCCTGATGGGATATGTTACTTATACACTATTACAGAAAAAAGTCTTTTGCAACTAATTCCTCTGCTGCAATGATTTCATTTACTTTACGCAGGAAAGACTTGACCACAATAATAATATTCATTGCATTTGATATAGCGCCTTATCACATCTTCAAGATGTCTCAAAGCGCTTCACAGAATATACTGTAAATTGAATTGACTGTTTGTGTCCCACAAACTGAGTGACCAATTTTTTTAAAAGGAGTTATTACCCCCGGAATATCGATCTGACAATCGAATAACAACCAGGTTCCTACTTACTGCTGGGTAAACCGAGGCGTATAGAGAAAGGAAACTTACCCAACGTTTCACCCTGTCGGGAATCAAACCCAGGTCTCTCGCCTGTGAGGCGAGTGCTCTAACCACTGAGCTACAGGACTCCACAGTCCTCCACAGAAAATGAATTTGATCCACAAGGAGAGAGTAGGCAAATGTTTATTTATTTTTATTGTTGTTATGTGGCTGTCCGGAGGTCTGGTGATGTTACATTGCATGTTAGAGTTCACGACAATAAATCTACACAATAAATCTAAAATGTAAGAATGTGGATTATCAGCAACTAGTTTCTTCACATGGCAAGTTTCCAGTCTTGGTCCAGGTCTCAGTGAAAGTCATACAAGGGGTAAGGTAAGTCAGTCTTCACCATCTATCCTCACTTGAGAATAGATTTGGAAATAAAGAGACTTGCACATCCACAGCGCAAGTCACATCAACTTACCCTCATGCTCGTTGCAGCAGGTAGCTAAAAGAAGCACTGACTAAAACTAGGAGCAGATTGCTATTTCAATGCCAGCAAATGTTTCATAATAATAATCCTTGCATCTGATATAGTTCCTTATCACGTCTTCGAGACGTCTCAAAGTGCTTCACAGAATATACTGTAAAGTGGATGACTGTATATTTTGTAGGTGAAACACAGCAGCCAATTGCACGCAGCAGTGTTCCACAAAGAGTCGAGGATTGAAGTGATCATTTTTTTTATAAAGGAATTATCACCCACGGAAAAGCGATTTGCCAATCAACTAACAACCAAGTTCCTACTTACTGCTAGGTAACCAGAGGCATGTGGAGTAAGGAAACATGCCCAACATTTCGCCCTGCCGGGAATCAAACCCAGGTTTTTCACTTGGTGGAGAAAAGAGACAGAAAGAACCACACGAAAATTGAGCCGTAATTTTGTTCAAAAAAATTTGACCTTCAATCCAGTTAAGAGACAGACAATTCCGTAAAATTAAGTCCAACATAATCAAAACGTTTGCATTTTTCAACAGCAAAGAAAAAAACTTTTGCGCAGAGATTTTGAATAGGCATTTTTTTTTAAAATCACAAAGCTACAGACTTCCACTTTACATTCTCCTGATCAAACCGTTGCATCTCTGAGACATTTCAACAGTGAAAATATCGTCCGTCTCTCCCCCCACGCAGAAGTATGATTTACATAGAAATTTTGCTGATCAACAAACTTAGTCATTACATATACCAGACTAATTTCTAATGATTCCATTTCAGACTGATCTCTTTTCGCAAATTGAGAACTGACCTGCCCAGGCTTGCAACAGCTTACTCCTTGAATCTCCAGATAGTTGAAAGTGAGTTCCAGCTATATGAGAAGAGAAAAAAAATCCAAAGGTGAGATTACTATGCAATGGCTAAATGCTCACTGTGTGTGTACTGAGACAGCATATGTTCGAGATTCCAAAATTACCTGAATTAAGAACAGACCACACAATGGGGTCAATTTAAAGATGCATTCAATATCGATCACATTGAATGTACCCAAGTATGCTGGAGGTGGATCTCCAGACCACATTCTCACCGGCTTTTTACTAAGACCAAAACCCAAGCATAGTCGGTATCCCATTAACCTGCAGTCAACAGCACCATTCAGAAATCCAATACTTCTTCGACAGCTCAACTAAGAACAGAGATTGATGTGTATGCGCATGTGTGGTGGGCACAGGAAGTTGGGAGGATGGAGTGGTGGGGGGGGACAGGGGTGCGGGGGTTTGCAGACTTATATACTGGAAAGCATTCAGTGTGATAAATATTAAATGCATCCCTAGGCTATCTTCATTATATTGATCGCATGACTATAATAATAATAGCTTCACAGTATTTACTGTAAGATGTAGTGACTGTATTTTGTAGGCAAATGCGCAACAAGTGTAGCCACATATTTATAAAGCTAAGAATGGATAATGAAACACTAGTGATAATCGGAGCAGCATGCTTGTTCTGACTCCATTACAGCTTGCTCATCTTGCACATTTCGGTCATGGAGAAAGCTAATGGCCTAACAAGAAGAATCACTGCATCTCAATGCGTGAACAAGACTCTCAGACTTTGTGGAAGACTCCAATGCAATGGTAAGGGATGCTTCATTACAGCTCAGAAATGCAAATGAAAAACAAGCTTAGTGATGCAGATTGTACAAGCAGAAATAAAACATGAAAGCATTTGTTCACCAACTACAGCAGCAGCAGCTCGGAAATTCCAACCATCAGAGACACAAAATTAGGTTAAAAGTACATCTGGAACAGGACTACAGTACGCATGTGTCCCAATCGTCAATTAAACCTTTGTAGCTTTCCCAAAACAAGAAAGTGACAGGCAACTTATGGGCAATACTGCTCGAGCCATCCACTAGGAGGTGCACCGTAGAAAAGAAGGCAAAATCTCCATTTAACATGTCCCACTGTTAGCTCAGTGGAGATCAGGGAGTCATTCCACATTCACATTCCACTACTATATTATGTGCTGCAGTTCTATTAAAGTGGGGATTTATTTTAGTATTCAACACCCAATACAGAAGCAGAGTGAGTACACTGCATATATTTACATCTTTGCTAGGAGAAGCACAAGGCCATGAATTTCAAGTCCTCTCTGTGAAGCATGCAAAATGCATCACCATCACCCCTACCACAGTGTTCAGTTTTAACTCTTGCATCAGACACATACCTTAGTAATGAAGAGCTAATGAATGGGCTGTGACCAAAATATGCACGAAGCCTTCAGATATGGCTATGTAATGCTTTTCAACACAGTTTCAGTGTGTTTACACATGACAAGAGGTTTAATGAACCATCCAGAAAGGGTTTGTGGTCTCCTCTCTCCCCCCCCCCCCCCCCCCCAGCTAAGAAAAGGTGAGCACCTTTCTTTGACAATTACTGAGCAAATTTCCTTCACCCTCATCAAAGAGTTTCATTTCCTGTTATTAATCGGGAAGAAAGTATTAGACAAAACATTACAACATTCGAATAAAACAAGTCAAATATTTGATTTGTCTGTAGTTTTGAACTTTGTGTGTAATTTTTTTTGTTCAAACGGGTGTCTGACATACATGGAAACTCATCACCATGCTTAAAGAGTATCCAACCCAAGCTGAGATTTCCATGCATCCCACCTACACATGGAAATCCCAGAGACAGATTGTTGGAATGGAATGCGCACTCTCTCCCTGGAAGGACACATCCTGCTCACCGAATTCCAGAAGGTATTAGCCTCAGGTTGTCAACAGCCAAGGCCTGGGGAGTCCAGAGTGTGCATTGGGTACTGCTGTTGTGTAACTAGCTAAAACCGCATAGCCTGCCATTGATATTGCTGTCCAGCAAGTTTTTCCCCTTGCCAGATGAAGCTTCGCGCACAAAATATGCAGTCAATTCACTTTACAGTATATTCTGTGAAGTGCTTTGAGACATCTCGAAGATGTGATAAGGAACTATATGAAATGCAAGGATTATTATTATTTCAAACCCCTGAACTTGACAAGATTACTTATTCAGGAAACTTTACTTTCTCATCTGGACAATTACTGGAAATATTTGAACTGCCACAAAGTCATTGTGTATATAAAAGAGTATTCTCATGGGATGGATATGTGCACATATTGGTACTGCAGAATCAAACTACACTAACATTTAAAAAAAACACATCAGTCCATGTAACAAGTTTAAATATATGTTATAAAAAGCTCATGTGACAGCTTCTTTTAAGAAATGACCTCCTTCCTATACACTTCAAATCTGACTCACCCAATCTGCATTGCATGTGATGACCTGTTTATATAAATATTCAGGGCTCCTTTTCTGGTTTTATTTTGTCAGTTTTATTCTATTTTTTCCCCTTCCCTTCTCATTTTAACGGCAACAATTCTCATTTATAAAGCAGTCGTCTCCTGTGTTGTAAATTTCTTTGGTTATGGGAGGTGACTATAGGCAGCGTCCAAGAGAAAAATCTTCAGTGTATTTGAACGCAGGTAAGATGGAGGCAGAGACAGAGATGCAGGGAGTGATGGCTGAAAGCATGGCTCCTGACAATGGAGCGGAGTAATCGATGGATGTGCAGAAGGCCCGAGCTAGCCAGAGCGAAGGATTTGGATAGAGGAGTGTGGTGTTAGCAGGTTAGAGAGGTGCTAGGGTATGGAGTGCTTTATAGATGTGTGAGGATCTTGAAATCTCCTCGTTCTATGACAGGAAGCCAATGGAGCCTGGTAAGGACTGGCGTAATGCCCGGGTGTGGAGTTTGGTACGGGTGAGGATACAGGAGGCGGAATTCTGAATCCGTTTAACCATCAATCTCCCGAAGAAGCCGCATTCCTTTTTTATCTAGTGGAGGGCAGCTCCACAAATTCCGGCTACCACTCACCCTCCACCCACCCAGTGGCCATTACTCAGTTGTGACTTTCCAGGCTGATCGGTCATGGTGGGTAAAGTGGGGGTGTGGGGAGAAAATTTAAACGAAAAAAATCCACAACCAACACCGATCCTATCCTCACCCTGTCCTGCTCACTATCTAGCAGGGAACGAGAATTTCCATTATTTAAACCCAAGATGCCAATTATAGCCACGATTGCTGAGGTCAGCTTTTCGGCATTGACTGGGATTCGATCTTATAACCTTTCTATCTGACTGACCCGGTACTCATCAGGTGGGCCGTGCCTTTGCTAACTAAGTCGTAACGGAACTGCACATTTTCTTTAACTCTTGAAAATCATGGGCTTCAAGAATCAGCATGAACTTTGACGTCAGCTTTCTAAATTCAGACATTTTCCTCCCCAGTGCACTTCTCTACATCCCCCAGAGAATACTGTAAAAATGCCACATAACCGCACACTGGAAGATATGGACTTGTGTACATGTCAGTGTATAATAATAAATAATAATAATAATCCTTGCATTTGATATAGCGCTCCGTGACATCATCGATACGTCTCAAAACGCTTCACAGAATACAATGCAAAGGGAAGCGACTGTGCATCTTGTGGGTGAAACGCGGCAACCAATTGTGCACAGCAGCGCCCCATAAACAGTCAAGGACCAAGCAACCAAAAGTCATAAATTTTGGTAGGGATTTTTACCCCAGGAAAGCGATCCACCAATCCACCAACAACCGGCTATCTGTATCCAGTGATTAATTTGTCTAGAGGAAACATGACACTATGTGTTTGGTTAAACTGCTTCATGTGTGTTGTGAATGGGAACAACAACTTGCATTTGTATAGCACCCCTTATACAGGGTAGCTTCCCAGAGAGCTTGACAGTGGTGGAGCATGACCCGAGCTGGGGGGGAATGTGACTATAGGTATAATCGAAGACGAAGGTCTTCAGGCGCAACCTGAAGGTGGGGAAGGAATAGGCAAGGTGGAGGGATAGAGAAAGAGCATTCCAGAGTTTCAAGGCATAGTAGCTGAAAGCGCGACCACTGATGGGTGAATGGAGGTCATGAAGGACAAGCAGGAGGCTGGAGCCAGTCGAGCGGAAGCAGGGGGCTGTGGGTTGGGGAGTAAGCAGGTTGGCGATATAGGGAGGTGTCAGGGCAAGAAGGGATTTGAAAACGAGTGTGAGGAACTTGATAGGGAGCCGGTTCAGCCTGACTAGAACTGGTGTGATAGGGGGGTATGGAGTTTGATACAGGTGAGTATGTGAGCATCGGAGTTTTGGGTCAGGATTAATGGAACGTGGTTTTAATGATGTGGGAGTGAACAGAGTATGAACCAAGTAAGTACAAGATTAGAGAGAGAGAGAGAAAAAGAGACAGATGCACAGTTACCAATGCAGAGAGAGAGAGAGAGAGAGAGAGATAAACAGGCACACAGACACGGTTTTCAATTATTCAATCTCAATTAGTGTACATATTGGGGTCTCTACTGAAATATACCAAATATATACTGATACGAGACAACTCTAAATATATAATAAAAACATTTTAAAATTATTTAACTAAATTTTGTAGCAGTCCAACTAGACCTGACAGAACGGCTCTTTGCCATGAGTGAGAGGACCTCATTTACTCAGCCCCTACCATTTCCATTACCACAGCCACTCACGCATACGACTTCATTCAGCCCACAGTCAAACATGCTTTCATATGCTCTGAGCTAAAAGCTTCATGTTTAGACTGACAAAGATGAGTAACTGGAGCAGAAATGGTTTGAGAATAATGAATAAGCATGAAACAATCTTATTCAATTTACATTGCACCTTTCATGTTGGAAGGAACTCTCAAAGTGCTCAACATGGCTGGCTGGGCACCCGCGTTTAGAGTGGGAACTGAAGGGCCTGAGAAGGTAACAATGATCAAAAACATGGTCAAAGAGAAGTACTTTGAAAGAGAGAGGGGAGGGGATCAGAGAGACTCTGGGGATGGAGTTCTGGAGAGTGGGGAGGGTGGGTGGCAGAATGGCTGAAAGCCCGGATGCTGAAGGTGAGGCGGATAGAGTGAGGGACATGAAGAAGACTAAGTGAAGGGAGCGGGAGGGTTGGTAGGATTGAAGGAGGTCGCAGAGATAGGGTGGGGCAAGATTATAATAATAATCCTTGCATTTGATATAGCGCTTTTCACGTCGGGAGAACGTCCCAAAGCGCTTCACAGAACACACTGTAAAGTGAATTGACTGTATATTTCTGGGCGGACGCGGCAGCCAATTGCGCGCAGCAATGTCCCACAAACAGTCGTAGATTGAAAATGACCAATTTATTATTGTTTTTGGTTTTGGAGGGATTATTATTAGGCGTGTGGAGTAAGGAAACGTGCCCAAGGTTTTGCCCTGACCTGCCTGGAATTGAACTCAGGTCTCTCGCTTGCAAAGCGAGTGCTCTAACCACTGAGCTACAGGACTCCTTACAGGATTGTAAGGGGATTTAAAGGTGAGGGCAAGGACCTTGAAATCGGTCCACTGGGGGATGGGGACCCAAAGGAGCCGGACAGGGATGAGGGCGAAAGGCTCGCAAAGCAAGGAATGAGGGTACGGGCTGCAGAATTGTGGACAGCCTAGCTAGGGAAGAGCTGGGGAGTCCAGCAAGCGGGGTGTTAGCATAGTCAAGACTGGACATAATGAAAACATGGTGAGGGTCTTGGTGGCCTGGGTGGAAAAGTAGTGATGGAGACAGGCAATTTTCAGAGGTGAGGGGAAAGCTGAGTGGTAAGAGCACAGATGTGGGGTTGAATGACTGTTGTAAATCAAAAAAGTTACCAAGGTTCTGCAGTGGCTCTGCAATATTTACTGTGTATCCATGCAGGTTAATGCTGTCAGTATCTGAGGCAACAAAGTGTGAGAGAGATCAAGCAGAATGAGGAGGCACAGAGAGCCCTGGTTGTAGATAAGAGAGAATATTGTGGGTGATTTTAACCAGAGCATTCTCAGTCCTGTCGATTGGCCTAAAGCTGGATTGGAGAGGCTCCTGCAAGGATGTTGGGACAGGAAACATCGAAGGATCGACTTTCATTGAAAGGGACGGTCTTCATATGATCTCACAAACCTCAAGAGCAAAGCTTGAGCATTTTAGAGCCATTATCTGAACTCTACATAACAATCTGGAAATTACTTCCACTTTATTATTAAGAAGAAAAAAGTCTAAGCAGACACTCCAGTGCAGTGCTGGGCGTGTGCTTCAGTGTTGGAGGTGCCGTCTTTCGGATGAGACGTTAAACCAAGCCCAGTCCACCTGTTTAGGTGAATGTTAATAATCCCTGGCACTATTCAAAAAGAGAAGGGAGTTTCTCCCACAGTCCTGGCCAGCAATCCCTCAAATAAAATTGGTCATTCACTTAATGGCTGTTTGTGGGACATTGCTTTGTATCAATTGACTGTGTTTGCCTTCAAAACAGTCACTACATTTTGCAGCATATTCTGTGAAATCTTTTTAGACATCCTCTTGATGTGAAAGGTGCTATATGAAATCCAGATTTGTTTATTTTACACTACAGAAAACAGGCAAGAAAGTGTTTTTTTTGTTTTAATGAATGAAGTACTATAGTGAGGCCCATTAGAAAAAAATGTTCAATTTCAAGAATGTGTTTAATTGCACTGTAATTGTTTTCTCTGCAATTGTTTTTCTCTACACGTTGAAACAGGTTGACAAATAAGTAACCTATTAATAAATTAGCCACAGACAAGAATGGGAGGCTTTGTTTTCCATCTGAATTCTTAAAGAGGAGAGTGAGAGGGAGGATATGTTTTTTGTAACGTTAACATTTTGCAACACGGAACTATTATAGAACTATTTTACTAAGGTAGCCTGAACATTTTTAATAAAAAACTTGATAGGTGCAAAATATTAAAACTCACGTTCTTTCCTGTAATTTAGAGTTAGAAACACCTTTGTAGCACTTCACATTTTAATAGATAAATTCAATATACTTCAGGCTTTCTATCCAGTAGTACAATGTTATTTGAAACCCTCAAATGGACTACAGCCATTCGATAATTGATCAAAAGATATCCAATGTGTGCAATGGAACTTAGCTTAGTGAGGAAAATACCCTTATGCTATGTAAAGGATGAGATTTGTCATTTGTGGAGTCCTGTAGCTTAGCGGTTAGAGCACCTGCCTCACAAGTGAGAGGACCCAGTTTGATTCCTGAGCGGGGCGAAACCTTAGACAAGTTTCCTTACTCTACACACCTGTTTACCTAGCAGTAAATAGGAACCCAGTTGTTAACTGATTGGCATATCACTTTTCCGAGGGTAATAATCCCTTCAATTAAAAAAAAATTTGGTTACTCAATCTACGACTGTTTGTTGGACACTGCTGTGTGCAATTGGCTGCCATGTTTCGCCCACAAAAATATACAGTCAATTCACTTTACAGTCTATTCTGTAAAGTGCTTTGAGATGTCTGGAAGATACGGATAAGGCACTCTATCAAATGCAAGGATTATTATTTATTATTATATATGCCAGTCAAGTCTGTCATTGATCCACAACTATGGTACCAGATAGTTTTTTTTTAAGAAAATAGGATTTTCTTCCCTCATATACTTAAGATCAAATATAAACACAGCAATAACAACCTTACATGCAACTAACAAAAAAAATCACAATTTGGAGGAAAAGAGATAGCAATTTTGTGCCAAATTTGGGATCTAATTTGTGTCATTTCTTAAAGGAGCTCCTTAATGAGGAATTTGAGTTGTGTAAATGGGGATCTTTGCGGTAAAAGAAAGCAGTTTCTATCCACAAAATCCAGAACTCCACTGTCCTCATACTCACCTGACTAAAGTCCTTACCCCCATCACACCAGGTCTTGCCAGGTTCCACTGGCTCCCTATCACCAGACGGATCGATTTCAAGATCCTCACACTCGTCTTCAAATCCCTTCATGCCCAGGCACCTCCCTACCTCTCCGACCTACTTATTCCCCAATCCACTACCCATTGCCTCCTCTCGACTGGCTCCATCCTCCTGCTTGTTTCTTGTATTCACCGTTCCACCATTGGTGACCACACTTTCAGCCACAACACTCCGAAACTCTGGAACACTCTCCATCAATCCCTCCAACCTGCCCCCTCCTTCCCCATCTTCAGGTCACTCCTGAGGCCCTTTTTCTTTGATCGTGCCTATGGTTACCTCCCTCTCCACCCAGCTCAGCGTCATGCTCAGCCACAGTCAAGTGATCTGGGAAGCAAACCTGCATGAGGGGCGCTATATAAATGCAAGTTGTTGTAAAAGAAAGCGCACACAAAAAATATGCTCCGACGCTATTCAGTGCTGGAGCCACGTTGCTGTGGATTAACCGGAAACCAAATGGGTTCCTTATTGAGGAATTCCGCAGTTTTTAAAAAAAGTTAAACCCCACAATATAAGCATCTGTTGGTAAACAGAAAAATCCACAAAACTCCAACAAGAAATATAGAGAGCTTCCAGTGAAATTATGGAGGATAATAACGGGAAATTACATCGACACAAACCAAATGAGAAATACAAATAACAGCAAACGTGAATGAGTTGTTTCTCTATGTGGACTACCCATGTCACATGTTGTACATTTCAATTTTCAACAGTTTCAAATAGAAATATACCATTGGTCATTCTAATCTACCCATTTGGGCATAGTCTATCCAACCTGGCTCATTTCATCATTCTCGACTCTGAGACAGAAGGTTATGAGCTCAAGCCCCACGTCAAGACTTTGAACTTGTCTAGACCAGCACTTCACTGCTGCTGTGGTTGAATGGTTAATGATTGATGGGATTTGGTGACCTCCACTCGCCCGCTCTGGACAATAACAGTTATTATATTACACGGACACATTTTCCTGTCAGCTTCATCACAGTAAACAAGGCAAGACTTAGCATCTCGGGATCCCGGGATTTGGGGCATTAAAACAGGAGATTGCAAATCCTATTCTCGCCTAAAGACACTGCGTCAGAGGGTGATAGATGTAATGTACCAGTCAAACTCCTCACCTGCCACTGTCCGTTGTGTGGGTCACACCCAGCCACCTCTTAGTAGAAGCAAGAGACCCCTGAGTAAGTGAGACAATGATAAGCTAGGTGTCACCCTGGCTCAGTTTGTAGCATTTACTCATCTTAGTCAGATGGCAGTGAATTCAAGCCGATGTTGATGAGACGTTATACGAATATACATTTGCCATTTCAGATAAACATTAAAGATCCCCTGGCACTATTTAAAAAGAGGGAGTCTTTCTCGGTGTCCTGGCTAGCAATTCCTCAAATAAAATTAACTTCTCACTTCATGGCTGTTTATGGGACATTACTGTGTGCAAATTGGCCATTGGGTTCACCTACAAAATATATATTAACTACACTATACAGTTTTTCCTGTAAAGCACTTTGAGATGTCCTCCCGATGTGAAATACAATCTACATTATATAGTGTCTTCCACGTCAAGAGAACATCTAAATTGCTTGACACGACTGGTTGGGCACCCGAGCTGAGAGCGGTTGCCGAAGTGGATGGAGAGGGGGAAAGATTGAATGAAAGTGTTAGCTTGAAAGGTGTTATATCAAATGCAAAGATTATTATTAAATAAGGCAGCATCCAACCTAAAATCTCCCTCCAATACCACTAACGATCTAGCAATTTGGACAGAAGATTGCAATGAGGATCTCCTGTTTCAAATTAATCTTTAGCAGTGATTCAGGTTACTGGAAAATCTTTGTCTGAGCCTGTCTCGAATTTTGTGAGAAGAAGGTAATCTGATACCTAGTTACGCTGGTTGCTGACCCTTCTAACCAAGGGCATAGCTACTGGGGCGGCTGTGTTGTTAATCATTAGCTACTTGGAATTATTCACGTCCTGCGTTAGTTAAGAAAAAAAAGCATTTCATTCCGTTCCGTCTCATGGCACTGAAGTACAGCCACCATCATGAAAACAGTATCCGAAGCATAGTTGTCAAATAGGCTGCCAGGATTCACTATGCTGGCTCTCACTGGTAAATAATAATAATCCTTGCATTTGATATAGCGCCTTAAAGCCCAGGAATCGGGGAAGTGTGGGAGAGACACGCTAATGGAACAGCACCCAGCATACATGGGGGGGGGGGGTGGGATGCAAAAGATTGGAAACCATTGCATAATAATGAAAACAAATCTATGCATTTCATACAGCACCATATGTTGTTGAAAGGTCTCAAAGCACTTCACATTTAAAGGTCAGATGCTCTGCATTTTGTAGGCAAATAATACTTTTTTATTGAATACGTTTCTTGTCAGCCAGAGGCAGACAGCAAGCAAGACATAACAAAAACAACTTGCAGTTATATAACGCCCTTCACGCATGGTAGGTCCCAGAGTCCTAAACTTAACTGTGAATGCATGCCACACGTGGTTTTGCTCACTCAGTGAACGAGCAAGCAGTTTGTGTTCCCTGGAGCTCCCCACTCACCTCAGTGGCCAAAGTTTACATTTTACAGAACCTTTGAGATACTATTAGTCTTGGCACCAATAATCATAATGAGTAACTTGTTCAACTTGACGCACAAATAGCCCTCAACAGATCTTCGATACCCACTGTGGCTCAAATAATACAAGCAGTCACTACCTATATGATACGTGTACATTTGCCCTTTGCAACAGAGGGCCCATGCTCTCCCCCCATCTGAACAGACAGAAGGCCACACAACAAGGAGAAGAAAGCCAAGTCCTGGAGAAGTTGTCAAATAATTCTAGCCCTCTCTCAATGGACTGCAAAGAGCAAAATGGAAGGAAGAGCAGGTACTCTTCCACTTCACTATCAACAAACCGTCTGCTCAGGTCTGTTGCTGAGGTTATTGATTGCTCTAATGCTGGGGCATTTTCTTTTGTTCTCACAGAAAAAAAATTATAATAATACTTGCACCTTTCATATCAGGCGGATGTCCCCAAGTCATTCCACTTTACAAGATATGACTGTATGTTTTGTGAGCAAACACTGCAGACATTTGCGTACAGCAATGTCCCACAAACAGCCATGGAGTGACCCATTTTATTTGGGGGATTTGTTGAACAGGTCAAAGGGTGAAACTTCTTCTTTTTGAATAAGGCCATGGAATTTTTAACATCTACCTGAACAAGCAGTTGAAACCTTAGTTTAAAGTCTCATCTGAAGGATGAAACGCAGAACAAAACTGAAAACGTTGTTTTCACTACTGGGTTCAGTCAGCTGAGATTGTAGTTCATTCAATGATACATTTTACTCATTTAGTGAAGGAGCTGGAAATGCTTTATATTTACTTGACCACCATTCTGTGTGGTCTGAAGCAGGAAGGAGGTGGGTGTGTGGTAGAGTAAAAGCGAGCAGAAGGGTAATGGTCACTCTTGGCTGAATTCCACCTCTTTCCCCACAATGAGGTTTTTGCACAAAATACTTTGGTTTTTCTCGTAGCCAAACCAGCTGACCCACTCATATGGGGTTGGGGGGTTTGCAGTGTGTGATCGTGCTGAGTAGCTCCCTGTGAAGGGAACCAAAGTTACCTAGGATTTCCCCAATTTCAAGCAGAAGATGACAGCCTTCCATTTAACCCACAGATATCTATTATAATAATGTGCTCTTAGAGTACCCATGCTTTACCGTGGTGCAAAGGGGGCAGTGGTACTGTATTTGAATGCCATTGGGCATTTGGTCTTTGACAAGTAGCTCAGATTTTGGATTAGCAAACCCACCAGTCATAAGTGAAGGAGCCACTGTAACTGCCACGTGCACAGGTTAAGTGCTCCGAGACATTATTCTATGTGAGGGGCACTAAATAAATGCAAGTTGCTGTTATTACTGTATGCAATTGGTTGCTGCGTTGTGCCCACAAAATACAATCAATTCACTTTACATTATATTTTGTGAAGCTCTTTGAGACGTCATAAGGTGCTATATCAAATGCAAGGATTATTATTATTAACATCTGCACTGACGGTCCTTGTGCTCAGCAGTGTTTGATCATTATGAACAGTCTGTGGAACCAAATCTTCACTGGACCTTTGCAGAAGACACCTGCTTCACAGAGTGAAGCATGATCCATCAGCTCAACCCATTCTCATTACCTCTGTCAAGTCACAGCTACAAATCAACAAGTTTCGCAAAGCAGAAGAATGATGAACCAATACTATCCAGCTACACATGATGAATTTTTTATAAAAGAAAACTTCTACACTAAAAGTCTGTAGTTACTCATACAGGCTGTATCTGGATCTTTTTAATTAACTTATTAAAGTTAAGGATTTTAGCTTTCGCTTCTGGTCAGCTGACTGAGCTAGCATTTCCCTGGGATCTCTGCCAACTAGGCAGGTTGAAGCCCTTCAGGCACATTTCCCGTCCAACAGGATTCATTCTATCTCCACCACAATGCTGCCCCACACTCACATCGCCATAAGTCTCAGGCAATTAATTCAGACATGTTTTAAAAGACTTTTGCATCATTAAAATTGATCGGCATTAATATATGAAAGCTTCATTTAGAGATCAAACAGTTTGATTTATTTTTGCAAGTTGCCTTCTTCCTCCTTCCTGTACTACAGCAGCTAAGTTTCCAAGTGTCCTTCAGAGCTGCTTAAAAATCCCACAACAAGATAGAGTATATGTGAGAGGCTCACGTCAATGGTCCTGTCTCAGTGTCAGAAAACCTCTCTGGTCTCTGCTTACAAAAGTACATTGGAGATGACAGATAGATTACGTTCTAGAATTCACAGACACCAGATTGCATTATTCCCCTTCACCAAAGAGATTTAAAAAAATCTCGGGCAAGTTTTATTCACTAAAAGAGCTACTTTCATCATAAATTGTAATTCAACTCACAAAGCGGTAAAGTTCATCCCTTTAGTACATAGATCCTACAAATAAAATCCCTCCGGAACGCTGCTCAGATGCTGAGCTCCTTTACAATACAAAATGATATTATTATAGCGCCTTTCACGTCGGGAGAATGTCCCAAGGCATTCTTTGACCACAACCCGGCTTCACCAAAGTAGAAACAGAGATTGCCGAGCGTCCAAGTGGAGTGCCAGAGTGTCAGCCAGACACCAATCGGGATTTGGTCAAATGTCATTTATAAACTTTACAATTTTTTTAAAATGGTCATTTTCAATTCTTTCTGCTTTGACTTATCAGATGCTAACTGAGAACAGACAGGAGAATGTATCAGCACAGAGAGGAGTTGGAAGGGAGAGAGCAGTGAACAATGTTGAACAAGCACCAATTCAGTTCTTCCTTCCATTTCCTTCTGATAACTTGGGAATGGCATTGGGAGGAAGGGCACTCCCCCAGCTTCCAAGTATGTGTTCCTACATTCCGAGATGGTCAGCCGGGTGTCTGACACATGCGGAAACCCATTACCATGCTTAAGAGTAATCAAACCAAACAGAGTACATGCTTGGTTCCGAGATGCAGCATGTTCTGGTAATCCACAGACTGCCCATTCAACAAGATACAGGTTTAATAATCCTAAAATAAAAGAATGGTGAAAGCAGAATCAATATTAACTTTCAAAAGGAAATTGGATGTACATCTGAAAACAAAAAGAGTGGGGCAGTGGAACTAGTTGGCAGCTCTTTCATAAAGCCGGCACAGGTTAAATGGCCTCCTTCTCTGCTGTAAGATTCTACGATTATTTGTACGTCACCTTTCATGTTGAGAGGATGTCTCAAAGTACTTCCCAGAATTTTATTGTAAACAGTAGTGAGTATGTAGTTATAGGTGAACTTGGCAGTTAATTTACACACAGCAAGGTCCAACAGCCATGAAGTGAAGAATTTACTAAGATACAGCAATCAAGAAAGATTATGCAGGAACTACTCTACACAGAGGATAGTGAGATTGTGGAAGTCACTGTTGTAGGCTATGGTTAAAAGCAAAAAGCATCAGTGTATTTCAGAGGAGAGTTGGTGTATATGAACAGAGAAGAGAACAAAGGGGTATTGCTGGAGAGGCAATTTAGTGGTGGTGGAGGCCCCTGTGGAGTATAAATACCAGCATGGACTAGTTGGGTTTAGTGGCTCATTTCAGTGCTGTATTATTCTATACAATCTATGACTGGAAAGGAAACACAAACATCAAATCTACGGGTAACCGGATGTAAATCACCCTGGCCTCTGCAAGGAAATTGTTCGGTGCAGCTTCAAACGCTAACTATGGCATATTGTTTCATACTGCCATCCATCAGAAAGAAAAACATCTAAAAGTCAGTCAACCACCTGGATGAATTGGATTCCACTAAAATTTGGGTGCAGATCCTATGGTAGGGCTTTGTCGTTTTGTGCACCTGAGTAAGGCTATTGTGGCCTTATTTATTTCGCATACAAAGTGTCGTCAATTCACTTTACAGTATATTCTGTGAAGCGCTTTGAGACATCGCGATGACATGACAAGGCGCTATATCAAATGCAAGGATTATTATCATTATTATTATTGATACCGCAATTCAGCACAGCAATGTGTCCATTGTCCAGGTCCTGTAAAGCCAGGGACTCAGATTGTACAGCTACCAGCATTTGAAATTTCTGGCAGAATTCCATTCATTGAGATTTTCCCATCTGTCCAGCACAGTCCTCATTTACCTCATCACACCAGCGTGTCAAAATATTTGCATACAAGTTACCCTCCCCCTCCCAGATCAGTTCAACAGCTAAAAATTGATATTTTTTAATGACATTCTTAACAAGAAAATAAAGTACGTGTCGGAAACATGATCACTCAGAGAACTGCTAACAGCTTGGTTTGGGAGAGAGTGAGGTGGTGAGGAGTTTAAGAGAGAAAGAAAGACAGCAACAGAAAGGTTAAACACATAGAAGAAAGACAAAATGTCACAAAAGCAAAGCACACACATTGTGATAATTCTAAATTACAACATGTTTATTCTTCATAAATGTTGTACTAGGTAATATCTTTGTTCGCCCAGCACTAAATTTCTAGTTATTTTATGCATTAACTTTGGAGATCGTTGAATAAAAGGTGAAACATAATGGTGTGGAACTGCTTGGAGCGTGGAAATGTCATGCCCTGTTAACGCTAACAATCTGGACACTTCTGGTCATCAGTCAATTGTTCAATGAGAAAGTAATGAAGGATATTAAATCAGATGCAGACTGTAATTTTCCTTAATTTACCGGGCACTTCACAGAATATTCCTAAGAGACAGGTGGAATTTGTTCGTTGTCTATTTAAAAGTTTTGATCACAGCTACCTCCTCTCTCCGTACTCCACACTCCAAATCTAACTCTATTCTCACCAGTCTTCCCTCTCCCAACCTTTTCAGGTTTTATTTAACCTTAATAAATTTAATGGGATGGATACCAGTTTTCATCTACTCTATTCTTCCCTGCAAATTATAATGGAACCGCACACAATATAAAAATATCATGTGGTTTACTCAGGTGGAGTCTGCTTCTACAGAATGCATTAGCTCTTCAGTGGCCACAGCAATTTAGTTAAATTTGGTCAACAATTAATCAAGTTTAGTACTTAAAGTTACATAAACAGTGTTTTAAGAAGTCATCTACATTCTAGTGCAGGTTTCCATTCATCTAAATATAACCAAGAACAATGAATAAGATGAAAGAACATTTATCAAACAAAAAATAAACTTTTTTTGAGTTGCTGAATTGACAAGTATGTAATATGTGCAGGTTATACAATCATCTGACGTGTTCAATTACAGCAATCCCTCATCAAGTCTGATAAAAATCAATAACTATGTTATTGACATGATGTATCACGTCATGTATCATGATGTATGAATGGAGGGTATAGGGATAAAAGCAGAGAAATGGGATTTGGATGAATGGCTTATTGGAGGTTAAACACCACACAAAAAAATGGACCGCATATCCTCCTATTGTGTCATATATTTGTATGGTTCTTTCTGTTATGCTTCAAGAGCAGCAGTAGGATTGAGAAAGCGTGAACACTTAACCCCTACCTTGGTAGGGATTCTTGCAGTCAGAAGAAAAATGCGGCATGATGTGAGCACCTGTGAAGTAAAAAGGAAACAGAAGTCAGATTCTGTACATCAATCCCACAGTGCAGAGAACCATAGCCCATCATGCTGGGTTCCTCCTGCTCACACGACAAACTAGAATTGTATCACCCCTTTATTTCATTTTAATGCTAGTCAATTACAAATATAAAATTGGATGCTCTAAAAACATTAAATAGCAAATAAATAAAAAAGGAAAAATATTCATCAACATTTACAATAAAAACATCTTGACTAATGAACTTATAAAATAGTGCACATTATTCAAATCCAACCCAAGTATCCAATTGTCCAATTAATTTTTTTTAAAATTATGACTTAATTAGAAAATGAACAACAACAGCGGCAATTTGCATTTATATAGCACCCTTCAGGTGGGCAGCATCTCAGAGCGCTTAATAGTGGCGGAGCCTGATGCTGATCCGTGGGAAGGGAGAGAGTGACTATAAACATGCAGAAGAATTCATAAGGCGATGTCAAAAATGTGCATCAAATCTGTATGGAACATATTACAATAAAACTTCCCTTTCACTATCCCAAACTATCAATTTCCCCTCAACTCCTTGGATCTTCTCAGGTAATGCCTGACCAAAGAGTAAGCTGCTCCCAGGCTCTAACACCAACTGCCAGGAGAAACATACACATCAATGAACCAAAGAGACCGTGAAGAGGTTTTTGGCAAAAATTCACCACCCTCTAAAGTCCACGCCCACTCTCCCCAATACACAAAAGGAAATCTATGCATTTGGCATTTGAAACTAACATTGTGGGGAACTGATGAATGCAAAACAAGCTCCCATTATTCTACCACACAATGTCACCCTTTTCAAACTGAACTGGGCCTGAAAGGCCCAGAAAATATACAGTCAATTCACTTTACAGTATGTTTCTGTGAAGCACTTTGAGATATCTCAAATGATAAAGTGCTATATCAAATGCAAGGATTTATTATTATTATACTATTATTATTATTATTATAATATGGTGTTGGCAGGCACTTGCCTTGCCCATCAAAGTACAGCACGTCGATCTGAAACACTGAAATTCATTCCAAAGATCTTCAAAGGTTTAAATGCTTTAGATTTATTAATTAAAAAAACATTTCTGCACAGATTTCAAATTCCTAATGCTTACAGTGGACTATGATGCAATCTTATCATTTTCAGGCCAGGATGGTACTTTGTCTGAACATGACTGACATTGAAACCTAAATAGTTTTAATTCTTCTGCAGGACTAACTACCTGATTTACAAAAGTGCTTTCAGCAGAACAAAGGAAAAAACTGGAATCCAATCCTGGTTAGGTCAGTCACAGAAATAGCCTCGAACAAAATGGTCACTTATTCAGAGAGATTAAGCTTTCAATCGTTTTATTTGCAGAGTTCCACAGAATCAATCTACAGTTGAGTAATTTGTTAATATAGTAGTTTGAAGAATTAAAATAAGTAAGATTGAGAACAAGTCTGGACTAAGTCGTACAAATTAAAAGGTTTGTCCCCAGAGACTAGCNTTTTTAGCCTTCTGAATCAAGCATAACCAGGAAAAAGACTACAAGTTTCTTAAAAATAGGAATGGCTGGATTGTTTGTTACATTTACCTGAATCAAAAAAACAAGAACGTAAAATTTATAACAATCAAAGGGTACAATGAAATCCTCCCCCCTTCCTGGGTCATGTCTTGGCCAAGGATTCCAAGGGTAAAGGTTCACACAGTTCAAATCATCCCATAGTTGTGATCTAAGAGCAGTAGCACCCTGGAAAAAGGTGATTTGTCCATTCACTCATCCACAGTACAGCATATGCTACATGTTTCAACTGAATAAAAATTATTAAAGAATTCTACAAGACTTGAGATCAGTCTAAACAGTGCAGTCATTGGAGCTGTTTTTGGATGAAACGTTTAACTGAGATCCTCTTTACCTCTTCAGGTGACTATTAAAAAACCTGCAACCTAATGTGAAGGGAGAAATAAACTTCTCTCCATATCACAGTTAACAATCCCCAGATTAATTGCAAAGTCATCTCCTAGTTATTCGTGGAACCTTGTTAGCACAAATTGCTTCTGTGTTTGTCTAGAAATATAGCCACTATATTTGACAGTAATTAGCTGTAAACATTGGGCCATTTTGATATAAGGCACTATAATCATGCAAGTGCTTTCTTTCTTGAGTTATATATATTTTTTATTATAATAATATAATTTTGAAGAGCACTTTCAATGTTAGAAAACTTTACACCAATATAAATGGTATTCAATCTCAATGGAATTCGTGTTTTGTAAGATTGTAGTGAATGTGGATAATTACTTCTGGTGTGTAACTTTGTTCTTGTGCATGACAATTTTCATAATATTGCTAATGCGCAATACCTCCTTGACAGAGTGTAAAATGACTAAGTAAAAATAAATAAGCTCTTGTCCCTCAATCACTTTGTCCATTTTAAATGTTGCAGACGGCAAACAGATGCATTGTTTGCAGGGAAATATTAAGAAATGTCCTGCTTGCATTGGTTCAGATTTCTGACAGGCTTAAACAGAAAATGGGGCGTATTCTGTAATTTTGTGGGGTCTTTTCTACATCAGTTCACCTTTAGAAGCCATTTTAAATAAAAGCCAAAGCATATCAATGAGTCTACTTTCTATTTGCACACATTCAAACATAGGAAGATTATGAAACTAGAAGCTTTGCAATACTGTTTCCCAAACCACAAATTCCTCCCTGCCTTGCTTCCAGGGATCAAGCTAACCTCTCTTCACATTTATGCCTCAATAGAGCAGGAAAACACTAAAAATACAATCCATAGGCGATTTACCACAGGGAATACATCAGCGATCATTGGTGCATAAAATAGTGCCTGTGTGTCATGGAGAGGCCAAGTATATGTAAGTATTGTTAAGTGCCTTGGGACGGACTCCAGACATGAAAGGCATCATATAAATGTAAATTTGTATAGTATTATATTGTACATCTGTACTGTTTGTGGGACATTGCAATGCTGCATTTGCCTACAAAATAATCACTACAATTTACAAAAACGCTTTGAGACAACCTCCCAACATGAAAAGTGCTACATCAAATGCAAGTATTATTATAATAATAATGTGTGAAAATGTAGGAGTGTAGATGTGGAAGTGTGCATTTGTAATATGCGTAAACGTGTGTGTGTGCACTTGCTGGTTTGCTATAGAGTGAACCACTAAGTGGAATGAAGCCTGAATCACTGGGACCTTCTTTTTAATAAAACGCCAAAGGTCGAGTTGTGTGGCTGGTCAGAGTGCTGATTGTGAACAACTATTTAAATTAACGCAGTGCAGGAAGGCAATGCAAAAGGAATGGCACTGTGCGAAATTCTGGAATTTTTACTGTCTGGGACATGACACCAGGCAAGTCAGAACTAAGACCCAAAGGATAAGGATAGATCAATTTACCCGCAAGCAAAAAACAGTATCTTTTTCCCCTTAGAGAAAAACTCCAGTCCTTAGTGGCAGGCTAAGCCAGAACAGTTAGACATGTTACGGAGTCATCACAAAGATAATGAAGTTGTATAAGTTAACAGTGGTTTAGACAGTGCAGTTCTTCTCCTTGTTCAAAGTTCTTAATGCATGCAGCCTTACATTACTGAACACATCACTGCTTCTCTTAAAAAAACATTTCCAGTCTCATAGAGAAATATTGCCCAAAGCTATTTCCAGCACACAACTCCACACACACCGCAGCACTGTCATCAGAAATACTATTTATCCTTGCAAAAAACACAACCACTTTTGATGCATGCAAATGTCCCACCTCCGCGCAATCAGCATTGCAGATACAGAACCAAGTTTCTATCTGATGATTACGACTACAACCCCGAGGCTAGAAATACTGAGTCAAGCAGCAAATTTTGACATAAAACGAAAAGCAGAGAAAACCGACAGCAGGAAAAGGAACAGACTGATCAAAGAGACATCGGGAGAAAGCACAGAAACATGCATGAAAGGAAACTTACCAGGCTTCATACAGTTCAGATCATTTTTTTAACTCCATCTCTCATTTCTAGCAGAGAGCTACTTTTCAACATTGTTTTACCACCATTCTGAAAAATCTGCCCCATGTATACAGGGAGTGGGAACTTTTGCTGCCAAAGACAGAATAACTAAAAACAGATTTCTTTATTCTTGCACTGAATTTGAAGTGGTTTCATCTTTGCATTTGATATAGCACTTTTCACATTGGGATGATGTCTCAAAGTGCTTCACAGACACTAGTACAGTAGCTATACAGTAAAGTGTAGTTGCTGTTAGGCGAACCCCGATTTACACACAGTAATCTCTCACAAACTGGCATGAAGTAAATGACCAATTCTGTTTTCAGGAAACTGAAAATATGAAATTTACAGAAAATGGTTTAAACACTGCAATTAGCCGTCGAGAGCATGGTCTTCCCAATTCTTGTCCAGTTAGGACCACCTCACCCATTAAGGTTTGGCTTCCAGGTTTAACAGGTTGAAAAAATCCCTGCCCCCAGTGACTGGTCTGTCCGACCATGTCCTGCTGCTGAGCCAGGCTGGCTGATCCATCATCAGCAGTGTCCAGGAGTACTATCGACCCACATGGCTCAGGTACTTGACAACAACAGCAACAACTTGCATGTATTTAGCACTTTCATGTCAGGAGGACATCCCAAGGTGCTGGAATGCTTGCATTTGATATAGAGCTTTTCATGTTGTCAAGACTTCTTAAAGCACTTCATAGGATACACTGTAAAGTGAATTGACTGTGTGAACACAGCAGCCAGTTGCGCAAAGCAATGTCCCACAAACAGCTATGGAGTGAATGAACAACTTTACATTGGGGGGATTGTTGATCAGGAGAAACTCTAGTGCCATGGGATCTGTAACGTCCACCTGAACAGCCAGACAGGACCTCGGTTTAATGTCTCACCTGAGAACAACTGGGACAGCTACAGAGCATTGACTCGATTCCCACATTCTGCTGCCAAGCATGTGGCCTTAGAGTCAGCTCGGCTACAAGGAGATTCCACTTACCTTCTTTTGAATGTTACAATTACTGTATTCTGCTAGGAATGAGCAGCTTCACTTCAATAGACCATTGAGGCTGGGATCTCGGTACAGTGCTACTGAAACTACACTAAGTCTCTCGTGGGCACTCAATCATTTAATTAGTAGTGCTTAATAACGGGATGCATGGTACACCGAGTACCGGCTTCCCGTGTAGATGGTCTTTATGTGGAGGTTTATTGGAACATAGAATGCTTTGCTACAAGTGTCTAGGAATTTGGATAACTGTTTGAAAAGGAAACCATATACAAACGGTTAATTAAATACTTAGTCCTATATAAATTATAATAATACTTGCATTTGATATAGCACCTTATCACGTCTTTGAGATGTCTCAAAGCACTTCACAGAATATACTGTAATGTTACAATAAATTACCACCAAATATACAGATAATATAATCATTATTACATTCAATACAATAAATAATTGGTTTCTAACATGCAAATAAACTTAGAACTATCGAAATTTATAACACAGAAGTAGACTATTTGGCCCATCGTGTGTCTATGCTGGCTCTTTGAAATATGAATGTCGAACTTTCAGCCACTATGCCCCGAATCTCTGAAACAGTCTTCCTCTATCCCTCCGCCTTGCCCCTTCCTTCCCCATCTTTAGGTCATGCCTGAAGACCTTCCTATTTGACCGTGCCTACAGTCACCTTCCCCTGCCACCGGCTTGCCATCGTGCTCCACCACCGTCAAGCGCTCTGGGATGTTACCCTGCATGAGGGGTGTTATATAAATGCAAGCTGTTGTTGTTGTATGCCATCTACATACGGAAATGATGCTTATTGTGGAATAGCGTGTGTTCTCTCTCCCACTCTCAGGAGCATTACACCCATCCTACTTAATTCCAGAAAGCATTAGCAGCAGGTTGGTAAGGATTGGGAACCCCAGCGTGTGCATTATGGTACTCCTGGAGTTTATCCAGCTCTTTTTTTAAAAAAAAACAGCTTGTCATCATGAGCACGGTCTGGTAAGCTTCCTGCTGCTTCGACCACACTACATGGCTCACAGAGTTAACAAGACATAAGTGGGAAGAATCCATGCTCTTAGCGATCAATCTACCCTCCAAGTACTGTTGAGAAGCCAGGACAGTTGGTTCTTCATTAGCAGTGTCCGCTTGGTTCAGGCACACGATTACTAAGATAATAATCTTTGAATTTGATATAGCGCCTTATCACATCTTTGAGACATCTCAAAGCACTTAACAGAATATACTGTAGAGTGAGTTGACTGTATATTTTGTAGGGTGAAATGCGGCAGCCAATTGCGCACAGATGTGTCCCATAAGCAGTTGTGGATTGAGTGACCAAATTATTATTATTTTTAGAAGAAATTATCACCCTTAGAAAAGCAATCCGGTAATCGACTAACAATTGGGCTCCTACTTACTGCTAGGTAAACAGGCATGTGGAGTAAGAAAACTTGCCCAACGTTTTGCCCTGCCGGGAATCAAACCCAGGTCTCTCGCTTGCGAGACGAGTGCTGTAACCTCTGAGGTAAAGGACTCCACTCACCACAAAGGACCAACTTGATTCAGATATGAAGGCACTTCACCTTGGGAGGAATCTTAGTCCCAAGGAGACCCCACTAACATCATCTCTATTTGCGTTCTATTTTCTACCTACAAAACATATAGTCACTCCACTTACAATATATCTTACAACATATCCCTTGAAGCACTTTGAGACATCCTTCAGAAGTGAAAGATGCCATACCAAATCTAAGTATCCTTATTAATTCTACTTTTTCTGCTTCTTCACTGCAGATCATTGTACTGTAATCTCAACATATGGGTCAGGCCTGCACCATAGTGTCTCGTCACCCTCAAGACAGAGAGTCCAACTTTTCATCAATCCCGAGAATGGGCCTGTAGAAGATAGATTTGCTCCAAGGTAATTTATTTCCTGCAATGCCTCGTACAACAATTCTCCTGGGAGACTTGCTTGCAGGATGGGCTCCAATTCCTTTCTAAGTATTACCGTTCACTCTTATCCGATATGATATATTCAGGAATCTGAATATTCTGACAAGTTCCAAGAGTCACCACAGCTCAAGTAAATATGTAATTTGTTTTAAAAAAAGGCATCTTCCACCATTCCACTATTCCTTTAATAGTCAGGTTTGTCAGTCCATCAAATGGTCTGAAAATAAGGTGCATTTAAAATAGCGTTCTGCAGTAATGAAGATCCTTGCATTTGATATAGCATCTATTCACATCTTTGAGACGTCTTGAAGTTCTTCACAGAATATACTGTAAGGTGAATTGACTGTGTACTTTGTGGGTGAAATGCAAAACAAACTAACAGAGTAACAAAAAAAATGCAAAATACTGCAGATGCTGGAAATCTGAAACAAAAACATAAGTCGTTGGGAACACTCAGCAGAAGAGCGTTCCCAGCGACTTCTAACAGAGTAATGAGTCTGTCTCTGCTCTGAACTAACGCAGACTGAAATTGGGACTACAGTTGACATTTTCTGATTTATGGATGGTTATCTTCATATCAGTGATGATGAGTAATGGCAACTATTTGCAGTGAATCCATATTAATTCAAGGACTAAAATAGGCTCTCAAAAGTCAAGGCATGTGCAGGGAGAGAAGGGAAAAGGTGGTTGTTCCCTTCTTTTGAACTTGTTCCTTTCTCTCTCTTCCCCCTCCCCATGCACCTTCTTAAGAGGGACAGAATGACAATACAAGACTAGGTTTTTCTTTCCTTCCTCATGTCAAAAAAGATTATAATGTGCTCAAGCCCTACAAATATTAGGGCTCATGCCCTACAAATATTCGGCCTGTGACAAACTAAGCATTAACATATCAGTGAGTGGAAAATGTATGCAAAGGTTCATCTTGAATTAAGGCGGCCAGACCCAGTTTCAAGAATAAAACAAATGTGTGACTTCTGTGCCTATTACAACATGTGTGGATACTCTTAAGCATGGTGATGGGTTTCTGCATGTGTCAAGACACCCGGCTGACCAACCCCAAAAATGTGCGACTAGAATAGAGTTTTTCTATTTTTAACTTTATTTGAAACAATGCAAGGTTAGTAATATGCCTATGTGGATGCCAAGATGCTCCGTTTTCTGTTGTTTTAGGGGAACCTGCAGTGAAATACGAATCACTGTGCTTGAGACCTGTACATTCTGATACTCAAGATTATCTTTTCGAAAGCATTTACACAAATGTAATTGATGTTGCATCCCGTAGAAAAAAAATGCCATTCCAGGTTTTTTTCCATACAATCCATTCATAACGCAATTCAATTGACTCAACCATGTGGAATCTCAGCTCATATGATGACCTGCCCAAGGGAGTTATTGTAAAATGTTGACATTTTCTAACCTTCCGGGTTTATTGAACAAAAATGACTTCACTCGCACCCACACCAAATAGCATTACTTAAAATCAACAGTTAACTCTTGATTTTGTCTTGCACTACGTTTGAACAATTCATGGTTGAAACGGCCATCAGTACACAAGTGAAATGTTTTTCTATTTAGCTTGTGAAAGTTAAAATCACCCTGCTCCAAAAACACATATAAACACACTCCAATTTCAATGCTTTCTTTTTTTGTATAAAAAAGGTGCAATTCAAAATAAATAATAGCTACTTGAAAAAGTGTATGCTTCACATCCACGCCAGGACATTCAATACAACTTGAATCCTTAGTGGTTCCAATTTAAGACATTTAAAATATAGCACACTTAAAAGAGGATCGCAAAATGGCAAAACAAAGCATAGGAAAGTAATTTGAGTTCAAATGAAATTAGTAGTTACTGCAGCAGCTAGTGAGCACTGAGAAAGACAGGAATGTACAAAAGAAGTACTCTCCTCCCATTATTTGAGCAGGTGCAGATTAGTGGCCCAGCACCAACCAACTTCCCGCAGCTTATGAAACGGTTGGAAATGAGGGCTCAGATTTGAGAAGTATTGCACCCAAGTTGCCGTCAAGCAGACTAAAGCAGTATTGAAGAACGAGACAGTGATGCCCAGCGCTGCATCTGCTCTGCAAATTATAACTAAGATGGAAGCTGCAACCAGGAGAACATGGTTTGTTTCTTTAAGAAAAAAAATCAAAGCCTTTAGGAGGGGATGGAAGGTGAGAAACTTGTTGTTGAAGACATGCAAAGCCTAAAAGAAGTTGATATATTTTAATATTAGATAAGGGGTGGTATTTTGCAAACAATGAAGAACGACAAGGTCATTGCCCTGACAATGTCCTAACATTTTCTTTTAATCCTGCTAAACACATGCTCACACAGTTAATAGAAACAAATTTAGCTAAACCACACAGTTATGTTTACCTACAAACTATGAAAGCTCTCGTCTCAGAAGCTAGATTCCAGAGAGACCTGACTCATTTCCTGGAACAGGAATGGATGTGTTACAATACCGTCAGTTACTGAGCAATAATGAAACAAGGAATTCTTCTGTTGCACAAATCTGTTGTATAGTACAGTAGAAACGTTTTTCAGTGCAGTCTTTATTTTTTTAAAACAACAGATTAGCCAGCAAACGTTGTACTTTGATCAAAATGCCCATTCAGAATGAATCGGGATGAAACATTAATTTGCTTGAATTTATTTTTCAACTGGGTATATGTGTGTGTATATATATAATATATATATGATATATATATGTGTGTATATATTATATATATGTGTATATATATAATATATATACACATAATCTATCTTGAGAGAGAGGAACTTACTCCTGGGCCACCATAACAACATTTCAATCCCCTTCCTTGTTGTGAAATATCATGGTTGATCTGCATATCTAGTGCAAAAAGCAGCACAAGAGAATGAGCATTGGGACTCCCAACCTAAAAGCTGCAATTCAATTCCAGGACAGCTCTGCTGCAGTTGATATGATCTTGGATGCACTGCCTGAAAGGGGGTGGAAGCAAATTCAATAACAACTTTCAAAAAGGAATTGAAAGGGGAAAAATTTGCAAGGCTATTGGAAAAGAGCGGGGGAACATAGGAACAGGAGGAGGCCGCTCAGTCCTTTGAGCCTGTTCCGCTATTTCATTAGATCATGGCCGATCTCTACCTCAACTAATCTTTTCAATTCCAATTTCCCACTTTCTCCCCATATCCCTAAATATCCTGACCTACCAAAAATCTATCAACCTCACTCTTGAAGGTGTGGATGATTCCAGCATCCATGGCCTTTTAGGGAAGAGAACTCCAGATTTCTACCACCCTTTGAATGAAAACATGCTTCCTGATTTCACTCTTAAATGGCCTGGTTCTAATTTTAAGACTATACCCCCTTGTTTTGGATTCCCCTACCAGAGGAAATAGCTTCTCTGTATCTACCCTATCGAATTCCTTTCTCATTTTAAACACCTCAATCAAATCACTCCTCAACCTTCTAAACTCCAGGAAATACAATCCAAGTTTATTCAGCCTTTCCTCGTAACTTAACCTATGGAGGAGCGGGACTAGTTGGATAGCTCTTTCATAGAGCCAGCACAGGCATGATAGGCCGAATGGCCTCCTTCTGTGATGTAAGATTCTATGATTCTATTCCACTTTGGACATCTGTGGCTCACTAATGGGCATGTCAAACTACAATGCAGCTTGTGTATACCAGCATCTGCAGTGTTTCCCAGAGGTAGCCTTGTGAATGTGAAGCCCGCTTTCAAAAGTAGAAAAAGTGGAGTTCCTCCAGTGGCTCAATGTGCAAGAGCACCACATGGTCAAATGTCCTAGTGTCTCAGATTCTATGCCCTACGTTTGCTGAGCATTAACCACAGCATCAGTAGGGTTTCTGTAACTGACCTTCACAAAGGGAAGGGACAGAAAGAAGGGCAAAAGAACAAAGGTTGAAAAAAAATGTTGCCTAGGTTTTCACCAATCCCAAATGCACCAACTCAGTTACGATACCCCTCCATGTTTAAATGGCTACCAACAACTCACATTCTCTTGCCTATTGAACAAGGTAATAAGAGTTCTGCCATTGCCCATAAAACCATACCCTAACATGAGCCACTGCACTGAGAGAGAAAGCCGATTTCCTCCAAACCAACTTCCTTTAAACTGTTCACAGGGCAATGTCAAGTGGTGGAGAAAACAATGGAGCTGACTGGCACAGTCATTTATATAAGGAGAGCATGTACCACTTGAATTGCTGAGCCCACTGGGGTGGAGGATATAATATTTCACTTGATAGTTAAACTACTTAAAAATTAATTCCAGCCCCTGGCTAGATTCACATCATTTCTGCTCTGGTGCCAAATGCCAATCAACTGGTCCCTTTCTTCCAAAGCATGGATTAGCTTACAACTTCTGGAATCTACAGGGAAACAAGACTAAAGCCAAATGAAGGTAGCAGAGGCAAGAGAAAGGCACAGGAGTAAAGGCAGCCGATAAATTTGGGCGCTACTCCTGGTCTCCATTCACATGAGGCCCTATTCCATGCAGACGTCAGAAGCAAAAGGATATCTGTGCAAAGTGCGAGGTCACTGCTCACAAAACTCGATGAATTCAGGTTCGCTTGTACATGCGGAACAAAAGCTCGTTTCCGAGCTGGTATTTCAGAAACCCGTTCGGCCTGTTGTCAGGACCTCCACTTCAACGATGCTCTAGTTACTGTGGTTCCCACAACCAAAGTCCAGGACACTACAGTTGCTTAATATTGCAGTCATACCACAGGTGGCAGGTTATAGCAGCTCCAGAGTGTGGTGCTTAACTCTACTCCATTTGCGCTACTATACTCAGGGAAAGCAGAGCTCCTTACATCATTGCATTTTAATGGTAGAGAGGAAACCAACAAACCTGTTAGTTTCCTAACATTAAAAGTGACACATGAAGGCTCTGTCCACCATCCCCACTGCATTTCAAGCTGATGTTGAAAAGCTTGGTTTCCCACTGGCTGCATTCATTAGGTTAAAGCCGCTCCTCATCATGGTCTTACACCATTTGACAAAACGGATTTGTGCTCAGACAGTTCGCTTGACATCAACTGCCATTGCAGAACTGGAATTTGTACCCAAACCAGAATTGAATCAATGCAGAATCTGTATCCAAACTGATATACATGGTTAATTCAGTTTACAGTATATGATGTGACACACTTTGAGATGTCTCCATGACATGATAAGGTGTTATATCAAATGCAAGGATTATTATTATAAACTCACACAAAACCAGCAGTGCAACTGAACTGCAAGACGACAGTTTCACAATCCTGTAGACTGACTTTTTAATACCTTCACCATTTTAGCAAAGAATATTCTCAATTACAATTAAATCTTTGTCAGAATTTACAGCTCCTTAATTGACCCATCTGGTACCAGACAATAGGTCAGAGTTGTCTAATTTTCCTAAAGGAGCTTGTCCTTCAGACGACTGGTGACATTGTCGAATAAAGCAAACAGACATGTGTTCCCGGTTCTTCATTTGTTGACTGGAAAAATCAATGTGTTGACTGCATAATAACCCATTAAGTAGGAGTCACCTCAGATGCATCAGAACATACTGTGGAAGTAATTAGCAATGCATTTATTGTGAAATTGGAGGTTTGAATTCAATATAATCTGAGTATTTATCTTTGATAAAAACACATTTTAACTATTGAAATACATTTAACTAGTAGCACATAATTTAAATGTTGGCTTTTCCAAATTGTTTAAATACATTTAGGAACATAGAAACACAGGAACATGAGGAGGCCATTCAGCCCATCAGCCTCTTTCATTAGTTTGTTTGATTTGGTATATTTTGTATTCCCAAAGCTCCATCTTTTTGCCATATTCCTTGATACCTCTACTTCAGGTTCCATGTCAGGACTATGAATTCAGTCTATACTAACACTCCAATACAGTGTCAGTTAGTAGCACTTTTGTCTCTGGGTCAAAAGGTATGGTTTCAACTCGCATCGAGAATTCAAACTCATAGTCTACCTAGCCTGACACTCCAGTGCAGCTTTTGTTTGGCTCTCCTGGCTTCCCATCCCTCAGTGAATTGAGTTCAAGTTCCTTGTTCTCACATGAAAGGTGCCGTATAAGTGTAAATTATGTTGTGCTGCATTGTTGCCAACCTTTTGATTAGACGTTAAACCAAGGTCAATAAACCTGTTCAGGTGCACGTTAAAGATTTAATTGACACGCCTTGCAAAGAGAAGGGAATTTCTTGAAATGATATGCCGATTGGCTTTCTTCTGTGCTGTAAACTTCTTAGGTTCTTCCAGCATCCTGGTCAACAATCACCAAATAAAACTGATCATTCACTTCATGGCTATTTATGGGACGTTGCTGTGTGCAAAAACTGGCTGCCGTGTTTGCCTACAAATTACAGTCGCAGCTCTTTGTGCCGACTCAATAATAATAATGTGTGATAAGGAGCTATATCAAATGCAAGGTTTGATTTAAGTCCCCTTTTGCTTTGGACTCACCAACAAGTGGAAACAGCTGATCAGCATCCATCTTATTGGATCTTTTTGTAATCATAAATACCTCCATTAGGTCAATCATCTCAATTCTAGAGAGAAGAGCTCAACTTGCCCAATCTTTCTTTTCAGCTATATCCACTCATTCTGGATAACATCTTGTAAATCTACATTGTACACTCCTCAATGTTACAATATCCATCTTGTAATATAACAAGTAATAATCCTTGCATTTGATATAGTGCCTTATCACATCATTGATGCATCTCAAAGCACTTCAGAATATACAGAACTGATATTGATATAGTGAATTGATTGTATATTTTGTGGACAAAATGTAATATGGTAAATAGAACTTTACACAGTACTCCAAATGTCGTCTAAACAAAGTTTTATATAAATTTAACTTGCCTACTTTCATATTGTATTCCTCTGGACATAAAGCCAAGAACTCAATTTGCATTCTTTATTGCTTTGACCCGTACAGGTGGACAAATGTGAATCAAATCCATATCCCTCCCCCCCACACCCAGGTTCCTACCATTCTGGGTAAATACGATTGTTGTACAATTGCCAGGACACAGAAAATTGCTTTAGGTTCAAATTAATGTAAATAGGATATTTGATGTCTTTAAGATCTAGCAGAAGAATTGCCATTCAGGACCTTAGTTTAAAGTCTAATCTGAAAAACGTCAAACCTCTGACAATGGAGCACTCTTCCAGCACTGCATCGGTATAAACACATAATCTGACCCCAGAGGCAATCATGCCGAGCTGACACTCCAGTGCAGATTGCTATTTTAGTAAAGTCTCTCGTCTCCAGTATTAACAAAATATGATTTTATATTCCCACTTACTGTCTGATGTAACCAAAGGCAGAGATTCTCGTTAATTGGAGTGCTTTTAGTTCTGAATGCCACATTAAAGTGCTGGCCCATGTGCTGACCCTTTGGTATTGGTTGAGGCGTCAGAGACACATTCAGGCAACGTACAAGATTAAAAATGCAAATGAAACAAAACATGTGGACAGTGCAATATTTTAAATAGTCCACATTACCCAGAGCAAAAAAAAACTACATTGGTGAAAAATCACAGTGCACAGAGGGTACAATTCCATAAGTTCTTTCAATATAGTACATCAATCCGAGAAAACATTTAATTTGTAATTGTGAAATAAACAGCTAATTAAAATCCTTGAAATGTGCAGCAATTTTTTTTCATCTATTCAAAAGGAAGGCTTGCAAGAAAGCTATGTCTGATTGTCTGATTTGATAAAGTTTTGCCTTGAAATGAATACGATTCTGTTAGTGACAGTACACTTCAGAGATGTGAATCTCAAACACTTATTTTAAAAGGAATGTACCGGTGACCTAATTATTTGGAAGAGGGTGAGGCCCTAGTTAAAAGAGGAAGTGAGTCCAACATTGTGAGGGAGCGGAATTTACATATTGCTTTTAAGTGGAAGCACCCCTGGGTTAATGCGTTTTATCTTCACTCATGTTCAGATCCCTCAGCCAACTCCTCCAAAGCTGCACAACGAAGCTGCCAACAGTCGCTGCCTTACTGAAATATTAAACTCAAACAACTAACAAACACCAAAGCAGATTCTTTAATGTTTTAATATTTATAGAGAAGTTTTCTCAGGGGCACTTTCCCTGAAAAGTCATTCAAGTAAGTGGTTGAAAAGTTATTTTTTAAAAAAAACTTGAACTTATTGCATATCAAATGAAAACAAAATAATAAGCATCAGCGGGCTTCCTGATGTTTGGCAGCTACAATCCTGTTACAGTGAAAATATAATTGCTGATAAACAACTGTTCAGCTGGTGCTGTAGCGAGTTTGTATTTTGGACAAAGTCGAATTATTAACACTATTTGTTTATCTACAATGGGGCTTATCCTACAGTGTGAATAATCATCTCTACGGTAGTGAATGATTATTCCTGCTGGTTGGTGAATTGGTAATTATGGGTGTGTAAACTCAAAGTGATCACTGGCCGAATTAAGGGACTTTCAAATAAATTTTCACCCCACGAAGCTTATCAGAACATGGAATGCTTTGTCACAAGTAGCTAATGAGGCTGAGACGATGACAAGGTTCAAAAGGGAATTGGTATCACTCTGTTCAGCACAACTCTATGGATACATATTAGAGGAGGACTATAACAACTTGCAATTAAATAGAGTCCTTTACAAGTGAGAGCATCTCAGAGCACAGCCCAGTGGTTCGGCTGGAATCTGAGCAAGGGAGAAGTGACCAGGTAGGTTCTTCAGGTGGGAATCAAAGATAAAGAAGGAACGAGGCAGAGGGATTGAGATGGAAATTAATAGTGTAGTGTCTGAAGTTATGGCTGTCAATATTGCCGTGAAGGGGTTGGAGCGAGCAGCAGGCCTGCGTTAGCTGAGGGTTGGGCAGAGGAGTTGGGTACCAGGAGGTCAGAGAGGTATAAAAATAAACACAATACAAAATTACATTTGTACAGCGCCTTTCACATCAGGAGGATGTCCCAAGGCACTGGACAGTCAGGGATTTGGACCTGGCTCTAAATCCAATTTATTTTGCTCTAAATTGGATATAGAGCAAATAGCTCCAGCAAAGGCTCAATGGACTGGAAGGCCTCCCACTATGCTGGAACTTCTAACATCCTATGGCAGAACATCTTACTTGTGAAGTTGATGTTGGGTTACAGTGCTCCTTTATTTGCTGACTGACATCTTACCACTGTAATTTTAAAATCCTCTTCTTTCGACTGCTTTCGAAACATGTGTTTCTCGGAAAAGGTGAATTGTTGTCTATAGCAAACCCAGATGACAGCTGATCTGCTGAGTTTATATTCCAGGAGAGTACAGAAGTAGTTCAACAAGAAGCACTCTGCAGCTCCCTGAAGCTGCTGCATAACAGAATCTACAAAACCGGCAGCAACATGTAAACAAGTGCACATGTGCAAACCCATGTACATGTCCAGGTGGTACATAGTGACTACTTTTTGACCCTCCTGGCTGCATTACAGGCATGTTACAACCACTCTGACATTCTGTCTCCTTAGGTCAGAAAGCATGATGGGCAGCCCTATCTGAGCTCCACTGACATCAAGATGGAGACAAGATGAATGTCCATTCTTGGACAAGATATTAATAAGAAGAATCCTTGCATTTGATATATCATCTTATAACATCTTTGAGACGCCTAAAGCACTTCACAGAATATACTGTAAAGTGAGTTGACTATATTTTGTGGGCAAAATATTTTGACTATTTTTTGTGGATAATCAGTGACTGTAGAGGGAATGGTATATATTATAAAAATTGATTATTGATTTGATATTTGTCTCAAAGTGCTTTACCGGATATGCTATGAAGTTTAGTGACTGTATTTTGAAGGCGACTGACAATTTGTTCACAACTATTCCTACTAATAGCCATGACTTTTTCTCTTCTGTGCTGAGGGATGTTGAAGAGGCAGAAGGGATTTTGGTTAAACATCTCATCTGATAACAGGGTCTTCTTTCAATAGTGTCATGAACCTTTAATGTCCATCTGAAGAACACCTGAAGGCAAAATACGAATCGTTATAGAAGGAATCTATTTGCACTGAGATGCGAGAATAAAGACTAGTTAATAAACTTAATGCGGTTGCATTTTAATGAGCGGAAGATCAGGATCGCTCACAGGGAAGATGGTGCTTATAAGAACATAATTAGGAGCAGGAGTAGGCCATTTGGCCCCTCGAGCCTGCCCCGCCATTCAATAAGATCATGGCTGATCTATTCTAACTCCACCTATCCGCCTTATCCCCATATCCCTTAATCCCTTTATACACAAGAAATCTATCAATCTCAGTCTATGAGATCACAAATTCTGTTTTAGAATGATTTCCAATAAGCCGTTATCTTGAGGTGGACACTTTCCACTTTGAAAAAAAGAGGGAGCTCATCACAGGTTATGTGAGTCAACTAAATCACCAGGTTGCAGTGGCCGAAGTTTCAGAGTACAGTATTATCTTGCATGTTTTACCTACGATTCTCTCGGGACACCAGAAGTCCCAAGACAAGACACCGGAATCATGTTCAATTCAGTTTTGTTTGGAGGCTGTTTTTCTACAGATCTGAATTTACAAAGTTTACAAAATTCTGTGAAATCTTGAATTACATGTCAATGTTTCAAGACTAAAGCTAAAGAATAGATTTCAGAAATTTCAGATCTCAGGTTGGGCGGGCAGAGCATTGTGGGAGGGCACTTCATTGAATTTACTGTATTGTGTAGCAACTGCATATTTTAAATATAAAGGCTACTGAGAAAGCACTTTCACATTTCAGGAACTGTGGTAATCTGCAGGTACTGAACTTCTTTAAATGCCATTTGAGTGCTTGAATTGACATCTTCAAAGGATGTCCACAGCTGCCGACTGACAAAGATGCCATTCATGCTGACAGAGCAAGCCTCTTGCAAAATAAAAGGTCAGCAGTCATCCCACCATTGTAAAATTGCAAGAAAACCTTTCTTCAATAAAAGATCCTCTCCAGCTTCTCCCTTCATATATGTTTTTCTGTTTCTGTGGATACAGTAAAGTGATCTTGGGGAAATCTGTGACGACAGAGCATGGTCTCAGGATTATCAGTTGCAAAAGAATTGTGGTGAGGTTTGAGGGAATTTCTTCACTCAAAGGGTGGCTGGGTTTTGAAATTCTATGCCTTCAGTAACTATTGAGGCTGGATCAATGGAACCATTCAAAAAGGAAACTGTATGAGCACCAGAGAAATAAAAAATAACATGAATTTATATAGCGCCCCTCACATAGGGTAGCTTTCCAGAGAGCTCGACAGTGATGGAACACTACACCGAGCTGAGAGGACGGGGAGCTGACCGTAGGCACGGTAGAATAGGAAGTTCTTCAGGCATGATTTCAAGTTGGGGAAGGAAGGTGCAAGGCAGAGGGATAGAGGGAGAGTGTTCCAGAGTTTCAGGGCGTAGGGCTGAAAGTGTGGCTCTCAATGTGGAAAGGAATGCAGAAGGCCGGAGCCAGTCGAGCGGAGGTAATGGGTTGGGGGGTAAGCAGGTTGGAGAGGTTGGGAGATGCCAGGGCATGAAGGGATTTGAAAACGAATGTGAGGATTTTGAAATCGATCTGTTTGGTGATAGGGAGCCAGTGGAGTCTAGCTAGAACTGGTGTAATGGGGGTACGGAGTTTAGTACAGGTGGCAGTGTTTTGGATCAGCTGAATCTGATGAATGGTGGAGCTGGGATGACCAGCAAAGAGGGCATTTGAGAAGTCAGGTCGGGAGGTGACAAACATATAAATGAATGTTTCAGATATGTCTGGGGTAAGGTACAGTCAGAGGCGACCAATGTGGCAGAGGTGGAGAAAGGCGTTCCTAGTCAGGGACCGGATATGGGGAAGGAAGAACAGTTGTGGATTGAACCTGACATCTAGGTTGCGCGCTGTTTCGGTAAGTCCGAGTCTGAGGGATAAGCCAGGAAGATTGAGGAGGTCAGAGCCACAGGATAGAAGACGTTGATGGGAGCCAATGATATGTTTAGTTGTAGAAAATTTTTGCTCATCCAGGCCCTGGTTATTCAATCGCCGACTAAAAGATGTTCATTTAATCCACAACTGTTTGTGGAACACTGCTGTGCACAATTGGCTGTCATGTTTCACCCACAAAATATACAGTCAATCCACTTTATAATATATTCTGCGAAGCGCTTTGTGACATCTCAATGACATGATAGGGTGCTATATCAAATGCAAGGATTATTATCAGTATTATAAAAAAATTAAGGGATACGGGAAAAGAGTTGGAAAGTGGGATTAATAAAGAAGGACAAGGTAGAAAAAGAGCACAGACACAATGTGCCGAATGACCTCCTTCTGTTCTGAAATTTTCTATGCTTCTATCAGCGATTATTTTCTCTCAACCTTTTCACGACTTCTCAGGCCATATTCCAACTGCAGCTGCCCTGCTGGTACCCATCTGTTCGAGCACCTCCACGATCCTCGAGCCAGCCAAAGATATTCATGAGTAGTATGAGATCATGGAAGAATGACCCTGCATCTTCCACACACACACACCTCGCCATGTCAACAACACTACATTGAGAGTCTCAATCAGCTGTATCAGCTCCCTGCTCTAACCCACTGCACAAGTCCACTACAAGTGAAATGTCAATGCAATCCGGTAGTTACCCATTAGTTGCAAACTACTATGAAATACATCATTCTACACCTCTGAGACAAATTAGGACACTGCAGTGCTCTTTCAAATTTATTATAGCGAGGATATAATGCTGTGTGCCACAGCCCTTAAAACATGTAATGCCAGAATTATTAAGATTAGAGATGTGAAATTGTCCTCAAAATTATTAAGTTGTTAATTAATAGGATATCTGATCCAATTATCATTTGTATAATGGTGCTCCACAATGTCAGTGCTTGAAAGGTAATGGTTTGTGAATACAGGTATTTATGTTCTGAAGACCAATGAACAGAGTGCCTCACGCTGACAAGGATGAAGCAGGAAACTTCTCTTCGGGGCAAGAATTCCATCCCACCAGTCAACCAAATTGATGTTGTATTGCTCATAAAATGTGTAACAGTAATTGAAACTCCTGATGCCACAACACAAAAACTGCAGCTATACCAGAAACCAGAAGTGGAATACCATATCTGGAATTCATTTTTAATAAACAATAATAATTCGTGCATTTGATATTGCGCCTTATCAGGTTGTTGAGATATCTCAAAGCACTTCACAGAATATATTGTAAAGTGAATTGACTGTAAGTTGTGGGCAAAACACAGCAGCCAATTGCGCATGGTGTGTGTTGAGTGACCAAGTGAGTATTAGCTCTGGAAAGCGAGCCTCCAATCGACTAACAACCGAGGAGCTACTCATTGCTTGGTAAACAGAGGTGTGCAGAGTAAGGCAATTTGCCTGAGGTTTCCTTACTCCACATGCTCCTGTTTTCTTACATTTTGAGGAAGGAAACTTGCCTGCCTGAATTGTGCTTTACATAGAGAACAATGTCCAGCATACCGGCTATCCTTGTATTTCACAGAATTCAATTAAATAAATTTAACAACCCCTGTAGCAGTTGCCCTTTGTGATGGCATGATCAAGCTCTCTACATTTAAAAATAAATATCTGAATTTGAGAGATTACAAGACAGTAAAAAGCAAGGAAAAGCAAATTGATTACTAATTTTTAAATCCAGCTAACCACGAAGTCCAGCAGATGAATACCCATTTAATTCACCATAAAGTGAAAGTGAGCTTGATATGGTAGTTTAATAGGCTTGGCTTCATCCAGTTAGAGGACAGTGATAGTGAAAACAGAGGACACAAGGGATGTGGCAAATCAATAGCTAAGTGACATGCATGCATTTACATTTGGACTGCAACAGTGCGAATCTGGCCTCCATTGAATGCTAACCTTGCGACAAAATCTCTTGCAAGTGCATAGCAATGCATTGCTGCAATTTCTTTCCACGTTTTAAAAGATTTTTTTAAGACATCTACAGAAAGTATATTCTATACTAAATTTTTAATGCTAAAAGCTTCATAGGAAGACATTTGAGAACTGAAGCCTAAAACAACCGTATGAACAGTAAAACACCAGGTCCAAGAACACCAAAGCAGCTTCAACAAGATACGTTAACAATAAAAGGTGTAGGGCAAGTACTGGGAAATGGGATTCATCAAAGCATTGAATGTTACAGCAAAGAATTAGGCCATTTGACCCACCAGTCTGTGCTGATGTGTCGTGTCATAAGTAAGCAAAGTAATTCCACTCTTGGGCCATCTCCATATTCTTTGTTTAAAAAAACTTCAAGCAGCTATTTAATTTCCTTTCAAAATAATTCATGGACTTTGCTTCAACTGTGATCTGTATCACAGAATTCCACATTTCAACCATTCCTCTGTATATAAAAAAAAGTCTTACTTCCCCTTAATTCAGTGACCAATGAAAATAACCTGTTATTATTTAACCTATGATCTTGTAGATCATCCCACTTAAAAACTTCTCACCCCTTAACCTTCTAGTAATGAAAGCACCAACTACAAGTTTCTTCAAAATGGAAACCCCTCACTCCTGGTATACGACTGTTTGTGGGACATCCCCACAAATTTACAGTCAATTCACTTTACAGTGTGGTCTGTGAAGCGCTTTGGGATGTCCTCCCGACGTGAAAAGCGCTATATTAAATGCAAGGATTATTATTATTATTATTATTATTATTAGATAGTCAATTCACTTTACAGTTTATTCTGTGAAGCGCTTTGAGACATCTAAAAGACACAAGGAGCTGCACCAAATGTAAGAATTATTAGTATTATCATTAATAATCTATGCTGCAATTTTTTCTATTGGTTTCATATTCTTCCTACAACATGACACTCTGAACTATTGTCTAGCTAAAGTCTTATACAAGTTCAACATCATCCCTCTGGATAAAAAACTAAGGATTTAATTGCATTTCTATAGCCGTATCTATCTACACAGCTACTTTTAATGACCTTTTATCACCATTTGACCATAAGAAGCATCAGTCCTCAACATACATCCAAACATGTGACTTTTTAGCAGGGATCACTGGGAAGCACCTTGAAGCAAGAACTCGGGCTGATTTCCCCCCCTTCTACCGTGTGAGTCTAGATTTACTATATTAATGGTCGTCCACAAAATACACAAAGTCATCACTTTTTAGTATAATGTATCTTATGAGGTTCACTGCAGTGCTGGGGGGAGGTGCTGCATTGCCAAAGGTTCCATCCTTCGGATGAGATGGTAAATCAAGGTCCGATCTGCCTGTTTAGATGGACGTTAAAGATCCCATGGCATCATTTGAAAAAGAAGAGTCTCCCTCAGTGCCCTGGCCAACAATCTCGCAAATAATATTGGTCCTTCACTCCGTGGCTGCTTGTGGGACATTGCTGTGTACAAACTGGCTGCCATGTTCTGCCCATAAAATACACAGTCACTACACTTTACAGTATCCCCATGAAGTGCTTCAAAACATCTCAACGACTTGATAAGACACTATATCAAATGCAAGGATGCACCCATCACTAAACCCAAAAAAGTACAATTTCCAAAATTCATCTGCAGTATTTAACAGTTCTCGTTAAACACAGAAGGCAATGCACAGTATCACATCACAGTCCTATTGAACTAAGCATCTCAATTACATTCCAGGTAACTTTGTACTCTTAAGATTTGACCAACATCATGAAATGCACTCTGGAAAGAAGATGGATAGAGGTTTAGGAATTCTGAAGCAACAGAAATAATCTTTTGTAAAGAGGCAAATTTGATATTGGTGTCCTCGCACACAAAAAGGCCCTTGAAGCAGAGATGAGCTCTAATCAATAACGCCTGAGGCTTCATCTCAAACAACAATAACGGAAACAAAGGATAGTCTTTTCTTGTTGTTCTTGCCAAGCAAAAAGAAATTATACTATTCAATGTGATCGCAACCAGCAAAGCTATGCACAAACTCAAGGAAAAACACAAATCAAATAAACACAGCCAGAGCTGCACTGACATCGCTCAGAAATGAAAATAAGATGTACACATTTTCTCAGAGCCATCAACATTTCTCCTTCAACATTTGGCTGAAGGAGAGACGAATACCGTCAGTCAAATCAGGAAATGAATTTGCTGCATAAATAAATTTGAATAAATTTTGCTTTCAAGTCAGGAAAATTCCTTCCAAAGGAACTCTTGGTAAAAGGCTACGGTGAAGACATCAGCACTTGGCACTTTTTTCACTGGCCATTGACTAATTGCCTTTTCAACTTTCTAGAGTTCCAGCAGCTTTCTGTCGCTTCATTTTTAATTGGATCTACTTTAGGGATTCTGAAAAGCCTATTGAATTTCTGTATCTCTAACTTCAACTCCAAACTATGCGGTAAGCTGCAAAAGTCTTGAAATGATGTGTTTATTTGGTTTGAATCCAACTGACCTTGACTGTTTGGCTGTGGAAGTGCTGGCAGATCTACAAGACTCTAAACTCCCATCGAGTCAGTCAACATCATCTTTAGGGTATACAGTACTTAAGTTTTTGGATTGTGCAAAGTGTATTCAGAGTTTCTTCCTTCTCTGCTCCTCAGTGCATTATAAAATGTTTCTGTTTATTTTTATTTTACAGAAGCATATCTAATTGCTGTTGGCAGGATCTACCTTCTTGAAGGAATCCCACACAGAGGTGTCAGTTTGAACCAGACGCAGATTATAAAGGAAAAGGTTACTGATCAAAGTTTGCAGCTGTCACACACAAAGAGAATGACGGATTAGGGCAGAACTAAAATGTCATCTGGAACGTTTGATGTCCTCCAATGGTGTCAAACATAAAGGACATTATCTGCTCAATACTAGTTCAACTGTGGCATTCAGCCATTCACTTACATACTGTCTATTCAATGATAAACCTTTCAAAAACTAAAAAAGAAATAACCTCTACTGATACATTGATAATTCAGGTACACCTCTCTGTCAAACACAGAAGATTTCTGGTCTCCAAAGCACAACATGGCCACCCCAAGGAACAACTGAACTAGGCTTAGAGAACTAGTTTGAAATCATAACCACAACAACAATAATAATAATCCTTGCATTTGAAATTGTGCCCTTCAGTCAGTTGGTCACGTGAAAGCATTTCACAGGATTTGCTGTAAAGTGTAGCGACTTTGTATTTTGTAGGCAAGTGCAGCAGCCAATGTGCACATGGCAATATCTCACAAACACCCATGAAGTGAATGATCATCTTAGACAGATGCAACAACCCAGAAGTTATTCGTATCAGCTCATCTCAGCTGGTGGCAGCCTCACTCTGGGCAAAAAAGATATTGTGATTTCAGCGAGCAGATTAGCCTTACACGCTAGTGCGCCGGATTCTCAGAGGTCCCATCGTTCAGATGAAATTTGAAAAACAAACTTCTGTAAGCCTGTTCCTCAGGTGGATGTTATACACCCCAGAACACTAAGAGAAAGGAGTTTCTCCCGGCACCTTGGCCAACAAGCAGCTTTCTTTTCATGCAAGAGACCTGGGTTTGATTTCCAGCAGAGCGAAATGTTGGGCAAGTTTCCTTGCTCCACACGCCTCTGTTTACCTAGCAGCAAGTAGGAATCCGGTTGTTAGTCAGTCGGCGGAAAGCTTTTCCAGGGATAATAATTCCTTCAAAAAAAATTGGTCACTTCAATCCACGACTATTTGTGGGACTCTGCTGTGCGCAATTGGCTGCTGCATTTCAGTCACAAAATATACTGTCAATTGGTATATTCTGTGAAACACTTTGAGATGTTTCGAAGACGTGATAAGGTGCTATATCAAATGCAAGGATATTATTATTATGTACTTTGTGGACTCTTACTCTGCAAAATGTGACTTCATTTGCCTTCAAAAACAGTCACTACACTTGACAGTAATGACTACAAATGAACTGCATTAATGTGATAACTCAATATAGAAATCTAAATTGTTTCTCACTTCCCAGAACACAGAAGAGCTAAATTAAGATTTTATGCACTAACTACCCCTGATTCAGTGGAAATCGTCAAATCTGTAATCATTATAGAAAAGAAGACAATTTTTAATCAAAAACATTCTAACTTCTTTGAGACATGGAAAGAATGTTAGAAAAATTTCTGTCAAGTATTTCTTAATTTTCCATAATTCTTTGGTATGAGGCTAGACTTTTGGATGGATGTGTTCCTGGATCAATACCACATCATACTAAAATACATTGCAGTAATATGAAAGATCTTAAAACGCTTTGCAATCCAATAGTCCAGCAAACCTGAATAATTCCAGTTAATTGCTGTTTAAACCAGGATCACAGTTCTTAAAGCCTTAACATGAATGACCATCATTAGGTGTCAGGCCTGACTCAGTCAGTAGCACTTTAGCATTTGAGTCAGAAGGTTGTGGGTTCAAGCCTCATGTCAGAAGATTGAGTTTACAATCTAGGCCAGGGTGGTCCACTTTATCACTCCACTTTACAATATATATTGAGAAGGCGCTTCGAGAGATTCTCCTGACATGAAACACTATGTCAAACGTATGGATTATTATCATTAGTAGTTGGAGTATTCTGTGGATACTGCTTGCTGTAGGTACAAAAATACAGTTCCTTCAGCTTGTGCAATCCAAGCCCTGGATTTCTCCACAACTATTAAATCTTTGGCCTTCATTGGCCATTCAAGAACTAGTTTATAGAAAACCTTCCTTCACAAGATCAATTCAGATGAAAGAGGCGCTTTGACCCATCTGATTTCATCTCTTCAGAATACCCACTCTACCATCCCCCGATAAAGTTCCTTTTTAAATGGGTTCAGTGTTCTGCCCTCAACCACCCTGCCTGGCAACCTGTTCCAGTTGTTAATTACCCACCGAAAAAAAAGTCTTGTTATCTGTCCTGAAATTGCCCTTTGCAACTCGAAATCTATGTCCTCTTGTTACAATACAAATTTACATTTTATATAGTGCCTTTCAAATCCTTTTCTATTGTTTCGGTTCATTTCAAGTATTGTTCTTGGTTTACTTTCTCAATCCCATTTACAATTTTATACATCTCTTAGCGGGTCCTTTTTGAGTCATCTCTCAAGACTGAAGAGCCCTAGCTTGTCTAATCATTGCTCATGCATTTCTGCTGTACTGTAAGGAGTGGACCAATGACATTAATTTATGACTGTTGCATATTCATATCTCAAATGGAGTTATCACTCTCAAAATAGATTAGAAATAGCTAAGTTGTAGGAAAGGATGGCAGAAATTCTACAGGTGTTTGCTTATTAATACATTGAAGGCACAAATTCATATTTTACAACAATAATTAAACTTCAGTCTACATTATTGAAAATTAATTAAGATACAGTAGATTAACTGTTTTGTCATTTCTTCAAATGGTCACACAGATTAAAACAGACTGACATTCACATATCAGCACTTGAATTGCACTGGTGAACAAGTGTGGTCTTGCAAACTACTGTGCAATGACAGATTAATACCTGTGGGTAATAAATAGCTTTGTCATTAATAATACACAATGTGCTTCGGTTTCAGGATACCTAGGGGAATAATACAAGTCTCTTAAGTTCCAAAATGCTGTTCTATCAAATATATGCTCTGAACACATCAACACTTAAATGGCAAGCCTCTCCACAGATCCACAGTGACTGGCTAACTCAAGTTAAAGTAAGTCAGAAACTCTTCACGCAGGTTTCCATATTTCCAGTAACAGCACCTCGCTCTCTAAAAACTTTCAACTGTTTGGAGTCAGAACAGGGTGATTTGTTTCCACATTTTTTCGAGACTGAAGATCAGCTAGATAGGTTGCCTAAGGCTCTTTTGGTTCTTATCTGCTAACTGTAGTATCAGTCATTCATTTTACTTGTGCATGGGAGTGATACCAGTAACTCAAATAAACTAACCCTTTTGATTAATGCACTCCACTTTGAAGATCTGCAGTACAATTTAAGATGCAATAATCCTTAAGAGCCTTTCTAATATTACAGCAGTGTTTCCTGACAATTACTTTACTTTTTATAAAGTACTCAATAGTAATTAAAGATAAGACCATAAGCAAGATCCAAGCCTGTTTTCGCTCTCTCCTCACTCCCCATCTCGCTCATGTCTCCGTCTTCTGATAGCAAGTGGCAAGTCTGAACTTGGTGGAATTTTTCCTCTTGAGATCAATTGTAATCTCCCAGCCAAATCTCAACAACTGTAGATGTGTTGATTTACCGCATAGTCACTGTATTTTATAGGCGAACATGCCAGCCAGTTTTGCACACAATATCCTGCAAATAGCCATGAAGAGAATGAATAACACTATCCGAGGGACTGTCTCTCCATTTTAAACATCTCTATTGAATGATTACACCATTGCAGCTTTCTGGGACAGACCATTACACATCTTCACAACCTTCTGTGTGAAGAAATGCTTCCTGACCAGTGATCAAAAGTATGAGCTCCTGTATTTTTACCCACTTCATCTGCTGGAGCCATTTCAGTACAGCTGTAAAGCCCCAACACTATCCAATGGTTCAAATCCCCAGAATATAATAACCCTATATTTGCTAGAACGCCTTTCTTGTCAGGATATACCACAAAGTGTAATGACTATGAATTTTGTGGACAAACAGCAGCCAATTTGTGCACAATAATGTCCCACAATCTTCTAGTTCTGTATAATAAAGAGTCCCGTACCTTAGTGTTAGAGTACTTGCCTCGAAAGCGAGAGGACCTGGGTTCGATTCCCGGTAGGGTGAAACTTTGGGCAAGTTTCCTTCCTCTATATACCTCTGTTTACCTAGCAGTTAGTAGGAATCCGAGTGTAAGTTGTTTGGCAGATCACTTTACCGGGGTAATAATCCCTTCACAATTTAAAAAAAAAAATAATTATTGGCTCACTCAATCCACGACTATTTGTGGTACACTGCTGTATAATTGGCTGCCACGTTTCGCTCACAAAATATACAGTTAATTCACTTTATCGTATGTTCTGTGAAGCGCTTTGAGAAGTCTCGAAGATGTGATAAGGCACTGTATCAAATGCAAGGATTATTATTAGAGGAGACAGCAAGTAATGGATTTATCCAATGAAGCATCAGGGAAGCCCTCCAAAAGAGAGGTCTGGTATTGCATTTATCCTCTTTCATTGGGCAAGACATCTTTCTATGTTCTGCGAGGAAGAGAAGAATACCATTAAGTTAACTACCTTTGTAAATTTTGAATACAAAAGATATTCTTAAAAATGTTCTCAAAAACTTATCCAACTCCAATTTCAGTCAAGTTATAAATAGTTCTTTAGAGCTTTGGCACAGCGCAAACCCAATTGATTTCACACGCTTCAAGTTACAACCAGTTACTGCAATAGCTTGGTTGTATTGTTTAATAAATACAAAGAAAAACAAAATCGATACTTTGGTTCATTTTGAGGACAAAAATAAAAGTTCAATTAATTCACAGAAATCCTTATTCAAACCAGGAAGGAAATTTACCTTCCAATCCCTACCCTGCACCAATTGGTTTCAATGCATTCCATACAGAGTAGTAGGAGGAGAGAGGAGGTAAATGTCTGTATTCTAAACACTTCCCAAACATATTCTCAGAAAAGTTGTAGCCTGCGGCAGGCGAGCATGAGTCACCCCCTTCCTCGCCTGGCTCTACTGGCTCTCCAGGATAGAATTCAAAATTCTTGTCTCACTTTCAAAGCCCTTCACAGCTTTGCTCCTCCCTACGCATCATCTCTAACTCCTTACTAACCTGCCCAAACCCTCACTCAGTGGGCTCTAGCCTGTGCAATGTCCCTGCCTGCTCCACCATTGGCAACCAGGCCTGCAGCCTTTCTGCCCCTATCCTTTGGAACTCCATCCAACAATCCCTTTGCCAAGCCCCTCCCTTGCCTCTTTCAAAGACCTTCCTCTTCAACCACACCTTTGGTTATCCTCCCACCCCTACACTCTCTCCCCTCACCCCTCCTGATCCCAGTTCGGGTGCAAAGCTTTGACTGTCCAGTGCCTTGGGATGTCCTCCCGACAGGAAAGACACTATACAAATGTAATTTGTTGTTGTTGTAGCAGCTCAAATCAGACCGTCCAGTGCAATCCAAGGACAGCACTGATTTTCTTCCAGTAAATTCCAGAAGACGTTCATGTTTTACAATCTCAAAATGATTCTAGGATGATACCACTATCTCTGGATAATAATAATAATACTGGCCAGTGGGATTACACTTCAGTAATGTGCATTCAAAATGTTGCTTTCAGGCAGAAGGTAAAGAATTCAAACCCCACGTCTTCTTTGAACTTAAATGTTAATTCTATTGCTATCCTGAACTATATATCACTGGATATTTCAAATTATTAACTATTGCTAACATAAATTTAGTTTTTTTTTAAAAGAGATACTCAAAATACAATACAATTTAATTTATACAATGCTCTTCATGTCAGAGGATGTCTCAAAATGCTTTGGGAGACACGAAGCAGGTCAGTGTTTGCTGAGTAAAGGGATCGGCCGGGTCGATGGCATAAAGTGCCAAAATGGTATGTATGTTGGGTCATAATACTTCCATGTCAGGAGAACATCTTAAAGGCCTTCATAGAATATATTGTGTAATGACTGCATTTTGTAAGCGAATGTGGCAGCCAATTTGCACACAGCAATATCTCATAACCAGCCATGAAGTGAATAACCAATTTTACTTGGGGGATTTGTTGGCCAGAACACCAGGATAAATTCCATATTCTTTTCAAATAGTGCCATGGAATCTTTAATGTTCACCTGAACAGGCAGACGGGACCTCGGTTTTAAGGTGGAGTCCTGTAGCTCAGTGGTTAGAGCACTCGCTTTGCAAGTGAGAGACCTGAGTTCAATTCCAGGCAGAGGGCGAAACCTTGGGCAAGTTTCCTTACTCCACACGCCTAATAATAATCCCTCCAAAAACAAAAACAATAATAAATTGGTCATTTTCAATCTTCGACTATTTGTGGGACATTGCTGTACGGAATTGGCTGCCGCGTTCGCCCACAAATATGCAGTCAATTCACTTTACAGTATATTCTGTGAAGCGCTTTGGGACGTCTAGAAGACGTAAAAAGCGCTATATCAAATGCAAGGATTATTATTAATAGTATAACGTCTTATCCGAAGGACAGTACTTCCAAGAAAGCAGCACACCCAAGCACTACATTGGAGTGCCAGCCTCGACTGCGAGTTCAAAGACCAATGTGGGGTTTTGAACCCACAACCTTCTGATTAAAAAGCACCTCCACACGTCAGGCCAAGGATGCACATTCCACCTTACGAAGCCAGTCCGGAACCTTAGTGTCTTGTTTGACCCTCATCTGTCCTTTCCATCTCACATCTGCGCCATGACCCGCTCTGCCTTCTCTCACTTCAGCAACATCACCCGGCTCTGCCACTGTCTCACACCGCAGGCCACCAAAATCCTAATACACGCATTAATAACATCCAGGCTCGACTATGCAAACTCCCTGCTTGTCGGCCTCCCCAACTCCTCCCTCCACAAGCTGCAGATCATCCAGAACTCTGCAGCCCGTGTCCTCTCCCGCACCAGGCTCTGTGATCCTATCACCCCCATCCTTGCCCGATTCCACTGACTTCCATTCACACAGAGGATACAATTCAAGATCCTGGTCCCCATTTTCAAAGCCCTCCATGGCCTTGCTTCTCCTACCTCTTCAAACTCCTAACCCCTTACCAACCTGCCCTGCCCATTCCCTCCGCTCAGCGGGCTCCAACCTGCTTCACGTCCCCCACCTGCCCCACCATTGGCGGGCGGGCCTTCTGTCACTCTGCCCCACCCTCTGGAACTCCATCCCGCAGTCCTTGCACCTCGCCCTCTCCCTTGCCTCCTTCAAGACCAGTCTCACGACCCTTCTCTTCAATCTGCCTTCGGTCACCCTCCTTCCCAACCTGCCCTCCACCCTCCCTGATACCGACCCTCAACTCGGGTCCACAACATTGATTTCCAGCGCCTTGGGATATCCTCCTGAGGTGAAAGGCACCATACAAATGTAACTGTTGTTTTTACAAACAGCACAGCCAGGCTGACATACATAGTGGGATTCATAATACACTCTATAATTGTAGGAAAGGGAAAACAGAGGGGAAAGAAGTTCTGAAATAGGAGTGAAAATACATTCAGCAGAGATTCTCATTTACAGGAACCTAGGTGTCAAGATTTCCAATTTGGATAAGCAACCTTTACAGTATACCCGTATCTATTCCAACCAGAAAAAGACACCAATTCAGGTTGTAAAAGAATTAACACTGAATAATAATAACAATAATAATCACCAAAGTACCAGCTGCTTTACAGCATATTTATTAAATATTTCTGTATTCAATGTGAAAGCAATGTGCACAACTGTGACCTTGAAGTGATATTAACTAGTCCTGAATACAAAAAGCTCCTTTCCCGACCCTCAACGGTAAACAAGTTTCTTATGTAAAATGCATAGGATAAGGTACTGGAAGGGGTTTCCGTGAAAGATTTATAACAAAAACACAACTCTAATTACACAAAGTAAAAGATACACAAAGCAAAAGAGTAGAACTATTTGTCTGAGAAAATCTGTCTGGCCCAGCTTGTAATGAAAGTAGATACCTGTAACAACTAAACAATAAAGCTAGCACCTATTCAATGAAAATCTGTTGGAAGAGAACATGCCTGTGCATGCATTTCAAGATTACAAAAGACCAGTCTATAACCAATATTCAGCCCTGATCTGGCATGTCTCTTAACAAGCATCAAAGACTTTACAACTTCACACGGCTCAATCTTAGAAATCCTAGACAATGGGAAGAACACAGAAACTGGTCTTGCTCATTTGGTTCAGTATACTAAACAAAGATTTTACTCTTCAATTACATTTTGTGCTGGAAAGTTTAATAGAGCACACCCAGGATCTTGGCCTTAAAGGGCTCAATATCAATTCTGTGTATGCAGAACATTACTCCTGCCAAGACAGCAGTTGTGAACCAGAAAATTTTAACCCATGTTAAAAGCGAAGAGTGCTAAAGAACCGTAGTGCAAACAGGCTGGGGAGGGTAAAGATGACAGAAAGCATAATCAAAGAGGCAAGTCTTGAGACATGCCTTGGAGAGGGGAGAGGTACAGAGACGATGGCACTCTGGGATGGAGATCCAGAGAGCGGGGCAAAATGCCCTCGACAACCGATAGCGGGGTCGAAATGACAGTGGACATGAAGCAGGCCAGTGTCCATTTGGTGAAGGGAGCAGCCCAAAGAATACTGTTTGAGGATGGAGAAGAGGTAGGGTGGGCCAGGCAAAACTGTGGAGGGATTTATAGGTAAGGTGAGAACAAAGATCGCAACTCAATCTCCTGGGGGATGGGGTAATCCAGTGGATCCAAACAAGGGTGACAGACTGCAGTCTAATGGCGGGAGAGGACACGGACTGGAGGGTTGTAGATAGTCTTGGTGGTCCATGGGAAAAGGTAGTGGTAGAGGCACATAATTTTCAGAGGTGGGGGAAAGCTTAGCCAGTAAGAGCACAGATGTGAGGTCTGAAGGGCATTTGGGTGTCAAGTTACAGGATCTGCATCACCTCTGTGAGATGGAGTGTGCGTGCATGCATGTTGATGCCATCAGCTCCTGAGGTGAGAAGTTGCTGATGGGAGTAATCTTGTAGTTGTTTAACTGAAGAAATGCTGAGATCCATCATCTAGAAGCCTTGTAAGCAAGGCAGTGCTACAATAGAGGACATTATGACTCCCGTATTTAAAGTGTGAAATTTGCCAAATCCAGTGCTACTGTATTAGAGAAGCTGGCAAAATATATCTTGCACTTTAAGCTGTTAAGAATAGTGTTTTCATGCATCATAACTGACATATTTAATTCTTGCTGACACATTATTGTTTGGGTATTGAGTTGTGAACAGTGAGGTGGGAGATTGACACAAGTATAATTAATATAAAGTTCATCATATAAAATCACTTGGAACCGATTTTCACTGTAAAAGATCATTGAACTTTCAAATCAAATTTCAAGAAAAGCATTACATTACCGGGCATGAAAAAGCCACTATAATATAATAATCCTTGCATTTGATATAGTGCTTACAACATCAAAACATCTTAAAGTCTTTGTAGTAGTTATTACAACAATTTTTTAACACTGCACTGGAGTGTCCATCTAGGCTATGAGCTCAAAATCAACGACATGATGATTAGACCCACAAACTTGAGCCTGAGGCAACTGTTATGCCAACTGAGCATAGCAACTCTATTCTCTATTGTAGCTCTGAGTTAAACTGACACATACCATTTAATACTTCCAAGAAGTTTAAATCTTCTTCTAGCCAAGAAAGATGGCAGGTAACCTGTTAACACGGTGATTTGACTCCATATACCCTTTCAGTGGGGGGGGGGGGGGGCGGAGGGGTTGATGTCTGTACACCCGCATGCACAACATGGGATTTAAACCCACAACCTCTTGAAAGAGAGGCGATAGTGCTACCAACTGAGTCAGGCTGACCCCTGTGCACTTGAGAATGCATCATTATCCACGGTCATTTGTTTAACTACAATCCAATGGGAAGAACTACAGTCCATCAGCAATTTTCTATTTTATTGAGGGAATGTTTTTCTTTAAAAGGTCTTCCTCAGTTTTCCCTTCCCTCAAATCCATCACTTAAAGCAACCACAACAACTTACATTTTTATAGCGCCCTTCATGCAGGGTGGCACCATTCCCAGCCTCGAAGGCTTCCAGACCACTTAATTGGTGCACAAAGTGGCATGGGTTCTCCATTTTTTTCTATCTAGAGTTAAACACCTAACCTTTGGTGCGTCTCAACAATAGTGGAGCTGGCTTCAGTAATTCACCAGGTGGAGAATGGTGGCAATGTTCCAGAATTCTAGCAATCCATTACCCACTTGAACTATAAAGCATACAAAACAAGCATTCAAATTTCACTTACTTTTATTAAATGTCTTGACAATATGAAAGAAAGTAACCTAACCTTTAGCAGCTTACTAGGAACAATTCCACCCAGTATCAGATGGTGCACTGCATTTGAGTTAAAATGCTGTGCTGCTGACCTAAAAAATTCCAAGCTGTAAGTAATAATACTTGCATTCGATATAGTCCCTTTTCACACCTTCTGGACTTCTCAAAGCGTTTCACAGAATATACTGTAAAGTGAACGGACTGTGTTTTGTGGGCGAAACGCAGCAGCCAATTGCACACAGCGGTGTCCCACAAACAGTAGTGGATTGAGTGACCAATTTATTATTATTATTTTTTGAAGGGATTATTACCCTCAGAAATGCGATCTGTCAATCGACTAACGGCCGGATTCCTATTTGCTGCTAGGTAAACAGAGGTGTGTGGAGTAAGGAAACTTGCCCAACGTTTCACTTAACAAATAGCAAAACACTATTTAGACATAGAATGACTGGGACAAGTGCCATACAAGCACTAAATTTGGTATACACAACCTTCAAGTGTTTTATTTATATATGCAGCTATTCAAATTTTCATAATGAAGCAAATGTCACCATTCAGTACATAATGATTTCTCTCCCTCTGAGTTCTTGGTAAATCTGTATGTGGAATAAAGGAGGCACAAAATTTGTGGGTTTTGTTTAAATTCCTAATGGCCCAAGCACAACATCAAAAGAAAGAATATCCCATATAATCACATGATTCCTCCTATTTTTCAACAATCTTTAAGAATAGTGTCACACTTCACTGTCTTTAGTCAAAGGTGCACTTTGGTTCTGTACACATCATCATCCCTTTGCCACACCCGACAATTCAAAAGATTATTCAGACATTTTCAAATATTGGTACAGTAAAAAAAGCATTACTCAACCTATAGTAAGCCAAAAATATTATTCAACATTTCCTCATACGTTATCATTATGTTCCAGATCTGTCTTTCTGAGCTGCTCACAATGAAACTAAACAATAGATTCATGACCCCCTTCTCTTCTGAGTCGGATATTGCTAGCAAGTCAAATCGTATCCTGGTAAGTAAACAGTGTGAAGTATCTTTAAGGTGAAGTAGTGCTGACATTTTCACTTCAGTAAGATTTTCCAATTATAAACAATCTTGTAACCTGCCGCTGAATTCTGATCGTGGATCCAGAGAAAGAAAAAGATTTAACTAAATCCAAAAAGTGCTCTTGCAGCACTTCCTCATATCTGCGCCACAGCTGGCACTGCCTTCCATCACCTCCGAAACATCACCAGACTACGGCACTACCTCACCCCTCACGCTGCTGAAACTCTGGTCCACGCTTTTATCACCTCAAGGCTGGACTATGGGAACTCTCTCCTCGCCGGCCTTCCTGGCACCTCCCTCCACAAGCTGCAGGTCATTCAGAACTCTGCAGCTCGTGTACTGTCCCGCACCAGGCTTCGGGACCACATCACTCCCACCCTCGCTCGCCTCCACTGGCTCCCCATCCCCCAGAGGATCGAATTCAAGATCCTCATCCTCAGCTACAAGGCCATTCACGGCCTTGCTCCCTTCCTACCTCTCCGACCTACTATCCCCCTACCTACCTGCTCGTACCCTCCGTTCCTCTGGCTCCGGTCTGCTCCACATCCCCCGCCCCAACCGCCCTACCATCGGTGGCCAGGCCTTCAGCCTCTCAGCCCAGAGGCTCTGGAACTCCATCCCCCAGTGCCTTCGCCGCCTCCTCCCTTTCCTCCTTCAAGGCCGGTCTCAAGACCTTTCTCTTTGACTGTGCCTTCAGCTCCCCTCTCGACTCTCTAACCCCTCTTCGCTCCCTCCCTTCCCTCCCCTCACCCTGACCATTTCCCCCCAATGCTCGGGTCCTGACCCAACTGTCCAGCGCCTTGGGACGTCCTCCGATGTGAAAGGCGCTCTATAAATGAAATCTTGTTGTTGCTGTTGTTGTTAAAGCTGAGAAGAGGAAACAACCCTCTCCAGTGAAGTGCAGAAATTCTGAATATACTAATATCTTGCTCAGAATCAGTCCACTTACCCAGATCCAAAAAGATTTGTGAATTAGAACCATGGACTGTGTAAAAGAACATTCCTCACAGTGAAAGAGAAAATCAACAACAACAAATTACATTTGTATAATAATAATAAAGTGCCTTTCATGTAAGGGGGATATCCCAAGGCGCTGGCAGTCAGGGAACCACACCCGAGCTGGTGGTTGGGATCAGGAAGGGTGAAGGGCAGGGACTGTTTTTCAAGTTGACAGGATGTCTCAGGTTCCATCCTTCAGATGAGTCATGTAACCGAGGTCCTGTCGGCCTGTTTAGGTGGAGGTTGAAGAGGTCAAAGCACTATACGAAAAGAGAATGTGGTTTCTTCCAGAGTCCTGGTCACAAATCCCCAAATAAGGTTGGTCATTAACTCCATGACTATTTGTGAGACACTGGTGAGCAAAACTGCCTACAAAATACACAGTAATTAGACTTTGCAGTGTATTATGTGAAGTGCTTTGAGATATCAATGACACGATGAGGTGCTATATCAAATGTATGAATGATTTTTATTTACTGTAAAGATTATTTTGTAGGTAAATGTTGACCTCAGATTGGCAGAGAAATCACTGTACAGATTCAGGTGTATGCAAATCATGCAACTTGTGGTTGATTTTGGAGGAGGAATGGCAGGCATGAGTGGCTCATTGGAAACAAATCACTTGAGGAAAGGACAAAGAAAAGTTTATTTCCATCTGGCAATTTCTGACAGCTATTGTAAATTCTGCACAGGGTGGGACCAGGATTTCCAATTGACAGGGTGATCTCTTGCTGCAGAATCACAATACTCGAAGAGAAGTGAGTGAATTCTGCACACGTGTCCTGTTTGGGCATGCAAGACTTGCAGCCATTATTCCCTCCAGACTATAACTGGAAATTCCCTCGTCTGCAGCTTCAGTGCTATTTTCTGCTTCCACATTAATAGTAAAGTGCAATACATGCCTGCAACAATCTGCAGGGTTTATCAGATCATAGAGAATCAATGTTTTTCTCAACACTGACATTCCTCAACACGATGACCACAAAAATTAATCCAAAAAATGCTTTGGAAAAAATCAATTATCAGTGATGTCGCTACATTACACAATCTGGAAGTTCCTTGTTCAAGGACCACTTGCAGAAGCAATTAGGTTTTCAGAACAGGAGATGAACTAGGCATAGCTGAATTTCCTTTAAAAACATAAATTGTCTCTTATTCTATTCTTCCTGGGAAAAGAGACCAGACAGATTACTTGTACTGTCTCCACAAAACATTCATACCTTTGATTCCTTGGTGCATAACAATGGACACCTACTGGAAACTTAACTGGTGCAAAACATCGACCACGACCAATATAACTACACCTAGGATTTGCAAAAAGTTAATGTCTGGGACTAATCTACTGCGATATACAATGAACATAACATGATTGCTGTTAAAATCTAGAAGAAAGAACAAAATTGGATTTCCATAGTACCTCATGATTTCGAAATAAATAAAAGTGCTTTAGGGCAAAAGGTTAGATTAGATCTTTGGTTTAAACACATCATCCAAAGGATGGCACTGCCAACAAAGCAGCACTCCTTTGCTTTCTTCTTTCTCCTGTGTTTCACTCTAATCTACTTCTTCCTGCTGCTGGTTCCATCTGAACAGATTTTTATTCTTTAACATTAGTAACAATAATTTCCTTGTGCTTATAGTGGAAGATGGAAGCTTCTTGATTGGAATGCATATGCATTCACCAAACACTCCCTCTTTTTAAAGAGTGTAATGAAAATGATCATAATGCTATGTCTTAGAAGTGCATAAGAACTAACCCACCTTCAGCAGTAGGCTTGTAAAAGGCGTACAAAAAATGGTACACTGAACGGCAGGTTCTGTGCAATTTTCTAATTTTATGAAGGACACTATTCTTTTAATTTATGGAAAATCTAATCATTTTGAAAATGCCCATAACTTACAATAAGTACACACAATCCTAAAATCAAATCTCGCGACAAAAATATGCAGTCCAGTAACCCAATTTAATTTCGTAAAATATAAATACTTGCATTTTCATACTGCCAAGAAGGAATGTCTCAAAATATTTCACACAATGAGTTAATTTGAAGTGCACTGCCTATTATGTAGGCAAACGTGGCAGCTAATCTGTACCAACAACATCAATCAATTCTATAAAGATCAATTGTTGTCCCTACTGCATCAGTTCAAGATCATTCAAGATCAAATCCCTTGCTGTAACTTTCAGTCCTCAATAAGAGACATACAGTCATGAATGTTCTATCCCCACAGTGATTTAAATACTGGAAGAATGCAAGCAACTTAGATTAGGAAATGCAGTATCAGTTAAGATTGGGTGATACAGTACAACACTGTTCTATTGTCATCAAGACCTGGTTTGGAATCGAGATAACTGTATCTAGATGGAAGTACAGTACTTGGTTTCTGTTGGATACAAGTAACCTGTATGGAATGATAAAGCATCTAAAACTTAATTCTTAGCACATACAACACAGAACAATGAGGACAGGAAGCAGAACAACAATAAGGTAACTTTTTGGGGGGTGGGGGGAGGGGGGGAATGTAGCAGTACTCCAGTAGTTTCTTCTAGACCCTCAGCAATATATGGTGCATGTATGTAATCTTGATTCAGGCACAGGATAAAAGGTGTATAAATTTCCTGATGATACTAAATGAAGAGACATTGCAAATAGCTAGATTTGAGAGGGCGAGAGGGGGAGGGGGGGGGGGGCAGGGATAGAAGAGGGGAAAAAGAAAAGAGGATAAGCATCAGTATATAAGGCTGCTGAGCCATTGCAGTTTAAGGGATATGTGGAAAATAAATGAAATGTGATGAAATCCTGAAATTGTATTGTTCTCCCTGGAAATACAGCCAAAGGTGACATATCGAAAAGATCCTTTTGTAGCTCAGTCATTCATTTTTGCAAATGGAGAAATAGGGCCCACTATTAGTGATGTAATGATTCCATTTAGGGGGATTAGAAGTTTGAGCTATCATCAGTTCAGTGCTACTGCTCTCATCCAATACAATTGAATCATGTTCCTGCTCTGCACACAGAATGCAAATGTCTGCAGTACGCCTCTGCACAATCACTGCATTCGAAAGGACAGTAAATACAGCAACCATTCTAACCTGAGTTTCCCCCCCGATTAAAAAAAGCCTCAAAATGATTTTTGGAATGCTTCAGATCCATCAATTTTTTGGAAAGCACTTTAAAAAGAATGTAAGCTATTTCCAAACATGAATATGTTTATGACAGGCACCCAAAATTTCTCGTTGTCAGGCTGTAAGCCATTGTCTTAAAAAGCAAGATTGGGCAGTGTTTTAACATTTTGTTGAATCTGAGCCAGTTTTCCACAGTTCTTGAAACATTCCGCAGAACCCAGGTTTCAAAACACACCCAGTGATATTGAGAGATCCCGGCCTGCCCAAAAGATGGCCCACAAGCTTTCAAGCAACCGCAGATGTGTGACTGGATTTTTATACTGCAACTCGCACTGCCACTGAAACCACATCCTCCAAGGCAGCACGGACACAGCTCCAATATGATTCAACCCCGATTTGGCAGAACAAGTACAGAATTAGAATTGTAAGACAAACGCCAACATTAAATGGATTGAAAAATAATTACCTCAATCCAATGATTGAAGCTTTTTTTAAATTACTTTCACCAATAAATGTGGAGTCATGTAGCTCAGTGGTTAGAGCACGCGCTTCGCAAGCGAGAGACCTGGAAAGACCTTGGGCAAGTTTTCCTTACTCCACATGCCTGATAATAATCCCTCAGGAAAAAAAAAATAATAATTTGGTCACTCAATCCACAATTGTTTGTGGATCATTGCAGTGCACAATTGGCTGCCGCATTTTGCCCACAAATATAGTCAATTCACTTTACAGTATATTCTGTGAAGTGCTTTGAGACATCTTGAAGACATGAAAAGAGCTATATCAAATGCAAGAATTATTATATATATAAAAATCATAATATTTCCGTCTTGGTGTTTTAAGTACACGTGACTCTGACCAGTTCTCTGACCAAAGGCAATTGAAATATTTTCCTTTTGAAAAACTACACAAAAAGCTGTGAATTTCAGATCTCATTCAAACCAATAAGGAGCAGCTGGACACAGACCCACAGAGATGAAGATATAAATATAAATCACTCAAAAATGCTCCAATTTGTTCTTTAAGAAGAAGTAAAAACTCTAAACACCAAAGTGCTTCCATGTTTTTCCATTTATCTTGGTAGCAGCAATCTGTGATCAAGTTTATTTTGCGACTCTTTGCAAAATCATTCTGAATGTCATATGGCTGCATAAACCAAACTAGGAATTAACAAACCTGTCAAAGGAAGTAATTGAGGTTCTGCACTGTCCATCATAAGGGCTTTAATTTGATACCTGCCATAGTTCCTATACAGCACATCAGGATTCAAATTGCAGCCTGCACGGTGGGATAGTACAGGAACTCAGCGTCTTCCTTTGACAGGTTTGTCATACCCCTGGGTTAGTTTGTGGAGCCATAATACAATTCAGTCTAATTTTGCGAATGGTAAATCAGCATGTCCATATATTTATATTGCTGCCACTAAGAATAATGCAAAGACTTGGCATTAGGTTCCATGTACAAAACTGATAAAAGAAAACGAACACTATGTTACATTGCTAGTTTGTCTCCACAAGCCACCAATGATGTGTGGTTTTGCTAGCTACAATTCTTGCTAGACCCAACTTGGAGTCCTACCTCCAATTACCTCAACATACCATTTGATTCTTATGGTGAAGTTGAAGACTTTGAGGCTTCAGCCTATCGAAATTCTGTGTCTGCACAAATCCCTCAATTTCATTGTGTTAGTATTGCGATGGCAGCAAGATATTTGCACAGCGACATTCACAAACCAATCTTACGATTCGTTTGCAATGTTCTGTTGCCGACCTCTCATTGCTTATTTGTGAATCTGATTTTTCTTCATGCTGCTGTCAATTACTTTTGCCAAATGATGGTAGTAAAATTGTAAAAAACCCCAGAGCAGGCTTTTTCCACATCCCGCTGCTTCTATTTGTCAAAGGGCATCATGATTCGAAAGCCCTTTGAAAGATTCAAAGTTGTTGAGCAATCATCTTGATTTGCACAGTAATGTCTAGATGCGAACACATACAAGGAATGTCATTTGATGCAAGACATCTCCAGATTGCTGAAGCCCCTCCCCCAACAAAACCAAAGATCATGAAATTGATGGAAAATTAACTAGTTTGACTAAAAGGGTTCATGAAGAGGATGTAGATGCTCATTGGGAAAAAGCTCAACAGTGATCAGTAGAAGGACGGTCTCCAAAGGTCTGTTCTGTGGTTCTACTATTTTCACTCCTTTAAAGAATTGAAAAGAAATATTAAAATTGCCTTTCTTTCCTGATTTTCAGTAACAATTACCCGTTTGGTCAGGTGCAAACGAAAATCGATAAAAAGCTATTTTTACCTAAATTTAATTTTTAAAATCCAAATTTGTCAATTTTATTCAAAATCCATGATAGTGTACCACATCCTGAAACTCGCCTTGCTTCATTGTTGGTTCCGGGAATGTTGGCAAGAGAAATTTCTGATTTTGCTCAAATGTACTCATATTTTGTTATATCAATTTTTCCTTTCCCTTTATTTTCTCCTTTTTTTAAAAAAAGTAGACCCCGAAAAATGGCCAGGATTTGCTTTATGAATAGAAGATAACTTTAATTGTTCTTACTTGAAGAGCATTTGTGATTTTGTAACATTTTCTGATCATACCAATTGATGTTATCAGGCAAATAGTGAGGATAAAATGTATCCAAGTAGGTCTGAAACAATTAACTGATTGAGCTAAGGAATACAGATGGATCTAATGTTAATAAATGCAAGGTAATGCACAACAGAAAAAACATTAAACTTTTGCACACAATTTGAAAAGGTATCCATTAACAGAGGTGCAGAAGGAAAGAGATCTGGGTGTGATTATTAATCAGTCATTCGTGGTTTCCAGAAAGCATATGTCAACAAAGCTAAACAAACCCTACGTTGCTCTCCAGAGACAACACATCAAAGAATTATGCTAACTTCCTATAGATCACAGGTGAAGCTGCATTTGAAACACCATGTGCAGTTTGAGGCACCTGCCTTCAAAAATAAAGGTGAAACTTTGGAAAAGGTTCAAAGAAAAGCAACACCCCTGTTCCTGGAACTAGAGGACTAAGTTACAGAAGAATCTAAAAAGCTTAACTTTTTAAAAGGGAAACAAAGGATTGGAGGAATAAAGACATGATGCAGGTGTACATGATGTAATATGGACCTTGTAGATGAAAGCAACCTATATGACTTGAGATGCGAGAGTAGAATCAGAAAGTATATATTTAAAATTAAAATGCCTTGAGTGGGATTGGTGATTAAAATGACTCTTCTCTTCACTGTAGTTCATCTGTGGAACAGTCTTCCAAACCAATGAGATGCCATGTGTCCCTTCACTATCTGAATGAGTGTCTGCTTTAGACCTGTATTATGTAGAACCTTTATGGTCGGCCAACAAAATAAATGTTCTTGATTGAATGGTTCTCGATATGTCTTAAAACAAGAAATATTGTTTTTCAATCACGGAAAAAACTGAAAACACACTAGCGATCGAACACAGACTTACCTAGACTCGCGTGAATATTCGAGGGGAAGGGGTGTGGGGGGGGGGGGTGTTTCTTGACAACCCTGCGGGCCACGGGTTGGTCATCACTGGTCCAGACCATGAATTCAAATCCTAATGTAGGGCTCAAACCCACAACCTTCCGATTCAGAGGCAAAAGTGCCACCAACTGAGCCCAGAAACAGTGTTAATCTCCCCGACGTAAAATACAGAAAAGACTGGGTGTGGAGTCAATGTGCCTTCACAGCGACCTTGCTGGGGTCTTTAAGAGAATAGCTATTGCTGGACTTGGATGGCAATTCTATTTCCTAAACAGTAGCCACCCTTGTAACCTCTAACGAGTGCCATATTATTCAATGGAACCACCTAAAAATTGGCTCAAACTTACTGGCACTGACAAGTCCCTGATTGGAATGGCTTAAATTCTAACACAGACAATACATCGAGCCAACCTTGAGATGCACCGAGTCAGAGACTCAGGGTCATCACTTCTCCAATGAGCTTAATCTAACATTTGGAAGAGCATTTTGAAGCAGATATCACACCAAACCCTGCCATAGAAAGGCCTGCAGGCATATTTTGCCAATATTTCCCTCTTCTCTTTCCTGAATGTGCTGACTCAGACAATAGGGGAAGGGGGAGTTCACAGCCAAGCCAATCTATATCTTCATGCACACAAAATCCAATAGAAGTAAACTGGACAACAATCTAGAGAAAGAACTTGTGTGTTTACCCTTCTACCTACGCCTTTGTTTCGATCAAACCCATCATCCTGCTTAAGAGTATCCAAACCAGACAGAGTTATACATATGTATACCATATACACATGGAAATTTACCATTTTCGAGAATAGAATTATGAACACTCTGGAGAGACCCCACCCAGTTTACCTAATTCCAGAGAATACTAATAATAATAAACCTTGCATTTGATATAGCACTTTTCACGTCTTCTAGAGGTCTCAAAGAGCTTCACAGAATATATTGTAAAGTGAATTGACTGTATATTTGTGGGCGAAATACTGAATACAGATTGACAAAAGTCAAGCCTTAGGGATCCCAGGGTGTACTTTGAACTCCAGCAGTGCTCCACCCAGTTAAAACTACATAGCTTGCCACTGAAAGCACTGTCTGGCAAGCTTCCTGTTGGTTATTCAGCTAGGACCAACCTACTAGTTAGAGCTCTGACGAGCAGCGCTAACAGGAGCTGAGAGGAAAGAATCCCTGCTCCTATATTGGGAACCATACAGCATCATGGTCAGAGATACATTGATCTTCATAGTGCCAAAGCACTAGAACTTGCAAAATAAGTACCTATTAAAAGTAGTTGCTGAACACTACGCGAATAGGGATCTGGAAATATTTAACAGGAATGTATCATACACATCAGACCTTGATGCGTAATAAAGAGATTGAATAAATAATTAGGTCATGGCTTCAGTGTCCTACAGGTTAGATAACTTTTTAAGTAATTACAAAATGAAATTGCAGGAGAAAGCGGGTTAGGTAAGGAAACTTCAAACATAAAACACCAATAACTCAAAATGTCATGCAATGATAGTTCAACACTAGTGTGAAATCGTTGGCCTGCTTACACACTGCTAAAATATATAAAAGTACAATACATAAATAATTGCCACAATGAGTAAAATGGCCACTATCTAACATGATTACGATGAATTCTAAATTACAATTTGTGCAAACAGGCACACGAGTGAACTTTGTTTTCTGTGTTTTTTTTGTCTCCATTTGTAGAATCTTTCCCCATATGGGTATTGTCAATTTGCCACCTTCCTGCTTTGTAGCATTCGTAAAAAAACACACACACACTTCTGAATATAAATTGCAGACTGCTCTGCTGAATGAACATGATTCAGCACTCGGTGTGGCTTGCAATTTCCACTTCACCTCCCTATCTGTCCCTTACTTTGCTGCAACCAGATCGATAATAAGCTTTTCAAGAACAACATCATAAAGGGCAGCCCAGTTGGAACATGCCCTAGTTGATGGCAGGTTCATTTACAGTAAGGGTCTAATGTAGACCTATGCTATTCTGGACTTGCAGTAAACCGAGCTTCCAGCTCGAAAACAATGCCTGGTCATCAGGTCAAAGCTGCATCATGTGCAGGAATCCTCACTGACATCACTTTGCAAAGNAAAAAAATCTCCTGATGACTTGGAAACAGGTCATTTTTTTCACACTTTGTTATAAGATATTGGACCTAGATGACGGGTTTACAAACGAGCTTGCCATGTATGTTTGTCTTACACCCACCCATTTCCTTAGGTTTTCCCTGCAATTCAAATAATAAATGTTGAAACATCTCGCACAAATTACTGTCAAATGTATATCTGTCAGCAAATGTTAGCATACAACAAGATCCCACAAATGGCCATGAAGCGAATCACTAATTTAACAAGAGGAATGTTGGCCAGTACACTGATAGAAACTTCCTTCTCTTTTTGAATATAGAGTTATGTGACCCTTAACACCCAACTGAACAGACAGACAGGACCTTCATTGGAACAATTTATCCAAAGGACAGCACCTCCAACAATTCAGCACTTCCCTAGTGCTGGACCTTGAACCCACAACCGTCCAACCCAGAGGCAACAGACCAGCAACTAAGCCAAGCTGACACATTCCCCATTAGTAACTTTGAGTCACTATGCTAGTCAATCTTATTATAAACTGAAGCTTTTTTGATCCAATGCGATCAAGGAATGACACAAACACATCACTGTAGAGGCAGACGTGCTTGTTGCAACACTATGCAGAAGGGGGTATATTGATGAGTTCTCAAGTTTAGTCTATATATAGAAAATGCACATTAGCATTTTATCAAAAAAAAACTTGAGGCACAAACCATTAGGCATTCGGTTTATACAATATATTCTTTGAAATTACAACTAATTATTCAATAATATACAACAGATTTAATTTAAAAATGTATATAGAGGAAACAAGCCATATGAACAAATATACAGTTTATAAATTATATCAAATCTAGAATAAATTTGCTCATGTTTTAACTAAGCTGATCATTCCAGTCAGGATGCAAGTTAACCTTTGCTTTGAAAGTTACTCTTTGCTTTGAAACTCAATGCAATACATTTAACTGGGCAATAATAAATTGTGTAATTAATATACAAAAGAGGCCAGTACCAAATTTTAGGGAATGTTAAAAATATCAAAAGGGAAGAGAAAAAGGAGTTAAAAGTGAGAAACAGAGATAGAGAATTCAGATGTAGAGGTGCAGTTGATACATGAGTGCAGAGTGGGGGTCTAGATCAGGCAGTCATGAAGATCTTTTATATTTATTTCTATGACTCATGAATCTTATCTACTGTAGAATTCAATCTTTAGAGAAAATAGCACCACATATACCATATTCTATTATATTTACAATATATCCTAGCTTGCCCATTTACTTCACAAACCGTTTATGGGATACTGCTGCATGCAAATTGGCTGTCATCTGCACTTTAAATAATCTTGAAGCACTTTAAGACATTGACAATGTGATAAGGAGCTATATTAAATACAAGGATTACTATATATTGTACTTGAGAGGTATGTGAATCACTATGGCACAAACAAAAAGGAATTGAAATCAAGTTTCAACATATCCCAGTCAATTGGAAATCCTTATTATAAATATACATAACCAAATTCTCATTTGTGTCTCAGAAGGGCTACAGAGATGGAAAAACAGACCTTTATTGAAAGGAATAACAAAGCATGTGCATCTCTTTTTTTATAGGCAATCTCAACCACTTTACTGAATTTCAAAATCATTGAAGAGTGAAAATTTACAATATACGGGGACAAAATAAATAACTCTTCCCAGGGTCAGTAGAACACGAAAACAACAAGATTTAAATGGCTTAATTTTATTTAGGAAATGCTGCCAGGGAGATTTTACACATCTCCATCCAATCTGAATCCCAAATATAAACTGCACGACAAAATATTTCAGAGCACAAATACACAAAAAGCCCATTCTGCACTTAAACCGCAGGAAGTATAATTGGTCCCAATAGGAAACGTAGCTTTGAATACACAGTACTGTGGACAATATGCTTAGCATACCTACAGCTGCCAATCACACAGGAACCTGTCATGCAGTAAAATTACAGGAACATGATCTTATGACCCTCAGCACTTCACCAGTCTTGAGAAAACAAGTTCCCCAAAGTGTTTTTTAAAAATCACACTACGCCAAAATTACAGCAACCTGGGACCTTTGGACCTTGGGCTCTGTGGGTTGGAATGCAGATGTGAAGTGTGACTGAAATCTACAGACCCATGGTTAATTTTATCGACTATATCAAAATGGTTTCAGAGCACACGAGTGTTAGTGACATGCAACACCAAAGAAATAGATTTTTGCTTATGCTAATTTCAAACAAGTAAATTTACATTCAATTTCTTTAAATACAATGAAATGTGAGTTAAGGATAGTAAAAGGGAAACCCTATACAATCCAACGGCAACATTAAATGAGTAGATTCCACCTAAGCTCTAAGCTTCCACTGACCATGAATAACTTGATTTCAGTGATACCAACACGATGAGAGCAGTAGATTTCTCTCGCACACTTGCTCACTTTATTTCGCTATCAAGTTCACCTATTAAACTTTACCAATCAAATTCCTAACAATTATTCCTATGTAATGCAAGTGTAATATGATTAACTTACTGTAAAAGTAATAAAAGGATTATATAAGTACTACCAATAACATATTTGATTCTGTAAATAATTATTTACAGAAATAAGTAAATACTTGATTATTAATTATTATTATGGTAATTATTATTATTCTATACAATACAAACCCTTTACAGTTTGAAGACGTTAAAAGCTACGTGTTTTGTCAGTTGACCAGTCTTCCGATGGGCAAGATTAAAAGGCTGAGAATTTCTCTCATAATTGGTGCATTGGAACATAAAGATCAATACTCAGAAACTCCAATTGATTCTGACAGCATTTGCAACCCTTGTGTCCTGACAAACATTGTAGTTAGCCTTATTGACATAAACACATTCATTAAGACAGCTAAAATCTGCACAAGGATCACAAGAATTATTGTTACAGGTTTATTAATTCATATTTATGGAAATTTTACTTTATTTTAGTAAAAACTAATTTGGAACAGAAGCCATTAATAATGTTATCAGAGCAAAGCAGAGCCTTGCACAATTCCTCCCAACCCCTCCTAATATGTTCACACTTTGTTATTTATCTAACCCCAATTATTTCCAAGTCTTTTACCATATGAATTTTGCTGATTTTAGAAACATATTGGAATAGAGCAGGAAGGGAAAAAATTGGTAAATCATATCAACCCATAGTATTTTACTTGCACACAGCAATATACCACAAACAGTCATAACCGTGATATAACCAATAAGTCATAACCGTGTATATTCGATTACAAAGTCATAAATTGTAAATCTGTTAATGCAAGAGTTCACTCTGAAAAGTTAAATAGCACTAAATAATTGATGCACCGTATCATATGAACTGCCCAGTCTTGCATTGCGTAAAGCCAGGATCATGAAACCTGTCGTCAATAACACAAAAAGCAACTTCAACATTCAATGTGCACCAAGCAGCTTGTACCTCAGGCTGACTGTCAGTCTGCCTCAGTTGGTAGCACCCTCAACTGTGCATCAGAAGATTGTGAGGTCAAGCCCCATGTCAGTCGTATCTTTGAGCTCAGAGTCAATGCTGGCACTCCAATACAGTGCCTGCTGACATGAAAGGCACTATACAAATGTAATTTGTTGTTGTTGTTGGGGAGCCCTGCATTGTCAGAGGTGCTTTCCTTCGGATGAGAAGTTAAAAGAAATATCACGTCTGACTGTTGAGGTGGACGTGAAAGATCCAAAGGCACTATTTGAAAACGTTTCTCCCAGAGTCTGCCTAATCTGGTGTCTCCAGACAATAATAATGCTTGCATTTGATAATAGAACCTTGTCATGTCATCAAGACAACTCAAAGAACTTCACAGAATATTCAGTAAAGTGGTGTCCCACAAACAGATGTACTGAATGTGTACTTTGCATCTGTCTTCACAAAAGAAGTGGATGCACCAAATACCACAGTATCAGAGGAGAGGGTAGAGGAAACAGATAAGTATAAACAGAGAGTAAGTACTGAAAAGGTTGACTGCGCTGAAGGTAGATAAGTCGCCCGGTCCGGACGGGATGCAGCCAAGGTTACTATGGGAGGCACGGGTTCAAATAGTGGAGGCTTTGGTTACAATTTTTCAATCTTCGTTGGACACAGGAGTGGTGCCAGAGGACTGGAGAGTGGCCAATGTGACTCCCCTGTACATAAAAGGACAGAAGGACAAACCTGGGAACTACAGGCCAGTCAGCCTAACATCAGTAGTGGGGAAACTCCTGCAGACTATAATCCGGGACAGAATAAATCTTCATTTAGAAGAATATGGGTTAATTAGGGACAGCCAGCACAAATTTGTTAAAGGCAGATCTTGTCTAACAAATCTAATAGAATTTTTCGATGAGGTAACGGAGAAGGCTGCTTTTCTGACTGGAGGTAAGTGTACAGTGGCGTCCCCCAGGGATTGGTATTAGGACCACTGCTCTTCTTAATATACATAAATGATCTGGACTTGGGTATAGCAAGTACCATTTCCAAGTTTGCAGACGACACAAAGTTAGGTAGGGTGATAACAGTGAGAAGGATGGTAGCCTACTGCAGGAAGACGTAGACAGAATGATAAAATGGGCAGACACATGGCAGATGAAGTTCAATGTGGAGAAATGCGAGGTAATGCATTTTGGTAGAAAGAATGAGGGGAGGCAATATAGGCTGGTAAGACAATCTTAAGGGGTGTAAAAGAACAGAGAGACCTGGGGGTGCAGGTAAATTGATCCTTGAAGGTGGTAGGACAGGTAGATAAAGCTGTAAAAAGGGCATATGGGATACTAGGCTTTACAAATAGGGGCATAGAGTACAAGAGTCAGGAGGTTATGATTAACCTATATGAAACACTGGTTAGGCCTCAGTTAGAATATTGTGTCCAGTTCTGGGCACCACACTATAGGAAGGATGTTAAGGCATTGGAAAGGGTGCAGAGGAGATTTACGAGGATGGTACCAGGAATGAGGGACCTTGATTATGAGGAAAGGCTGGAGAGGCCGGGATTATTCTCATTGGAGCAGAGAAGATTACGAGGAGACCTAATAGAGGTCTTCAAAATCATGAGAGGATTTGATAGGTTAGAAAGGGAAAAACTGTTTCCACTAGTGGGTGTGTTGGTGACTCAAGGTCACAGATTCAAAATCATCTCTAGATGAAGCAGAGGGGAGGTGAGAAGACATTTTTTCACGCAGTGAGTTGTTAGAATCTGGAATGCATTGCCTGAAAGGGTGGTCGAGGCCGATTCGATAACAACTTTTAAAAACGCAGTGGACGGGTATTTGAGGAGGATGGGTTTGCAGGGTTATGGGGAAAGGGCTGGGGAGTGGGATTGATATTACGTTGCTCTTTTCAAAGAATCGGCACAGACTCGATGGGCCGAATGGCCTCTTTTTGTGCTGTACGATTCTATGAAACAGCCAAGGAGTGGGTGGCTAATTTTTTTCAATTTTTTAAAAAAAGTAATAATAATCCTTGCATTTGATATAGTGCCTTATCACATCATTGAGATGTCTCAAAAGGCTTCACAGAATATACTGTAAAGAGAATTTTGACTGTATATTTTGTGGGCAAAACGTGATGGCCAATTGTGCACAGCAGTATCCCACAAACAGTCGTGGATTGAGTGACCAATTAATTTTTTTTAAAAAAAGGAATTATTACCCCCAGAAAAGCGATCCACCAATCGACTAACAACCGGGTTCTTACTTACTGCTAGATAAACAGAGGCAGTGTGGAGTAAGGAAACTTGCCGAAAGTTTTGCCCTGTTCGGAATCAAACCCAAGTCTCTTGCTTGCGAGGCGAGTGCTCTAACCACTGAGCTACAGGACTCCACGTGCCTCGGTTTGTGATTTAAGTGGATGTTAAAGGCCTCCCATTTTCCCCCCGGTCGCTTCATGGGTGTTGTGGCATATTGCTGTGTGCAATTTGGCTACCACATTCACCCACAAAAATACAGTCACAACACCTTATGGTAAAATTCTGTGATGTTGTGACAACAGAATAAGGCATCATATTAAATGCAAGATTTTTGTAAAAAAAACAAGTTTTTTTGTCCTTCAACAATGCCCATACAGCTACTTTGATGTAAAAGAGCCTCCCAAAGTACTTCAGAAATTGAGAATTAGAAATTAATACAGGCAAACACAGCTGGTAATCACCAGCAATGTGATTGTTCAAGTCCCTCATTTGCACCTTTAAATCCCTTCACATTCACAGCCCATCCATCTCTGTGACCTTCCCAAACCCTACAACCTCAGCCATTCCCTTCACTCAGTGAGCACCAGCCTTTTCACATCCCCCACCCTACCTGCCCCACCATCGGTAGATGGACTTTCAGCTTTACTACCCCCACCCTCTGGAACTCGCTCACCTTATTCAATGTCCATCTCAAGACTCTCCTTTGGTCATCTTCCCCTTCTTATCCTTAGCTTGGGCAACTAGCTAGTATTATTAAGTGCTTTGGAATATCCTCTCGACATCCAAGGTGTTACATAAATGTAAATTTGCAGTGTACTGTAATGTCCTCCAAACAACAAGATGAGTTGCCAATTTATGGAAATATTTGACATGAATGGGGGGAAAGAGAATTGGGGGCCCTTAATACCCATGTGAATCACAAGACCAAAATATTTACCATAGTCAATTTATGGGCATATTCAGGTTACTGGGGCCAGAAAAGATAACTACATCCAGCGAAGCAATTACTCCAAAATCCAAGCTATTAGTGGAAAGTTATTGTGAATCCTATCCCTTCATTCATTCCAATAATATTCCCAGAGGCAGAATTATAATGAATAAGATGATAATGTTAGTTATCGAAAAACAATATCAAAATCATACTATAGTAAAACAAATGTATAATAACAATACTATCAGAATTATCTTTGGTGCAGTAAAAAAGTGTGAGTTCAGCTATAAATGGGAACAATATCTGTAGAACTCATGTAAGTACTGTAATTCTCAAAATTACTAACTCACAATGTTCCACAGTAAATTGTGTAGCATTCAACTGTGATTTCTAAATGCTGTGGAAAACATTCAGTTTCAAAATGAAGCAAATCTTATCATTTGGTATGATTGTACCCTCAAATAAACTTTGAGCAAAAATACTCCCTCTGAATTCGTCATGGTTACATTCAACTGCATTTTAGTCTTGGGATTGAGCATGTTCAAAGAGGAATTCCCATGCAATCGGTTACTTTTCTTGTTTATGTCAACCCTTACTTGCCCTTTCTACATTGACTTAACAAATTTGAAGACTCAGATGACTCATAGTTTATGGACTGGAGAGTAATGGATGAAGCCACAGTATCACACGTTAAATGCTTTATAAAGCTGTGACAAGCACGCGATCTACGACTGTGCTCCAGTACAGATTGCTTGATTTGCTTCACATACAAACCCATCTTCAAAACTCTTTAAAAACAAAAATCAACCATACAGAGGTCCACGCAGATGACCCAATTTCATAGCAAAGAAAAACATGTTCAAGCCAAAATTAACTTTATGAACACTCAATTGAATGTATTCTACATACCAATAATATGAAAATAAGACACTGTGTTCCTCTCACACTGTAACATACGGTGATGGGGCATCCAAACAGGCCATTAGGCCCAACTCATCCATGTCCAGTGTTGATATTACACACAAGCCCCACCTCTGCTGTTCCCCTCTCCCATACCACTCTATTCCCTTCTCCCTCACCTACGCATAAAAGTTCTTTCTTAAATACATTGACACTTTTATTTGAACCGCCGCTTCCGGCACCCATTCTCGGTGCCCTCTGCAATGAAGACGTTCCTCCTGAACTCTTTATTGGATCTTCCAGGCATCTTATATTAATGTCCTTGTTTGTTGGGGACTTGAGCATCGCAATTCACTGAATAATGAAGTCACTCCAATAAATATCATTGAAATGTAGCTCCCATGCACTTGAATTAAGACTGCACCCCCCCCCCCACACACACACACACTCATATAAAGATCAAAGCGTTCACAAAGCATCCCCACTGGGTCCACAAACACCGTCAATTACGACAGCAGCACGTCTGCATGTCGGCCACAACTAAAAATATTCCATTTCTTGTGAGAGCACAGTTCATTTTGCTCTCAGATCTCATTTTGATGGCTTGTGTTCTGTGATTGTTGCCATTAGGCTTTCTGACTGAAGTCGGGACGTTGAAGCTTCAACCACACAGGCACTTTGCAACAAGACTTGTCAACAAAAACAAATCAAGTGTCAAAGGACTCGAGTCCTGAAGCTTATCGGTTTATATACAGTTTTGCAATATGGAATAGGACTTCGCATCCTGGGCCAAGAGAGCAAAAACATGCAAACACCAGAGGGGAGAGGAGGGGGGGGGGGGGGGGGAGAAAGGACCAAGATCAAGACCTCACCATATTGGCAGATTTACAGCTTCTTCTTTTAATAAACGGTTCATCACTCACCAAAACTTTATTTTCCACCTTGTCACTTTTGATCTCCACTTTCACCTTCTTCTTCAAGGCAATTTTAACCTTCCTCCCGATAACATCCCTGACGCTCTCTGGAAAACAGCAGCGAAACACAAAACTGGGGGTTTGGGCCACAAGTCTCGGATTTCCATGGAATGGCTTTGGAATCAATGATTGAGCCTTTTAACTCGTGTGTTAAAAAGCCACCGGTTTTGTGTGCGGACCTTTTTGCTTTGAATCCAGAAACCCTTAAGGCAGAAGGAGTGTGTGTGTGTGTGTGTGTGTGGGGGGGGGGGGGGAACTCTCAATAGCAACTCGCCAGTCAAAATAAAATCAGATTAAAGGGCATGAAATATTAAGGTCTGCAGCAGCAGCTCGACTGACACTGTCACTGAACACAAACGCCATCTATTCATTTGAGGGGGGGGGGTTGGAGGGGTTGGAGGGGAGGGGGGGGGGTTGGAGGGGAGGGGGGGAGGTGTTTTATGCAGAAGGACGGAGAACAAGTCGACGATTGAAAGCGACGACGAACAGCAAGAAAAAAAATTTTTTTTTAATAAAAAAACCCCCACCAGCAAAATGCATTTGCTTTGCAAAATTCTCACTGCGGTTTGAGCAGTGAGTGTGTGTGTGTGTGTGTGCGGTGGTGTGTGCATTCCTCGCTCAACATATACATCGCTAACCAGAAGAAATCTGTGCACGACCCTCTACACACACACACACACACACACATATATATAATATATATATACACACACATATAAATATAAATAACCTACAACTTGGCATTGGGATTCCTTACCGAGCAGCTCTTTGGGAACCTCGGAGGCGTCTTCGGTCATTTTGCCCACAGGAGAAGCGGAGACTGAGTGTGAGTGAGTGTGAGAGAGTGTGTTAAAGGTGTGAGTGTGTGTGTGTGTGAGTGAGTGAGTGAGTGTGAAAGTTGTCTGGTTGGCTGGTGACTGACTGACTGACTGACTGAGCGGCTACATGTCTCTGTGCTGCTGTGGGGATACAATGTTGCAGGACTCCACACACTGTATCTCTCTGTGAGAAGCCTCTTCCACTCTCTGTCGCTCTTGTTATTCCTTAATTTTGGTGGTGGTGGTGTAGGGTGGGTGGGGGGGGGGGGGGGAGGAGAGAGTGGGGGGAGGGAGGAGTGGGGGGGAGGAGAGAGTGAGTGAGTGGGGGGGGGGGAGGAAATGAGGGAGGGAGGGAGGGAGGGATGAGAGGAGGAGTGGAGTGGGGGGAAAGGAGTCACCACCTCAAATGCCTGCAGTAGCAGCAGCGACTCTCACAGGCATCCGCGAGTGGGCAAAACCCCCTCACACCCCCCCTCACACACACACACCCTCACCCCCCCCACTCACACACACACCCCCCCCCACACACCCACACAACCCCCCCTCACACACACACACCCTCACACACACCCCCCCTCACACACACCCCTCACACACACACCCTCACCCCCCCACTCACATACACACCCCCTCACCCCCCCCCCTCACACACCCCCTCACACACACACACACCCTCACACACCCCTCACACCGGGGCAGGTCCGAGCGGAAGCACAAAACCGCAGCACCGCCACCTCTCCCCCCCCCCCACCATATATATATATATATATACACACACACAGTACACCCCCTCCCACCCCCCAACTCGGCTCGCGAGATTTAAGCAGCCGGAAGTCTGTCTCCATCTCTCTCTCTCTCTCTCTCACCCTCTAAACTCAGGATTGAGAAGGCGGCTCTCCCCCTCTCTCCCTCCCTCCCTCTCCTCCCTCCCTCTCCCCCTCCCCTCTCTCCCCTCCCTCCCTCTCCCCTCTCCCCCCCCCCCTCTCTCCCCCTCCCCCTCTCTCCCCCTCCCTCCCCCCCCCCCCCCTCCCCCTCCCCCCCTCTCCCTCTCTCCCCCTCCCTCCCTCTCCCTCTCCCCCCTCCTCCCTCTCCCCCCTCTCCCTCTCCCCTCACTTTGCTAATCAGTGCAGTCACCAAATGGCTCGTGTGTGTGTGTGTGTCTTGTATGTGTGTGTGTTTTTTGTGTGCGTTTTGTGTGGTGTGTATGTGTGTGTATGGTGTATGTGTTCGGGTGTATGTGGTTGTGTGTTTGTGTGTGGTGTGTATGTGTTGTGTGTGTATGGTGTGTGTGTGGTGTGTATGTATGTGTGTGTGCATGTGTGGTGTGTATGTGTATGTATGTGTGGTGTGTATGTGTATGTATGTATATGTGTGTGTGTGTGTGTGGTGTGTATGTGTGTTTGTGTGTGTATGTGGTGTGTATGTATGTGTGTGTTTGTGTATGTGTGGTGTGTGTATGTGTTTGTGTGGTGTGTGTGTGGTGTGTATGTGTGTGTTTGTGTATATGTGGTGTGTATGTGTTTGTGTGTGTGTGGTGTGTTTGTGTGTGGTGTGTATGTGTGTGTGGTGTGTATGTGTATGTATGTGTGTATGTGTGTGTGGTGCTTGTGAGGGTGTGAGAGAAGGATGACACCGCCACCTGCTGATGTGTTGGCTTTGCATCAGCTCTGCTGCTTCCCAGTCCATGAGGATTTTGCTGTGTCAGTAAAGTCAGGTCCTTCCACACCGAGGGCTGACTTGGAGAGGTTCAGAAACACACCCACACACAGCAGCCACCTGCCCCGCAGACTAATTGACAATATTCACTGTGAGCCACTGGGAATTTATGTGGAGAAATAGCGAGAGTTTTTTTTAATTATATATGTGAATGTGTGAGATTGACATTAAAGGTTAAGGGATAAGTATAGTTGGGATACTCAAATACACTGGAATAGGGTGGTTTCTGCTGCTGGAGCTTAATTATCATCTGTGGAAAACTGTGATACAAATGTAGATAAATATTGTGACTTTTTTTCAACTGGAAGTTCTCAAGAAATGGCCCAAACGGTCTCTTGGGAGATAATGTGGTGAAGAAAATGACTTGTATTTTTCTATGTAATAGTGAAACATCTCAAAGCTCCCCATAGGGTAATTGAAGCGCCTTGGGACATCCCCTCGATGTGAAAGGCTCTATATAAATGTAATTTGTTGTTCTTGTTGTAATATTACCAATCAACCAGTCAGTCATTCCACCCGCAAGGAATTTAAACTTGCAGACTCATCTGGGTCTGGATGCTTCTTGCATTGCTGTCTTCACCATTAGTTGGGATTAAAGTATCTTGTGCATTAAAAGACTGACCCCAGTCCTTGCCAGACTGCACTGGCTGTCTATCCCAGAGTGGATCGATTTCAAGATCCTCATCCTTGTATTCAAGTCCCTGCACTCCTCTGCACCCCCCCACCTCTCTGACCTCCTCGTCCCCCGAGTCCTCCGCTCCACCCTCAGCGGCCGTGCCTTCAGCCACTACGCCCCGAAGCTCTGGAACTGCCTTCCTCACTCCCTTCGCCTCTCTTCCTCCCTTCCCATTTTCAGGTCTCTGCTGAAGACCTTTCTTTTCGACCGCGCCTTTGGTCACCTTCCTCCTCCTCCTCCTGGCTCGATCCCGGGATCCGTGACTGTAAAGCGCTCTGAGACGCCGTTCAGCGTGGAGGGCGCTATATAAATCCAAGTTGTTGTTGAACAAACCAAACAAGAACGGTCATAGATACTTAATGAAGAACTGAGTGGGGTATTTGCAATACACTTTATGTTAATTTGATAGGAGAGTATTTGGATGAGATGTTCAGGTGGGTGTTAAAGATCCCATGCCACTTTTTGAAAAGCGAAGGAAAGTGGCCTGGCAAACAAACCCCCAAGTATAATTGATCAGTTATTTCAGGGCTGTTTCTGGGTCATTGCTATGTGCAAATTGGCTATCACGTTCACCTACAAAATACACAGTCACTATACTTTGCCATAAATACTGTAAAGCACTTTGGGATGTTTGGCAAGGTGATAAGACAGTATATCAAATGTAAGGATTACTATTATTACTCATCAATCACTTCATTTTAACGGAACAATTCCTTCTACCTTGTAGGAGATATTGAAATGTAACAATGTTTCTTAACAGGATTAATAAGAAATTCCACAAGGATTCCCATTGACTGATGGTGTCTCTGCGATGGAAGTGGATTGCTTCAGAGCAGGGACAATATGCTGTGCAAGTGAGAGACCTGAGTTCAATTCCAGGCAGGGCGAAACCTTGGGCAAGTTTCCTTACTCCACACGCCTAATAATAATCCCTCAAAAAAAAACAATAATAAATTGGTTATTTTCAATCCATGACTGTTTGTGGGACACTGTTGTGCGCAATTGGCTGCCGCATTCGCCCACAAATATAGTCAATTCACTCTACAGTATATTCTGTGAAACTCTTTGGGACGTCTAGAAGACGTGAAAAGCGCTCTATCAAATGCAAGGATTATTATTATTATTATCTTTTGGGTGACACGTTAAACCAAGACCCCGTCTGCCTGTTCAGATGGACACTAAAGATCCCATGGCGCTATTCAAAAAAAGGAAGTTGCTCTCTGTATCCTGGGATCCCCCAAATAAAATTGATCATTCTCTTCATGGCTGTTTGTAGGACATTGCTGTGCTCAAATTGGCTGTTGCATTCGCTACAAAATGTTAGTGCACCTTATAGTAATTCTTGTGAAGCACATTGAGAAGTTCTCCCTATGTCGTGGCCACTATTATCAAATGTAAGTATTATTATCACAGTTCATGTGCAGCCATTGCTGAACTTTGAATCGACCTAGATTCAATTATGTCATTCAAAATGGCAGTATAGTACTAGTACTGTGAATGTTTTCCTGGTTTGGGCCTCCATCTTTGCACTTGTTGGATCCTAAATCTTGATTTCTGGATTACTGTGTGGAGTCGGTATTATACCTCACTGGAGAAGCTCCACAGAAAAGCCTGAGTAACCTAACACGGTGCAGATTCAGGGAGGAAGATTCATTAATGAAACAATATACTTTAATCAAGGTCTTTTGATTTGACGTCCTTTAGTAAAATGTAACTAAAGAGTTTTAATATATCCCTGTTCACTCCAGTAAATTTTGCGTTCTGCACTTTACTTCATTTGTTTAAATAATGCAGGTGGAAAGTGAAAGCACTACATACGGGGTACATTCCTTTTCCCCTTCCTCTCATGAACACTATCCTTCAAGTTTAAACTGAAAAATCTATAGCGGCAGATTAAATTGTTGATGTGATGAGTTCATTCCATCATGTTGTTGTGCACGTCTCTGTGTACAAACCTGATACAGTATCTTGAATTACACTTTACCCAATGACAATGTTCCATTTTAACCCCCTGCCGGGAGCAGATATAGTCATCAGTCAATGTGCAAAGAGCAGTGACATTTGCAGTAAAATTGCTAGGTACACCATGTCCCCAGTACTTTGACCTTCTCATGAACAACAGAAATCTCACCCTCTATCTGGTTCCATATTTTCTAATCTGCAATGTGGTTACTGCTCTGATGACTTTAGTTTTAGGTAAAAATCAGGGCAAATGGGATCCTGGTCATCGGATATTTCAGTCCTCAACACTGGGATTGCCATGATTACTAGGTAACAATCTGAAGAAAGCGTGTCTTTTTAAGCAAAACTTAGGATCCCCATTTGCATTTGTGAGCAGACAACCAGTGCTTTGCTATATATTTGATATAATCCTCCTTCAAGGCCGGTCTCAAGACCTTTCTCTTTGACCGTGCTTTCAGCTCCCCTCTCGACTCTCTACCTCCTCCTCGCTCGCTCCCTTCCCTCCCCTCACCATTTCCCCCCTGCTCGGGTCCTGACCCAACTGTCCAGCGCCTTGGGACGTCCTCCCGACGTGAAAGGCGCTCTATAAATGAAATCTTGTTGTTGTTGATGGGGCAATAAAAGGGCTACTAGCTCTTCTGGCTATTCACAGAAATGTTTAAGATGATGTCAAGAGGCCAGTGCTCCTTTAAATTTCATTCTCTACTATTTAAGCTATTAAAGAGCTATTTACTCGTGGAGTCCTGTAGCTCAGTGGTTAGAGCACTCGCTTTGCAAGCGAGAGACCTGAGTTCAATGCCAGGCAGGTCAGGGCGAAACCTTGGCCAAGTTTCCTTACTCCACACAGAGCCTAATAATAATCCCTCCAAAACCAAAAACAATAATAAATTGATCATTTTCAATCTACGACTGTTTGTGGGACATTGCTGTGCGCAATTGGCTGCCACGTTCGCCCACAAATATACAGTCAATTCACTTTACAGTGTGTTCTGTGAAGCGCTTTGGGACGTCCTCCCGACGTGAAAAGCGCTATATCAAATGCAAGTATTATTATTATTATTATTATTATTATTTAAGCTCTGCTCCGCTATTTTCTATTGAAGATATATCTAAGTGGAGTCCTGTAGCTCAGTGGTTAGAGCACTCGCTTTGCAAGTGAGAGACCTGAGTTCAATTCCCGGCAGGGCAAAACCTTGGGCAAGTTTCCTTACTCCACACAGAGCCTAATAATAATCCCTCCAAAACCTAAAACAATAATAAAATTGGTCATTTTCAATCTACGACTGTTTGTGGGACATTGCTGTGCGCAATTGGCTGCCGCGTTCGCCCACAAATATACAGTCAATTCACTTTACAGTGTGTTCTGTGAAGCGCTTTGGAACGTCCTCCCGACGTGAAAAACGCTATATCAAATGCAAGGATTATTATTATTATTATTAATCGAAAGGACCTGAGTGATTCCCGGGCAGGGCAAAACATTGGGCAAGTTTCCTTACTCTACACGCCTCTGTTCACCTAGCAGTAAGTAGGTTGTTAGTTGATTGGCGGATCACTTTTCCAGGGGTAATAATTCCTTCAAAATGCATTCTAAAAATAATTTGGTCACTCAATCCACGATTGTTGGTCGACAGTGCTGTGTGCAATTGGCTGCCATGTTTTGCCCACAAACTATACAGTCAATTCACTTTACAGTATATTCTGTGAAGCGCTTTGAGATGTCTCAAAGATGGGGTAAGACTCGATATCAAATGCAAGGATTATTATTAGACTCTAGGAACAGTACAGTAGCCTAATATTTGCCACAACTGGAATTCAACCATGTAATAACCATGGTGAGAAGCAAACAAATTAAGGATTAGTCTTTCTGGCCAAGTTTGTTTCCCCACAAACCCTAATGAATGGATATCAAACCAGTTTTGGTAATTCATTTCATATGCATGGTTTTTACATTTATCCACCACCATGCTTAAGAGTATCCAACCAAAACAGAATTCCATGAATTCCACTTACACATGGAAATTACCTGTATTGGAATGGAATGCACACTCTGCCGGGAGGGATGCATCCTCCTTACCTAATCACAGAGAGTATTGGGTGCAGGTTGCAAGAGCCAAGGTTTGGGGACCCCAGATTGTGCGTTGGGTACTGCTGTAGTTTAACCAAGTAAAACTGCATAGCTTGTCTGAAATCACCAGCTAGCAAGCTTTCCCGCTGCTGTCCAGCTAGGACCAGCCTACCCATTAGGACCTTGGCTTACAGGGTTAACTGAGTGGGAAGAATCCCTGCCCTCAGTGACTGGTCTGCCCTTCCAAGTCATGCAGATAAGCCAGGCTGTCTCGGCTGATATCAGAAGTGTCCCGGAGTACAGAGGACTTGGCTGGCTCAGGAACTGGACTCAGAGGAGTTGGTTGATTTTGACATTCTGTTGCAAAATGTCATTTTGAAGTCAGTTTATCTTGTTTAACTCCCCCTAGGAGGATAATCACTATTTGGTCATTTGACATCCTCCAAACATGGGTTTTTAATCCCTCCTTGAAAATCACTGCATTAGATAGAGTGGGGTTATGACTGAATGAATTTGAAGTTCAAGACGAGGATCGTGAATTCAATTTGGTGGACTACTGAGAGCCACTGGAGCCTGGCAATGACAGAAGTGTAATAATGGGTGTGCGGAGAGATTATAAATGATAGAGGTTTGGATGAGTTGGGTTTTGTGCAGGGTGTCGCTATGGAAGCTGGTTAAAGGAGGAGATTATTAATAATAATAATCCTTGCATTTGATATAGTGCCTTATTACACCGTTAAGACATCTCAAAGCACTTCTCAGAATATATTGTAAAGTGTAGTGACACTATATTTTGTGGGCGAAACATGGCAGCCAATTGGCCCACAAACAGTGGTGGATTGCGTGAACAAAAATTATTATTATTTTGTGGAGGGATTATACTCCCAGGAAGCGATCCGCTAACCGGGTTCCCACTTATTTCTAGGTAAATAGAGGCATGGAATAAAGAAACATGCCTAAGGTTTCACCCAGCACAGGAAACAAACTTGAGTTCTCTCACTTGTGAATGAGGGGTTGAAATGGTCAAGAGGCAGGTTATAGTGAAAAAGATTAAGAAATGATGGAAATGGCACTCTTGATAGTGAGCCTTTGGGTATTAGGAAAGTCCAGGGGGTGAACATGGAATTTAACAGGTGGGTACAGGAAAGAAGGGAGGTCGAGAGATCAGCAGACATGGAACCAATGTGTTTAAGGTGCAAGTTAAAGTTAAATAGGAAGAGTCAGTGTTTGGAGACTGAGAACAGAAGTATACACAATAGCCATGTTCTAGTCTAAACCATGTTAATTCCTAGAATAGATAACGTATGCAATGGTGTTTTGTTGATTATTAGGTGCTTTAGAACTAAATATTTAACAGTCAATTTTTTCCCAGTGGCACTTTTGAGAATGTGCATAATCCATGGAACAACCTAAGTTGTTTCCATAGTGATTGAATCCTTCCAATGTTACTCAGTTTCTTATAAGTGTTCACAATCTAACGTGGTGCCAGTCCTCAGCGACAGCACCATCACGCTTATGTGCATTCAAATTGAATTCGCTTTTTATATCTGATTACTTGTTTCTGCAAGATGCAGTGTCCTATGAAAGAAAATAAATCCTTTGTAAAGGATCTTTCATGAATGATTCTTTGAAATAATTAGATGCTTTTCATTAATCGAGTAGCTGTATATATGTCAATCCTTCAAAGATATTTTGTTGACAGCTTTTATTTGCATCGACTACGCCAACTCTTCCCTCCACAAGCTGCAGATCATTCAGAACTCTGCAGCTCGTGTCCTCTGCTGCACCAGGCTCTGTGATCCCATCACCCCCACCCTTGCCTGGCTTCACTGGCTCACCATTTCAGAGGGTAAGATAACTTGTACAAACCACAGCTATTGCTTGCATGACTAAAGTAGGAAAAAAGTGGAAATTGTAAGTAAACATTGATGTAAGGTAGATGTTAGACTGTAACAAATATGTGGGATTGAGTTTAAAACGTCACATTTCAATTAAAAATGAGTCACAAAAGTAATCTGTTAATGTTGTTGTACCCAGAAATTATAACGACTTGAGAGTGAGATAAAGCTTATAATTTAATTTTGATTATACAATATTGTCCTGCAGCAGGTATTATAATGTGAGAGTGGAGAGATATTGGACCCAGAGATCAGTATACTTTAGTGCCAAGGAGTGGTCTGTGGCAGAGTGGGCAAAATGGGCCGAATGGTTTTCTCTTGATCATTTATTTCTGTTTTCCTTTAATGTTTGTTATGCTGGTCAGAAACACAATGTCTTGCCATATGTTTTTTTCCTATAAGGGTTATTTTTGATGAGAGCAATGAATTGCTGATTAAGTTTAAGTATAAAATGTTTTGGAATATTCAGATAATGAATAGTCAGTGGATTGTACATCCAATATTGCTTGGTCAATTGATCTTTACTACATTTTCAACCACAATAATGTTGTTTAAAGGCACACTTTCAGTAATTGCACTTAGTGAAAAATCTGTGGACATTGGAGCTGAGTCCAGGAGAGAATGAAAGCTGTGGAGTTCTGGCCTCCAACCATTCGTATTTCTACGTGGCCAAATTTCCCTTAATTCCACTTGTAATAATCTTTGCCATAAGCCTCTTATGTAGTGCCTTGACATGCACGGAAGCAAGTTATTTTTGAGAAAGGCATGAAATACTTATACTATATCTCCTGCAATATCTGATGCCTGTTTTTCAGTGATAATGCATTTAGCAACAGATCAAGCCGGCCTATGTAAATATATAATTTGTTCTTGTAATGTGGCATGAGCTGGAGTGAGGAATAATATTTTAGAAGAGCTGATTTCTAGCTGTGAGGAAAGAACTAATACATGGAAATGCTTGGGAATGCAGTATGTCTTAAAGGTGAAAAAACCTTTGAATGCTTTTCAAAGGTACACTTCAGGAGATCAATGCATTACTTTATAGGATATGGTAATGGTCACTAAACAAAATAGGTAATTTAAAAATATCAATTCTGTATACGTCGTACAGGCGGTTAATGAAAATTTTAAGCTAAATGATGAAGAGAATAATCCAAGATAAGGCTTTATGTGTGATGTGCCATCCTTTGGATGAAACGTTAAACCGAGATTCTGTCTGTTCAGGTGGATGTTAAACAGCCCATGGCGCTATTCAAAAGTAAAGTGTGTTTCTCCTGGTCTCCTGGCCAACAATCCCCCAATAAAATTGGCGACTCATTCTATGGCTGTTTGTGGGACATTGTTGTGCACAAACTGGCTGCTGCATTTCGCCCACAAAAGACACAGTCAATCCACTTTACAATACATCCTGTGAAGTGCTCTGAGACGTCTCAACGATATGATAAGATGTTGTATCAAATGCAAGGATTATTATTTTAGAAATTATTTGAAAATAATTTTAATTACAACTGCCTGTATTTGTGAGTGTTTTTTTTGGAAAAAACATCAATGTAAAGTAGCTGCCTTTCTCATTATGGTGTTAAAGCCAAACACTGAAACATAATTTGGGGAAGGGGAATTCTACCTGGAACTGGGACTAGCTTTATTCTATTTATTTGATATTTCAGAATGTCCAGAATTTGTCAAATTCTTAAATAGCCTTAATTTTGAAGTTATTTTAAGAAACTACAGAATACATAGTTGACTGTATATTTTGTGGTCGAAACACGGCACTGCAGTGTCCCTCAAACAGTCGTGGATTGAGTGACCCAATTTTTTTTTAAAAAAGGGATTATTACTCTTGGAAAGAGATCTGCCAATCAACTAACAATTGGGTTCCTACTTGCTGGTAGAGGCATGGGAGTAAGGAAACTTGCTTAAGATTTCACCTTGCCTGGGAATCGAATCCGGGTCCTCTCGCTTGCGAGGCGAGTTCTCTAACCATTACGCTGCAGAAGGATGTAGATGCATAGCTGTGAAGACCATTGTTAGGCAGACAGATGGGGCACAATTCTTTTTATTTTAGCCCAGAGGCTAATTAATAGTGAGAACGGTTACCAGAAAAAGGAGTAGAAGTTGGGATACTGGACTCATTATTACAAACCTGCTTGATGCTGTAAGGGCAATGGCAATCAAGTGGGATTGAAGCTCTGTGAGGGCTGAGATCAAATAAGACAACATTTATTTTAATCTAAAAGGACGAAAACCATTCTGTAAAGTAAGATTCAATTTAAGAATTTCCAAAATTCCCCATAATTCCAAAATTGATAATAATAATACTTGAATTTATTATAATAATGATAATTCTTGCATTTGCTATAGTGCCTTATCATGTCATAAGGACGTCTCAAATTGCTTCACAGGATGTACTGTGAAACCGAGTGACTGTGTATTTGTAGGCCGTGTATTTGTGGGGGATTATTAGCCAGGATACCAGGAGAAACTCCCTTCTCTTTTCAAATAGTGCCATGTGATTTGTAATGTCCACCTGAACACGGGACCTTGGTTTAATGTCGCATCTGAAGGACGGCACCTCCGATAGTGCAATGGCCCCCCCCACCAGCACTGCATTGGAGTGCAGACTATATGATTTCAAGACCCAATGTGAGATTTGAACTTGCAACCTTCTGACTCAGAGACTACCACTGAGCCAAGATGACAATCTGTATATTGTTAATATGCAATACACATTTACATGTATATACTGTTTTCACATCAGGAGGATGTCCCAAAGTATTTAGCAATAAGCAGACAGTCTTATTATAATAATAATAATCATCATCATCCTTGCATTTGATTTGGCGCTTTTCACGTCTTCTAGATGTCTCGAAGCACCTCACAGAATAGATTATAAAGTGAATTGACTGTATATTTGAGGGCGAAATGCAGCAGCCAATTGCGCACAGCAGTGTCCCACAAACAGTCATGGTTTGAAGTGACCAATTTATTATTGTTTAATTTTCTTGAGGGATTATTATCAGGCATCTGACTAAGGAAACTTGCCCAAGGTTTCACCCTGCTGGGAATTGAACCCAGGTCTCTCGCTTCAAAGCGAGTGCTCTGACCACTGAGCTACAGGACTCCACATGCTTTATTTGGAAAGAAAAGATGAACATTTGTGTCACTTAAAAAATTACATTTGTACTTGGAGTGAACGCAGAGGAGTCCTTCTGGGTATTAATTCAAGGTTTGCAATGTCTATAAGCCTGCAGGCTTTGAACCTTTCAAATCAAATAATGTACACAAGGGACATGGATGATTGTGAAGAGTAGTATACTGTAACAGGATAAACCTATCTTTAAAAAATCCAGAACTATCTTAACTGTTATTGTCAAATTTTAATCTGCTCCCATGCACTTAAACTGTTTCTCCCCTAAGAAATACAATTCAGAATGTCAACTCTTGTGAATCATTGTAGTTAACACAACATGAGTTGAAAATTCACTAATAGTCACAATGTAAACATTCAGAAATGAGCTAAAATTGAAATATGGCATGTCATTTGCATTATCAATTATGATGCCTAGTGCACATATCTGAATCTTGATAAACATAACAAAGTTGTAAATAAGCATTGTGCCTTTTGCCAGATCAAGTTTGTATTTATTCCGATTTCACTGAGCCACTTTCTCTTGAAGCATATCGATACATATCAGTAAATGTGAAATAATTCCCATTTTTGTTTTCCAGAGTCTACATCAAGTACTCTCAGAGAAGCTACGAATTAGAAGCTATTCTATTATACTCCAATAATCTATCTCATAAAAAACAATGGCACAAGAATGCCATTTTCCATTACAAACAAACAACACTCCTAGATGAGAGCTAACTTTCTTCAATTAAACGTCAACAAGACGTTTAATTGATTCCTGATTTTCATTATTCAGGTAGCTGCATATATATGTAAATCCTTTAAAGACATCTCTTTTATTTGCAATGTATAAGCCAACTCTTCCCTCCACAGGCTGCAGATCATCCAGAACTCTGCAGCCTGTGTCCTCTCCCGCCCCAGGCTCCGTGACCCTATCAGCCCCATCCTCGCCTGACTCCACTGGCTTCCCATCAAAAAGAGGATACAAGATCCTGGTACTCATCTTCAAAGCCCTCCATGGCCTTGCTCCCCCCCACCTCTGCAATCTCCTACCCGCCTACAATCCTGCCTGCACCCTCTGCTCAGCGGGCTCTGGCCTGCTTCATGTCCTCCGTCTCTTGAGACCAAGAAGACCAAGAGACAGTCTTGAGGCTAAGAAGACCAAGAGGATTTTAACACTCATAGTATCATCAATTATGTCATGAGATATTCTTTTTCTGAGGTTTGTATGGGGTTTTTCAAGGTACTTTACCCTGTTAATGTTTATTTAGGTGCAGTCCTGATAGTGTAGTGGATAGAACTACAGTTTGGAGAGCAGGAGCGTTCTGGTTTGAATCCTGGTCCGTGCTTAATTATATAAGAATAATAATAATTCTTGCATTTGATATAGCGCTTTTCACGTCTTCGAGATGTCTCAAAGTGCTTCACAGAATATACTGTAAAGTGAATTGACTGCATATTTGTGGGGGAAATGCGGCAGCCAAATTGCACACAGCAGTGTCCCACAAACAGTCGTGGATTGAAGTTCCTGGTGTAAGATGAGGGTATGTGTCTTATACTGTACTCTTATTTGTGTGTGTGTGTGTGTGTGTGTATGTGAGCAGGGTGGGGCAGCTTGGTGGGGAGAGGTCAGGCTTGGCTGTGATGCACTCTAGAGTCAAGTGCCAGCTAACAGTCATTGCCAAGACTCACTGCCAATAGGACAGCCAGTGCCTGTGGAACGTACCCAGCAAGAGGCTAGATAGGGAGCAGGGCAGCAGCTCTAGGGGAAAAAATTAAAAATAATTGGACATATCAATTAAAATATGAATTTTTAAGTTTTCATCATATTCAGTTTTTCTTTTAGACATTATTTCTCAGTCATTGGTAACACTTAATGACCATTGAGTTCCCGTATGCAGCATTGTTTATTTTATGACATTAAAACAACCATTTGTTCTGACTGTTTTGGGCATAAATCACCTACAAATACACAGTCAATACACTTTACAGAAATTTCTGTGACGCCCTTTGGGGCATTTTGACATATTAGGGTGTTATATCAAAGATGAGACCATCCCAGTTGTTGTTTCATTCTGTAGTCATATGAATCTTAAAATTTAAGATTATTGCCTTCTCTTGATGTGTACGGTTCCACAGGCACTGGTTGACCGATTGATATTCAGAACAATATATTGGGAACATCGCTGCGTGTAAATTGGCTGCCACATTTGCCTACGACATATCCAGTCACTACACTTTACAGTGAAATCTACAGGACAACCTTCTGCCTCTATGGCAAGAGTGCTACCAACTGATCAATAACAGCATGAATCAAAACCCACAAACATGACATGTTTAATCTGAATACATACGTCATTTGCAGAGAGAAATATTGGAGCTTTTCATTGAATCAGATTAAAAAATGTGAAAATAAAATAATCCACCACTAGGGGGAACCACAGTACCAAATGGAACAATTCTGCCCGAAGACTGACATTTGCATTTGTACAATTTTCCATGTTTTCAGTGTATCGTTTAGGATTGTGACCTGAAAGCAAGGATGGACAAAATGCGTAGTATTAAAATAATCTTTTGAATAACTCACAAGAAGCAAAAATATAAAGCGAAGGAAAACAGCTGCAGGACATAAAATTAAGTCAAAGCACAAAGTGCTGTTTTGTTTTCATAAAATCAAGTCAGTGGCTTGGTATAACATTGAAATGATGCAATTTCATATTGATATTGTTTCTATTATGATGAGTTAATTATTTCACTTTAAACACAAGGAATTTTTAATGTGCAAATTGTGTTTTTTATAAAGAAGCATCAATAAGTTGACAGATTTATACGTCTCTTGGCCAACTAGAGACTATTCTCCTTGGGGAGAAGGTAAGTGGGTCTCCTTGGAGCTGAACTGGCTCCAAGGTGACATGTTTGGCAACAGCATGTCAGAATTGACCCAATCATCTGTGGTGGTCTCGGTCGCCCAGTTCCTGAACCAGGCACGGCTGCAGTACTGCTGATGACAGCACAGTCAGTCTGGCTCACTGGCAGGACATGGAAGGGCAGACCAGTGACTAGGGATAGGGAGTCACTCAGCTCCCATTAACCTTGCAAGCCAAAGCCCTAACAGATAAGGTGGTCCTAGCTGGACAAGCAAGAGGAAACCTTGCTAAACAGTGTTTCAATGGCAAGCTGTGTGGTTTTAGATGGTTAGACTCCAACACACACTCTGGGGTCCCCAAGTCTTGGTTCTTGACAACCAGCACCTAATACTTTCCAGAATTGGTTAAGAGCGCATTCTATTCAAATAAATCTTTCTGGAAATTTCATTGGATGCATGGAATTCTCAATTTTGTTTGGATACTTTTAAGCATGGTGATTGGTTTCTGCGTGTGTATGATACCCGACTGACCAAGATAACTGTGTGTAATATTCTCACCAGCAACTGACATGCTCATTTGTATGTAGAGCTTCATCTGAGGACATTTATACTTAGTTTTTTTAGATTTAAAATATTATAATTGGTTACTTTAAGCAGGTTTTTACAATAACCGGTCCATCAATTCTCTTCAGTTCGGAAATGGAGTTTGGAATCAAACTGCTCCTGAAATGTAACTTACTCTTCACTTTTGGCAATAATATGTCATGAAAATTGGATTGAATTAATCTGAAATGCTCAATATGAAATATTACACAAGAACCTCAAGCATTCAAGCTGTTATTTGAATCACTTACGCTTTGATTCTATGTTTAGCCTTGTAGTTGACACAGTTAAGCAGAAGCCTCACATGCCACAAATTACAGGACAAAATGATCAGTTTCCACTGACATTGTCTCTTTTGATTCCTCCAATTGCTGTCAAATACCTTATAGGTATTTCCGACAGGTTTCAAAAAATATTCATGAATATCAAATCCTGTAGATAACTGAACACGTTGCATAACACCACGGGAACTCAAGTCTTCACCTGTGGAGCACTTTGAGATGTGTCTATGACATGATAAGGGGCTATATCAAATGCAAGGATTATTATTGACTCTATTTCCTTCTACATCACACAGGTGGGGATGCTGTGCATCTCATTATCCACAAAGTTCAGTTACATTTCTAATTTCACATATTCAAACATCCTGTCTTGACTCTTTTACCAATCTGAGAGGTTTAGTAGCAATCTTTTGAAAGACATGGTCACACTTAATAATTATGATTTCCTTTTCGCTCTCATTTGCACACAACATGTTTCAATATATTTTAATAACAGAATCTTCCTATACAAAACATTCAAGGACATTGAAGTATGGTTTGAAAGAGGCAAAACCAAATCAAGGTTACCTAAGTACAATTTGGATAATTTTGGAAACACTGATTTTGATTTTTCAGGCATTTCTGGTGTTATAAAGCCTGACTGGCTACACAGGCAACATTCGTTATATATTTTTAAAAATCCTTACCGACATGAGGAATCAATTCCTGGGTAGATCTCATTAAAACCAGTTAAATTCATAGAATCATAGAAAGTTTACAGCACAGAAGGAGACCATTTGGCTCATCATTTTTGAGCTCCCCCACTGGAGTACTTCCATTCCCCTGCCCATTCCCGAAAATATATGTTATGTTAAATCATGGTCCTGTGTGCCTCTGTGGGGCATTGGTGTGCACAAAATTGGCTGCCGCATTCATCCACAAACACACAGCCTCACCACTTTACAACAAATGTAAGGATTATTATTCAGGTTTTACTAATAATAATCCTTGCATTTGATATAGAGCCTTATAATGTCTTTGAGACGTCTCAAAGCATTTCACAGAATATACTCTAAAGTGAATTGATTGTATATTTCGTTGGCGAAACACAGCAACCAATTTTGTACAGCAGTGCACCACAAACAGTGTAGATTGAGTGACCAAATAATCATAAGTTTTTTTTAAGGAATAATTACCTCCAGAAAAGTGATCTGCCAATCGACTACTAACTGCTGGGTAAACAGAGGTGTGTGGAGTACGGAAACTTGCCCAACGTTTCGCCCTGCCCAGGAATCGAACCCAGGTCCTCTCGCTTGCGAGGCAAGTGCTCTAAGGTACCTTTTTAAAAAGGCTATTGCAGATTTGGTTTCAACAGCCATTTGTGGCAAAGCACTGCACATTTCAACAAACATTTGTGGAAAGATCTTCTAACTGTTCTCTTTTCTGGTGATAATTTTCAATTTCCTTTTCAGATTCCCCATTCACTCTCTGTATCTACCCTTTCAAAAACATGCATAATTGTGGAGCATTGCTGGAAATATTATTAAGAGTGGGGAAAACTGGGGAACTGTAGGAAGAGTTCACTTATCTTTTGAAAACTATAATAATGATTTATGAAGAACCTTATCACGTGTATTTGCAGGCAAACTCAGCAGCCAAATTGAGCATAGCAATTTCCTACAAACAGCCATGAAGTGAATGATCAATGTTTGCCTCCAAAATACAAAGTCACTACACTCTACAGCAAATTCTGTGGAGGGCTTTCAAATGTTTTGACAACACAATAAGGAACTATATCAAACATTATTACTATTATTGGACAAGAAACCAGGAGAAACTCTTCTCTTTTCGAATAGTGTCATGGGATCTTTACCACCTGAACAGGCAGGCGAGGCTTAGACTTAACGTCTCATCAAAAGGATAACACACCTTACAATGCAAGATCTACCCTATAATGAGCTTCAATCCAACCACACTATCTTCTGGGGTAGTTCATTCAATGATAATAAACCAATATACAGATATTTAGGTTCACAAGTGGAGTGTAAATGGAGAGGCTTGGCAGCACAGAGAGTGGGTATTCAATTAATATATCTGGTTTTCAGAGAGACAAAATATATCAACCAGGTAACGTCCTGTAATTTAAGAAAGAAACTGAAAAGAATTTGTAACCTGAGCAGCTCAGATTTTTGGAATGCTTAACAAGGTTGAAAGGGTTCAGAACTGGGGAATGCAGTGTTTTGGGAAGCCAGTTCAGGGAATTTGATTTGCGATAACTGTGGTGCCTCTCCAGTCATACTACAACTAAAACAAAATCCACTTGCGAACTTAATTGTTGAATGGCTCACCTAATAATGTTAAAAAAAATCAACCAGCGTTCATCAGTGTTTAGTTGAGTTTTGCACAAGGGCTTTCTGATGTTATTTACATAAATACAATACATATCTACAATAGAATACATATCTATATAAACACAAGAGGTTTTTGAAAGTTGCGTGGGTGGAACCACTTTCCTCGGACCACTGCTAGCTCCTAAATAATTTGGAGCACCCAGTACAATCACTCTCTGCCATCTCCAAATCCACTGTGCTTATGGTCACCTTCTCCCTGCCCCCACCCACCCCGGCTCAGGTGTCAGGCTGTGCCACTTTTAAGTGCTTTGAGCTGTTGTTGTTACGCCAGTGCAGGAACCATATCAAATGAATGGTTATACAATCCACGACTGTTTGTGAGACACTGCTGTGCACAATTGGCTGCTGCGTTTCGCCCACAAATATACAGTCAATTCACTTTAGAGCATATTCTGTGAAGCGCTTTGACACCTATATAGTACAAGGAGTAATGTTTGCTCCTGAATGGAGAGAAGAAGGTTGGTATTTTTGGTATTTACATTGTTATGACTTGTCATTTGCTTGTTACACATTGTTTTTTTTAAAAAATTTAAAAATGACAAAATCTAAACTCACAAAGGACTGGTAATACGTTAATATATATTTGTAGTCAGCCAGGTGCACGACACAGACAGAAAACCATCACCATGCTTAAGAGTATCCAAACCAGACTGGGAGTTCTATATATGTATGTCACCTACACATGGACATTTTCTATTTGTCTGGTATGGAATACACACTCTTTCTCTCACCTAAACCTAGATGGTTTCATTGCAGGTTGTCTGAAGCCCAGGCTTAAGGATCTCAAAATGTGCATTTGGGCTGAATCACTTGAAGTTAATCGGTGTCATTCCAAACACTATCTGAGAAGCTTCCTCCTACTTGTTCAACTAGGACCACCTTATCATTTAGGTTCTTGCTTGCCACATTAACAGGGGTCAAGTGGGTAAAATCTCTGCTTTCCTCTTTATAAAATAAAACATGATAATATTACCATGACATTTGCATACTGTATTAGTTTCTGGATAAACCAGGTTGAGAATGCATGGCACTTTGTTTAAGGAGATAAGGCCCCTTTAAGTTTGAAGCAGTTGCCACAGAAATACTGATCTGTCTGGGTTCTATTAATTATTTCCCTTTAAATCACGATAATTGTCTAGACTATGATTAGGAAGGAATGCTTGTTTAAACTAACATGAGTTTCTCAATTAATATCAAACGTTTAAAGAAAATCTAAAGTAGGTAATTATACAACCAAGCAGTCAGCAATTTTACAAAGTGTCTAACTGGCTTCAAACTGTGCTTGTTGTCAGTTCATGGTTCAGTCAATTGGATTAGTAGATTTCTGCTCCAGATTTACTTATTTTGCAGTTTCATGTGACTGGACAGACTATTTTAATCTAGATCATGAGCAAACTGCAGGAAAATATCATTTTGCACAATAGATTTGTTCATAAAATATTTAAATAGATACCTCACTTTAATATAATGCCACATGTATTAACCTGGTAGATCTGGACTGCTGAGGAAGTTAACGTAACTTTACATTATTTAAGCTTTATGGACTGCTATAAGAATTTAAACATATCCATTCAAACACCGGCAAGCTGACTTAAGGCTGATCATACTCAGGCTTGTATAAGCAGGCTGCAGGGTATGTTCTCTTATGTTCTCCTAAATCATTCTCGGTCACAATAAATTTAATATAGCACCTTTCACATCAGGAGGGCATTTCAAAGTGCTTCACACTTTTACTGGGACCTCTCCTGTTCCTTGTATATATAAATGACACTATAAAGACTCTGATGATCGGTTACAACACAGCACTTTACTCCAACCATGACCTAGAAAGTAAGAACGATACCAGGAATGAGGGGTTATAGATTTGAGGAGAGATGGAAAAGTTGGCATTAACTGTTTGCATTGGAGTAGAGAAGGTTGAGTGGGGACCTGATCGAGTTGTACAAAATTATGAGGGCCTTTGACAGGGAGGGAATGCCCTGCCAAGTAAGGTGGTGGAGACATTGTGGGACTCCTTTTTGTTGGTCAGCCAAGTGTCTGTCACATGTGGAAACCCATCACCATGCTTCAGAGTATCCAAACCAAACAGAATTCCATGCATCCCACCTACACGTGGAAATTCCTTGTATTGGAAAGGAATGACCACTCTCTCCCTGAAGGGACACATCCTGCTTTCTAATTTCCGAAAGTATTAGGAATAAGGAATATTACAGTTTAGTAAAATTCCAAAAATCTCTTCCATAATTGTACATCAAGTAATTTGTCGCAGCTATAAATCCTTTTTCAAATTCTCTATAGCCTTGCTTTGTGGAAACTGGACTATCTTACTTTTTAATACCTGTCTCTCTCTTCCCACTGTAGAGGAAGAATGGATGACTGAGATGAAGCTGGTGAAATTAATGTCCAAATGAGATTAGAGTTACGTGGAGTTTGCTGAGTGGACCTAAAGAGTCCTGTAGCTCAGTGGTTAGACCACTAACCTTGCAAGCGAGAGACCTGGGTTCTATTCCCGGCCAGATGAAATGTTGGGCAAGTTTCCTTACTCCACAAACCTCTGTTTACTTTGTAGTAAGTAGGAACCCAGTGGTTAGTCGATTGGTGGATCTCTTTTGCGGGGATGATAATACCCCCCAACAAATAATACGTTGGTCACTCAATCCACATCCCTGTGGGGGACACTGCTGTGTGCAATTGCCTCCCGCATCTTGCCCACAAAATATACAGTCAATTCACTTTATAGTATACTCTGTGAAGTGCTTTCAGACGTCTAGAAGATGTGAAAAACGCTATATCAACTGCAAGGATTATTATTACTATTATTTGGCAGAGAGGTGGGATGGGGAACAGTTGAACTAGATTTGGGTTTTTTTAGAATGGGGATTAGATACCAGAATGAGAAAAAGACAGGTACTTGAGGAGGAGATAGGAAAAAATATTACAGATTTTTAATGTGTTGGTTAGCCACATGTCTGACATGTGGAAACCCATCACCATGCATAAGATACCCTAATTCAGGAAAGCATTAGGTGCATGTGTGCAGGACCTCAGAGTGTGCGTTGGGCTACTGCTGGAGCTTAATCAGGCTAAGAAAAAAGGTCACTCAATCCTCAATTGTCTGTGGGACACTGCTGTGCGCAATTGGTTGCTGTGTTTTGCCCACAAAATATACAGTCAATTCAGTATATTTACAGTATATCCTGTGAAGTGCTTTGAGATGTCTCAAAGACGTGATAAGGCGAGATGTCAAATGCATGAATTATTATTGTTATTATTACTAAAACACACAGGCAATCTTCATGCTGCTTGTCCAGCTTGGACCACCCCACATGTTGATGAGGAATTCTTAATACGTGAGAAAGTTGGAGGGAATGTGCATGAAAATATAGAGGAAGATCCTGCAGCCTTGGCTAATATTAGGTTTTCTTTTAAAATAAAGTGGTGTTTAGTGCAGGATTTAACTTTTTTTTAGGATTGGGTAATTTAAGACCTGAAGTGATGCGCCACCAAAGAAAAACCTGCTAGTGATATTCAGGTAAATTTAAAACCCATTTTCATTCCCTGCAGAATAAAAATATACCCATTGATCTTCTGTTAAAAAGCTATTGATATAAAGATAAACAAGATGATTTACATTCCAGTGTGCTGGTGGGTTAATGTTCAGGTTTGGATGTTCAGTTCTAGTTGATAAGTTTTGTTTTTCTTCTTGGTTTAGTTTGTCAAAAGGGCAGCTGAAACAGGTCCTAATCAGGGTTCAGACATTCTCCCCAACCCTGGGAATAGCAGGTGTTCTGGCCAACATTCCTCAAGATAAAATTAGTCATTCATTTCATGGCTATTTGTGGGACATTGCCATGCATAAATTGCACAGTCAATTACCAGTCACTATGCTTTACAGTACATCCTGTGAAGCACTTTGAGACATTTGACCACGTGATAATGTTCTATATAATGTTCTATATTGAATGCAAAGATTATTATTATTCTTTGTGGGAGTGAAATAGTCATGAATGAAAGCATACAGAAAATATTCAGAATCCAGTGCATTCTGAGGTAGGGGCTTGCCACATTCAAGATTTCAAGGAACATTTAATGTTTTTTTCAAAAAACTTGCCCTAATTGTGTACAACAAATGATATAATCGAAATCTAGTTTACCTTCAGCCAGATATTGTCACATTTGTCTGTAGTCAGGACATACCTCTTCAAATGCCAAGCTGCTCCAGTGCTGTATATTATGGGGAAGATCCAAGTACAGGTGTGGTTTTGTGATATTGTGATGTATGTCGATGTCAGTGAGGGCCAAGAAATTTTGAAGGTTTGCTTGCCTTATTTAGAAAATGATTTTCCTTTTTTCAGTGTACTGTCACTCCATAAGCGTTTCGCCTACAAAATATACATTAAATACACTTTACAATATATTCTATGAAGCACTTTGAGGTGTCTCAATGACGTCAAAAGGCGTTGTTTCAAATGCAAGGATTATTATTATTTTATTATAAGCAAATACAGTCAGGCAGATGCCCTTTAATTGGGCAACAGGGTATTTATTTGAAGCTACAAATTGGAAGACTTCAGTGTGGTTGAGTAGTCCTAAGAAACGCAGACATACGCACTATTGTATCAAGCTGGAAGCCTCACTGGATGTATTGTTGAGTGTGATCCAGCTGGAAGTGATGCTGGGAAGTACTGAATGTATGGAATTAACTTTGGTGTGCCTGTAAAATAAATCCAATTTACACTAGATCACAAGAGAGATTTGGATGAAGAAGGCCCATCTTATCTTTCCAGAGAACCCACCCTATTATTGCCCCATCAGAGAAACAAGCTGTTGTTTAAATGTTGTTTAAAAATGTTTTTAAATTCACTGCCCCTTCTCTTCCAGGACTTGGGTATAGGGAGTACAATTTCCAAGTTTCCAGATGATACTAAGCTAGAAAAAGTCGTAAAGAGTGAGGAGGATAGTAGCAGGCTGCAAGAGGACATAAACAGGCTGGTAAAATGGCAGATACATGGCAGATGAGGTTTAATGTGGAGAAATATGAAGTGATGCATTTTAGGAGGAAGAATGAAGAAAGGCAATATAAGCTGATGGTATAATCTTAAAGGGGGTGAGAGATCAGAGAGACTTTGGGCTTCATATAAATAAATCTTTGAAGGTGGCAGGACAGGTAGATAAAGCTGCTCAAAAAGCATACAGGATACTAGGGTTTATAAATAGGGGCATAGATTACAAAAGTCAGGAAGTTATGATGAACCTTTATAAAACACTGGTTTGGCCTCAGCGGGAGTACTGTGTTCACTTTAGGAAGGATGTCAAGGCTTTGGAATGGGTGCAAAGGAGATTTACCAGGATGGTATCAGGAATGAGGGATTTCAGTTATGAGGAGAGGCTAGGGAAGCTAGGATTATTCTCCTTTGAGCAGAGAAAGTTAAGAGGAGACTTAATAAAAGATTTCAAAATTATCAGGCGATTTGATAGGGTGAACAAGGTGAAACTATTTCCACTGGCAGTTGGGTAGGTAACCCAAGGACACTGATTCAAAATAGTTGTTGAAAGAAACAGAGGGGAGGTGAGCAGAAATATTTTCACACAGCGAGTTATTCGGATCTGGAAGGCATTGCCTGAAAGGGTGGTGAAAGCCAATTCGATAACAACTTTTAAGAGAGTAGATAATTATTTGGTGAGGACAAGTTTGCAGGGCTATGGGGAGAGAGCGAGGGAGTGGGATTGATTTGGATAGCTCTTTTCAAAGAGCCGGCACAGACATGATGGGCCAAATGGCCTCCTTCTGTACTGTATGATTCTATGATGGGTATTTGTGAGACATTTATGTATGCAAATTGACTGTTCAGTTCACCTAAACATGCAGTCATGTTTTACAGTAATTGACTGTGAAGCAGTTAAGCCTGTATAGGTGCTATATGAAATGCAATAAAGATTATTATTATTATTATCCTGTGACAGCTCCTTCTTGCTGAAAAACAAATGTGAGCTTTTACAACTTTTAAGAGAGGAGTAGATAATTATTTGAAGAGGACAAGTTTGCAGGACTACGGGGAGAGTGAGAGGGAGTGGAATTGAATTGGGTAGCTCTTTTCAATGAGTTGGCACAGACGCATTGGGAAAAAAAATGTCTACCCATTTGGCCTTTTCTTTGGCACATAAAGATGTCTCAACAACGTGATAAGGTGCTATATCAAATGCAAGGATTATTGTTATTGAAAATCATGTGGGAGAAATTATTATCCAGATGTTGGGAGTGGTTCATTCCCAAACTCGCCTTTGAGGATATACTTTGAGAATGTTTTAATCACATCTTCTGTCCAGGCAATAAAGCTTGCCCTACTTATCATTGACGTTATTTAAGGAATGGTAATATGGTTAGTAATGTCACATTTTCTCTCTTCTCTAAATATGATAGACTCTATCTCTTTTCACAGCTTAACTTTTCATTAAACCACTTCTAGTTCCTGTCACCAAAATTGCTGAAGGATGCATTTTATTAACTATATTATATGTAAACATCTGCTGAATGTGTTTACCCTTGAGTTGGATCAATAAATCTTAGCAAGCTCTTGTTTAACAGATTGTACAAACACTTCTGTGTTCCATTTGATGATGGGAATGAACTTGCTTTGTATGATTACATTTGCTCTTACAAAGCTCTCAACATTAGATGGGATAAGAGGATAAGATAGGACACCCTCCCCTGTGTGCCCCTGCCCACCACCGCATCTAACTTCCAGGCTCAGTGCAGGACTTGACTCCCTTCTCTTTTCAAGTAATGCCATTAGATCTGTAACATCCAGCTGAACAGGCAGACAGAACCTTGGTTTAACATCTCATCTGAAGGATGGCACCTTCAATAATGCAGCAACTTACACTATTTAAAATTTTGACATGTGGCGAGCAATCCACGCGCTTTCAGTTCGTACTGTAGCCAATTTATATTTTGTGTGATATTCCGTACCATTTATTTACCTGCAATAGGGTCAATATGGTGGGTATATATACACACACCCATATATATATACACATAAATATACATACACACACACACACATATATATACACACATACATATATACACTGACACATATATACACACACGCATATACACACACGTATACATACCCACGCATATATACATACACAGAGACACCCCCCCCCACACACACATATATATATATCCACGTACATATATATACACACACACATATATATACCCACGCACACACATATATATACATACACACATATATATACACACACATATATATATATATAAACATACATATAATATACACACGCACACACACATATATGCACACACATATATACATATATACACACACACATATATATGTACCCACGCATATATACACACACATATATACATATATACACACATACATATATATACCCACGCATATATATATATATACACACGCACATATATATACACACGGACATATATATACACATACACATATATACACACACACATATACACACATATATACACACACATATATACACACACACATATATATACACACACATATAAACACACACATATATATATACCACACACACATATATATACGCACACACATTTATATACCCACGCATATATATATATATATATACACACACATATGGTGTTATATGGTATGAAGGTGTGTGCAGATGGTGCTGATGCGGAGGTTGTGTATGGTGGTGTTGGTGTGGTGATGGTGTATGGTGTGGTGGTGTGTATGGTGGTGTTGGTGTGGTGATGGTGGATGGTGTGGTGGTGTATGGTGGTGTGTATGGTGATGGTGTGTGGTGGGGTGTGTAACAGACGTGACACGTCTTCCACAGAACCTTTGTCTGCAGTTAACCTGGTGGCTGTGTGGCTACAGGCCTCTTGCTGCTGTACCAAGCAGAAAGCGAAGTTTTGTTATTAATGCAATTAAGTACCAGTATCAATCACTCCACTCTCTCCCCATACCAGAAGATTGGAATTGTTAACTATCCCTGCGCTTTCAGACAGCCAATGTTACAGACTCATCCGGAAATAACTGCACAGCTACTGAGATACTTCCTTATATAACAAAGTGGCTGAACATAAAAGGCAAACAAAAAAAATTACTTTATCCAAAACAAATCATTGGGCTTGCTGACGGCTTTCAGGTCATTATTTTGGTCAGCTGGGTGTCTGACACATCCTGAAACCCATCACCATGCTTAAGAATATCCAAATGTTCCATGCATCCCACAAACATGTGGAAATTCCTCAGTATTGGAATGGAATTTACACTCTCTCCTGGGAGGGATATTAATTCTAGAGTGTATTAGGCGCAGGTTGGCAAGAGCCAAGGCTTGGGGATCTTAGGAGTCCTGCTGGAGTCTAACCAGCAAAAAACGCATAGTTTATCATTGAATGCATTCTCCGGCAAAAAAAATTCCACTGCTTGTCCAGCTAGGACCACCCAACACATTAGGCCTTTAGGTTGCAGGGTTCAGTGAGAAGAATCCCTGTCTCCACTGACTGATTTACCTTTCAAAGTCCTGCTGATGAGCCAGGCTGGCTGTGCTGTCATCAGCAATGCCCTGGAGTACTACGGACCTGCCTGGCTCAACAACCGGACTACAGAGACTGCAACAGAGGGTTGACTCGATTCCCCCATTCCGTTGCCAAGCATGTCACATTGGAAGCAATTCAGTTCCAAGGAGACCCTGCTTGCCTCTGCGCCCCCATTCCCAGGAGGATAGTCACTAACAGATGTAACAGATCATGCTGATGTAAGGTGGGAAAGGATTTTTCCCATTCCCATTGAATTTCTCCTCTCTCTTCTGGACTAAAAATGTCTTTACAAAATTGCAATCTTGTTTTAGCTTTTGATATACCTCATAGGCCCAGAATTCCATCTAGGCTTCTGCTGTAAGACTATTTAATCTCAAAATTTATGATTTTACAGAATTGTGGAAAATTGTTAATACATTCAGTCCTAAATTGAAAGCTGATTCTTTTAAAGAAAGTTAAATTAAATAATCTTAATTGCTTCTCCACTAATATAAATAGCATACTCCATCTTTTCAAACAAATCTATGCAGCCTTGGTAAATATGCAATAATTCAATTTCCAAAAAACATTTCTGCAGAACATTATATTTTTAAAGTACATTTCACAGTTTATATAGCATCTTTCACGTTGGGAGAACGTCCCAAGGTGCTTGACAATTGTGGCTGAGCACTAGAGCTGAGGGTGGATGCTGATGGGGTGAGGATGGGAAAGGTGGTCAAAGAGGTATGTTTTGAGGTGTATCTTGAAAGAGGGGAGGGGGCAAATCTGAGAAACCTGGCAATGGAGTTCCAGAGAGGAAGCACCAGGTGGCTGAAAGCCAACCCACCAATAATCGGGCAGATAGAGCGCAGGTCATGGAGACCAGTGTAGGGCGATAGCCTGGTGGGAGTTAAATGCAATACAAAATGACAATTGTATAGCGCCTTTCACGTCGGAAGGCCGTGCCGAGGATTTCATTTAAATGCAAGAACTGGGACTCGAATCTCGACTTTTGTGGCTCAGCTACCTGGGATTCTTATAATTTCTGAATACACTGAACAGCAATAGTTACCTCCAGCATACTGGACACCAGTTATTGACACATAGCTTAACATTACGAGTGCAGAAAAGTTAGTTGTTTCTAGAGACACCTAGAAGACGTGAAAAATGCTACATTAAATGCAAAGATTATTTTTTTGTTGTTATTATTCTTCCTTCTCAGCTTCTGTTAACCCTCCAAGTCAAAGCCCTAACAGGTAGAGTAGTGCAAGCTGGACAAGTGGCGGGAAAGCTGCCAGGCAGTGCTCTCAATGGCAAGCTATGTGGTTTGGACTGGTCAGACTTCAGCAGTGTCCTGACGCGCACACTGGCATCCCTAGCCTTGGCCCTTGCCAACCTGTGCCTTTCCAGTACTATTTAAGCAGGATGCTTAACTCTGGGGATTCAGTGTGCATTCCATTCCAGACACGGAAATTTCCATGTGTAGGTGGCACACAGGCAACTCACCTATGCAAAAAGCTGCTAACAATCGCACGGCAGAGTAAGGTGGTTCACAAGTCGGGTAGAACGGCTGGATCAAGTAATTGGCGAACGTGATAGCAATGACAGCTTGACAGGCTGGCTCAACAATCAGCAGCGACGTCCAGAGACGCAAGAATGCCAAAAAACCCCCAAAGGATTCCAGGATGTAGGCATAGCTCGCCCCAGATTTTTTGATGGTTGTTCCAAGTTCTGCGTAACATAGTGCTCCAAACACAGAAAATATTCCTCCCAATGCCCAAATAACCAAAGACAGGCCAAAGGAGCCACTGTACAACAGAACTCCTTTGGGAGACACAAAAATGCCCGATCCGATCATATTTCCAACAATCAGACAAATTCCATGCAGCAAGGAGATGTCTTTCTTCAGTCTCACGGAATCAGTGGAGCGCCTATCAGTCATATCCTCCATTTCGTTGCAATGGGGCAGCCGACTCAATCCTGCAACAATCAAATCGTGCTGGAACCTAAGGCCTCCCTTTCAGAATCTACAAAGAAATTGGTTAAAAAGGCAAGTGTCAGAAGAAAATAAACGCACACATTAAGATAACATGAAGTTAACATACAGTAAAAATAGGAAACTGCTAAATAGGGTTTCTGACACCTAAAGCTCCAGCTCAACCATTAGCTCAAAAATACTACACAGTTCTGTTTGGGCTGGGTCGGCCTGTCATATGCAGAAATGCTTACTAATTTCAGTTTGTTATTTTAATGGTGTTGATTTTAAATAACGTAACAAATTTATTAAACCAATAGTGCTTTTCTTTTGGGTCGGCCGGATGTCTGACACCTGCCAAAACACACTTACGAATATCCAAACCAGGCAAAGTGCCACATATACACGCCATCTATACATGGAAACTTCCTACTGGTCTGGAACGGAGTGTGTACTGTCTGGCAACCTTCCTCAAATTTGTCCAGGTAGGACCACCCCACCCATTAGGGCTTTGGGTTGCAGGGTTAATGGGAACATCCCCTGCCCCCAGTGACAGGGCTGCCCCTCCAAGTCCTGCTGATGAGCCAGGCTGGCTGGTCTGTCATCAGCAGTGCCTTGGGACTACTGTGGAACCACCAGGCTCAGGAACTGGACTACCAAAATCACCACAGAAGATTGACTCAATTCCAGTATACGATTCTCAAGCGTGTCACCTTGAAACCAAGTTAATGTGTTTGATACTGCAGCAAAAAGGGTTTGCCAATTCTAAAATGTTCCATATGTAATGAAGCAATTTATTTCAGACTTTTCATATTGTTTAATAATGTACATTTTTTGTACATCTAAATGTGCAAACACCAGATGTACATAAGATTCTAGATAAAGTAAACCCAGAATAATATTTTCAGACACACCGAGGCTCCAGGACAAGAATGCATCCCTCCAAAACACTCACCTCACTGTTCACCCTCCCCCGTCAAAAAACAGCATCAAGCCAGGCTCCACTGGCTCCCCATCACCGAACGGATCAACTTCAAGATCCTCACACTTGTGTTCAAATCCATTCACTCCCTGGCACCTCCCTACCTCTATGAGCTCCTCACTCCCCATTCCACCTCCCAGCACCTCGCACCGGCCTCCTACTCGTCCCTCGCATCCTTCGCCCCAGCATCGGAGGTCGCGCTTTCAGTCACTACGCCCCCAAATTCTGGAACGCTCTCTCTCAATCCCTGTCCCCCCTCTCCCCTCTTTCAAGTCCGCCCCGAAAACTTTCCTCTTAGATCGTGCTTACGACCACTTCCCCCCTCCCCCCAGCTCGGAGTCAGGCTCCACCACTGTTAAGCGCTCTGAGACGCTACCCTGCGCGGAGGACGCTATATGAATGCAAGTTGTTGTTGATGAAGCTGCCCTTTATAACTCTAAAACTGTGTCATTTTGTTCTACTGTCTTGTTGGCATCCTAAAGTGTTGCTCTGGGTTTACTTTTTTAATCCCATTTAAAATTTTAGACATCTCGACAAGGCCCCTCTGGGTCATCTTCTCTCAAGACAGAAGAGCCCGAGAGATTAATTTAATCTGTGGGATTCAAACCAAGACACTTTGAATTGTGCCTGTAATTGTGTCTAAGATTCTAATGTTGCCTTTGAATTCACCTGATGGCTGTTTATGAGACATTCCTTGATTGCTGCATTAATCTATACACTCGGCACAGTAACAGTAAAATCCTGTGAAGCATTTTGAGATGTTTTGACGTGATACAGTACTGTACCAAATGCAAGGATTATTAATTTGGCAGGCTCACTTCAAGGGCCCCTAAGAATGGCTGATGTAGGAAATGAAAATGCACGCAGATACAGCAGCAGTACACGTTCTGAGGTGGGGTTTAGGGTACCTATTTGCGGTAGAGCACAGGCTAGAAGCGTTTGCATGCCTCAGCACTGTATTGTCTCGCTTTAATGTGCAACTGGCTGCCGCGTTTCACCCACAAAATGAACATTCACACCACCTTACAGTACATCCTGTGAAGCACTTTGATAAGGCGCTATATCAAATGCAAGTATTATTATTATATTATACATGGTTGTTTGTGGTACACTGCTGTGCATAAAGTGGCTATTGCTTTCATGTACAAAGTACAGTCACCACAATTTACAGTAAATTTTGGGAAAGTGCTTTCAGGCGTCCTTCTGACATGAAAGGTGCCAAATAAAATCATTTCATCATCACTATATGACAGTAGCTAGGAAATAACCAATTCCAATATGGAGAAAAGGAAAGCAGATACCCATGTATTTCTCCAAGTTATATATTCCAAATATAAGCATATTGCATGGATCGAATGATAGATCACATCGAGACCATGACTACACTGGCAATTAATTTTCATGCTACTAACTATCACGCACCCTACAGGGTGAATAGATATCATGCAGATGCTAGCCCAGTATCCTGCTTGTCTTGTTTTTCTGCTGCCTCCCATTGTTTTGATATGGTGAGTGTTGAGTCAACTAAGACCCTTAGATCTGTTCTAGCTTCCCCTTTGACAAGTTCTATTCTATCCATGAAGTACATGCATTTGCTATTCTTGCTTCTTATACGCAGCATCGGTTTATTAAACTTCCATTTGTCAGCTACCAGTCCATCTGCATACCCTACCAAGCTCTTTTCCGAGAAATTTGACGCTTCCCCTGATTTCACAATTCCTCCAACTCACTTGCAATTTTAAGTACCCTCCATTGGGGTACTCCATCCTTGGCCCTCTTCTTTTCCTTATCTATATGCTCCCTCTGGGTAAATTTCCACATGTTTGCAGATGACACACAAATCTACTTTGTCTCCTCCAGTACCAACTCCAAGTCCGCCGATGTTCTATCAGCTTGTCTGGCAGACATCAAAGCCTGGATGAGGGTAAACTTCCTGCAGCTGAATATCAACAAGGCGGAAGCCATACTCCTTTGCTCCCGTCAACGTCTTCACTCCTGCAGATCTAAACTCCTCAACCTCCCTGGGCTCTCCCTCACACTCACCAAACCAGTGCACAATCTAAGTGTCTGGTTCAACCCCTAGCTGTCCTTCCTCCCCCACATCTGGTCCCTGACCAGGACCGCCTTCTTCCACCTCTGCCCCATTGCCCGCCTTCGACCGCACCTTACCCCAAATGCAGGCGAAACCCTTGTGCATGCATTTGTCACCTCCCACTTAGATTACTCCAACGCACTCCTCGCCGGTCTCACCAGCTCCAGCATTCACAAG